>NC_057350.1:81079324-81382354 GCF_016509475.1 Prionailurus bengalensis | reverse complement strand
TCCTTAGGGTAAAAACATATGATTTATTATACAATATTAATCAGGCTCCTCCCTTGTGCTAATCTTCCAGGTGGTGGCTGGAAAGAAATTTTCTATTGAATTCACAGCCAGGGAAACCACGTGCTCCAAGGAAAGTAATGAAGAGTTGACAGAAAGTTGCAATACCAATAAATTTGGAGTGAGTAGTAACACAACTGTATACTTGTTCCTTGGAAACCTTTTTGATGTGTTATACTTGTTTAAGCATCTCATGAATAACACTGTTCTCTCTTTTGACTTCCGTTTTCATGGATAGAAAATTCTAGACTGTAAAGCTGAAGTTCATGTGATACCTTGGGAGAAGAAAATTTACCCTACTGTCCACTGTCAATCACGGGGAGAGGTATGATTCTCATTACAGTCAGCTTGGGTCAATGTTGCTCATTCTAAAGTCCTATTTGGGGGTTGGAAATAAACCATTATTTAAGTGAATTGGGAGACTATCTTCTGAAAATGGGGAGAACTCTCACATTTCTGTGCTGATCTCTTTATGGCTAGAAGTGAGAGCAGCAGCCCTCTTAACTACTTGTCATGCATTGTCAGCATCCCATTGTCAGTGCGTACTCTCTTGGCAAAGTGCACACCCTGCTGGGAGAGTTGACACAAGCTGTGTACCTTCGAGGCGTGCCTGAGACGAGGCACAGCTCTCCAGTGCCCACTGCTAATGTCCAAGGAGCTCTGGAGAAATGCAGATCTCAGCCCCACTCCACATCTACTGACTCAAAATCTGCATTTAATGTGATCGCTATAGGATTCATACCCATGTTCAAGTTTGGGAAGCACTGGTTTGCATCGTTTTTTTAATTTGTGAAAGATCCCTGGGAGGTAAGTGAGACTTTCCCCGTTGTCAATGTTATGATACTAAATATTACAAAGATGCTGAGGTCCTAGGGTGACTAATAACAGTATCAAGTGCATCTCTGTCCCAGGCTCTGTAGTGAGAGCTTCACACATATTTTCCTCCTGACACCTCTATGAGGCAAGTGCTATTATCATCCTATTTACAGATGGGAGAAGTGAAGCCAGCGATGCTTGGATTCAAATCTAGATCAAATAAGAACCCACCCTATTCACTGTCATGCTGATAACTAGTAGGGTCTGACTGGTGTGACGCCCAAAACCATGCTCTTTGCACCGCCAGACATTGCCTCCAACCATCACATTCTCACAGGTAGTGAAATTGTAGGTAGAAATAACCCACAAGTCCGTATCTTCAATGCATTCGGCCTCTTCTCACTTTTTTTCTGACTTAGGTTTTTTGCCATGTGTATGTACGTATATAGCCTAACACAAACATTATACAAAGACTGCATTTCAAGCTTGTGAACATGTCCTAATGTGTTTCAGTCCAACAAAGGAATTGTGGATATACGCTCCCTAGATATTCAGCTCATAAAAGCCCACATAGGACCTTTTAGGATAAAGACAGTAATTGTGCTGAAGGAAACAGTATTGATGAGTAAATAATGTGTTGTGGCTTATATAATCATAGACTTAGAAGGTACGCTAGAGATCATGTAGTTCAACCACCCAACTTTTCCAGATGAAGAAAAAACTCTCCAGCTTAGATTATTAAGAACAATACCCACAAATTATAAAATCAATCAAAAGAGGAAAAAATATTCATTTCAACCTCTTTTCAATATTAATATAGTGTTTAAAGTCTGGTAGACTTGCCCCATTGTAAACCAAGATAGCATTGCCAAGATTCAGTCCCTTCTGTCTTCATTGATAGTATGGTTTTCGCAGTAATGCATTCATCTTAATATTTCCTGTTTAGACCACATTGATGAAAAGGCCTCCAGGTTTTTCACCTTTCCGATCAGTACAAGTGGAGAAAACAAAAGAAGGAACAACTGTAAGTCCACCCCACACTTCCATGGCCTCTGTACAAGATGAAGAGCAGGATTCAGGAAAAGAACAAGGACCCACTCGTGGGCATGGCTGGGGTCATGGAAAGCAAATAAAACATGGCTTTGGCCATGGCCATAAACATGAGCATGACCAAGGCCATAGGCACAATAGGGGACGTGGCCTTGGCCATGGACATCAAAAACAACATGGCTTTGCCCATGGACATCAAAAGCAACATGGCTTTGGCCATGGACATCAACAGCAACATGGCCTTGGTCATGGACATCAACAGGAACTTGACTATGATCTTGAACACCAAGGGAGACATGGCCTTGGCCATGGACATCAAAGGGGACGTGGCCTAGCCCATGGACATACCCATGAGCATGGTCATGGCCATGGAAAATATAAAAAGAAAAGAAAAGACAATGAAAAGGACAATGGTTGGAGAATAGAGCATTTGGCAAGTTCTTCTGAAGATAGTACTACCTCTTCTGCACAGACACAAGAGAAGACAGAAGGGCCAACACCCCTCCCTCCCCTAGCCCAGCCAGGTATAGCAGTTACCTTGCCTGACTTTCAGGACTCAGATCTCATTGCAGCTGTGATGTCTAACACACCACCAACTCCCACAGAGAGTGATGATGATTGGATCCCTGACATCCAGATAGAAAAAAATAGCCTTTCATTTAACCTGATACCTGACTTTCCAGAAAAAACCTCCCCCAAATGTCCCGGACGCCCCTGGAAGCCAGTTAATGGAATGAATCCAACTGTGGAAATCAAAGAATTTCATGATTTTGATCTCTCTGATGCTTTGTATTAATTTATGCAGCCATGAGTCTTTCCTTAGCATGTCAGCATTCCTTCCCCCCACTGTCTAAATATCCTGATACAATGCACTGAGAGCCACGAAGCTTCAGAACAGCCTAGAAAGAAGGGGTGAGACTCCCAGTGGGGACACCGTCAATCTCTGGATGACATAAAACTTTGTGCAGAATCCTAAATCCTCTCTGGGACTTCCTCAGAAGTTTTCTTAACTAGCACAGAAAATGGACAAACTGATGTGCCTTATGGCCTGTGGCAATTTGCTTTTCTGATGACGAATGTGTACCTTAAAATGCATGCCATCGATTTTCATACAAAGATTCGTGACATTCTGAATAAAGTGTGGCATCTGATCCCTGAGCACAAGTGCAAATAAGGGAAGTCAAGAGACTGAATGCTGAATTTCTTAATGGGAAAAAAATAAAAATAATAAAACCTCCAGAGGTTATAAAGAGGGACAACAAGAAAGAAAGCCAGTGTGGCCAAAGAGAGGATAGGGCGGAAGTAGATGAACTGACTTTCTGTTTCCAAAAGGGCTAGTTACATTACTCCCACATGAAAAAGCTGTCCTGATAATTCTCTTTCTGGGTGACAGTGTTTCCTGTAAGTCCATAATCTCCGTTTAGTCATTAAGGAGCCTTTGCAACAAGGCTTTCAAATAGGAGTTTTCTGCCTGTTTATTTGTTGTCCAGACCACATCGAGTAATCCTTAGTTTTTAGCAGCTCTGAGTTTAATGATAAGGATGGAAAGCAGAAGAAGTAATATAGAGGCAGGCTTGCCAAGGAAAACCTTTTTTTAATCATTGACAAGGGAATATCATAAGATGTGATGCAAATTTCATTCAGAAATTTTATGAGGAAATTCCTCTCTGGCCTCCCTTTATGATCATATCATCTTTTTGCTGTGACATTGAAGGTACTGATTTTTGCAAAGGAGAACAGTATGATCAATGTGATTGTCTCCAAGTGCCTTATACCACGAGGAGGCATTTATTTTCTAAGCCTTGCTATGCTTTTGCCTAGGGAGACAAGATAGGGGTTTAAACGGCTGCGCTTACTGTGGATGAATGTGTCCCTGCTACTTCGATTCATTGGATGCATTTGAACCTCCGAGTTTTTATTTCATTTCAAATATCATCGATGATGTCAGGAAAAAGTCTCGTCTTGTCAACTGGTGGCTTCACCTTTCTTTTACCGAATGATAGCAGATTAACAGAGTTTTACTATACTTACAGAGGCACCTAAGGCCCTGCGAATACATGGGCCGACCTCGGGAGGCAGGGGCCGAGCCAGCAGCTGGGAGTGAGGTCTCTTGACCAGTGGGCAGAACCTTCACGCCTGGCCCAGTAGCCCCAACAACCCCTATCACCAGCCCTGCGTGGAAGGACAAGAAGATGGGATACAATTTACAGAGAAGAATGCCATTTTACTGTTCTGTTGCTGGGTGAAATAAAGTTCAGTCTTGATGCTCTCGTTCCTGGTGGTCTTCTTTTGGCCACACCATCCTCAGCAAAGCCCAGTGGGTGGGAGAGCCAGTGCTACGGCTCTGCCATGGAAACTCATAGTCCAACTCTAGAGCGTCCTTGCTAACCGGGGCAGGAATCCTTTAAGTGAGGCTTTGCTAACCAAGACCTCCTGATGGGTGCTCAATACAGGGTTAGCGGGTCAGGTTTCTACCAGCAATCTGAGGACTCTCTCTCAGCCTCCCCTTCCTCCTCCTCCTGATTCCCAGCCTAAACCTAAAGGTAATTTCATTTTATTATTGGTTTTTATGATCCAGATAATTATCAAAAAAGAAAGAAAAATCTTTTGTTAATAGGCTACCAACTTCTTATCAGAAAATACCTAATTTCAAAAACCTTTTGAAGAAAGGTAAAATTATCATTTTGGTCTGAGGAAAGGAGAAAATAGGAAGCCAGTAGAATAAAAAGTGATAAAGGGGCACCTGGGTGGCTCAGTCGGTTACGCGTCCGACTCTTGATTTTGGCTCCGGTCACGATCTCATGGTTTGTGGGATCGAGCCCTGCATCGGGCTCTGTACTGACGTTGAGGAGCCTGCTTGGGATTCCCTCTCTCTCCCCTCCCTTTCCTGCCCCTCCCCCACTCATGTGCGCATGCTCTCTCTCTCTCAAAATAAACAAACATCTTTTTAAAAAGCAATAGAGATTTTAAATTTTCTGTACTGAATGGATCGAATGCCTGTTATAGCCATTTACTGTGCTAGACCATTTCCTTTTGGTGTGTGACTTAATCCTCATGACCACTCTGAGGTCCCCGTGATCACCTTTCTTTCACAAGGAGGAAACTGTAGCTCTCAGTGCCCTGCCCGGGGTCACACAGTCAATATGTGACGGAACTGGCATTCAGACTCGGAGCTTTTGAACTGTGCTACACCATGTTATCAGGAGGCCTTATTATCAACATTGTCATTATAAAAAACCACACGAAGATAGCTTCTGACTCCAGGATGATCATTATCTCAATTCCAAGCCCCTTTTTAACTACTTCACCTTGGCAGGTGCCGTTTGGAGTCAGGCGGCCGGCCTTGGCCGTTTTCCACATGTTTAGCATGAGGTCCCAAGAAGAGAAGTTTTAAAAGACAAATCCTTTCCCTCAGAGAGCGTACAATCACGTTGGGCAGTCAAGACTAACGCACATAGAACAGACATTTAATCCAAGCCACGATTACTTGGGGAGCAAGGCAGGAGCTTGACTAATGTGATAGGAAGCCATGCGGAGGTGGAGAGGCCAACGTGGGCAGAGAAAAATGAAGCCCTGGTGGGAGTTTCAGCGAGGTCAGCCATGGAGTGCCTTTTACATCTCTTGAGCTGAGATGGGCCGAAGAGTGTTTAAGACCCATTATTCGGAAGATTCTGGAGTGCACAGATCAGAGCGAGACCAACTGGACTCAAGGCAGTCCCCCAGCCATCTCTAGTCCGCCATATGCCGTAATGCAAGAATGACCACTCCGGGCTGTCACGTAACGCCTACAGTTCTCACTTTACTCAGCCACATCAAGTAGGTCCACTTTGGACATTTTTAAAGATAAAATATTCATGAGTCTCCTGTGACCCAGCACCGACCTTTTACGCTTTTTGAAATTTCTGCGCCTTCCTCCCACTCCTGAGCCAAAGGCACACCCACGTTTTTGACTTCGGCTCTGGAACCACATACTCTTTGGCGTGGGAACTTCCTCTCGCCCAGTCCGCCTTCCTCACGCTGTCTAGGCCTAGCAGCTCAGGCAGGATGCCCTTGTTGGCTTTTTACCCCATCCTCCATTTCCTGCTTCTCAGCCTCGTTCCAAAAGACTTAAGGCTGGCTGGTCTCATCCCGGGATGTCCTGCACACATGCTCCAGCCCCTGTGCTGCTGCTCTGTGCCCTCGCCTCGTGGGGACGGCCAGACCTCCCCAAGGCCCCTGCGAGGAAACGTGAGAGGATCCAGTAGACATGATGCCAACCCACCCTTTGAAAAGTCCCGGTGTCTTTCCCTGGAGTAAGTCCCTCCAAAAGCAAAATAGTATGTCAACACCTTCTGTTAGGTTATTTTCCTTCAGCCTTCATTTTCCAAGAATCACCATTTGAGCACCATTCTGTCTTTTGCAAAACTTTAACTGGAGGGATTGCCCAGTGTATTCACATGGGAGGCAGTATGCAAAGTGGTTAAGAATCAGAGTCACGGGGCGCCTGGGTGGCGCAGTCGGTTAAGCGTCCGACTTCAGCCAGGTCACGATCTCGAGGTCTGTGAGTTCGAGCCCCGCGTCGGGCTCTGGGCTGATGGCTCAGAGCCTGGAGCCTGTTTCCGATTCTGTGTCTCCCTCTCTCTCTGCCCCTCCCCCGTTCATGCTCTGTCTCTCTCTGTCCCAAAAATAAATAAACGTTGAAAAAAAAATTAAAAAAAAAAAAAAGAATCAGAGTCACGCAGTTAGACGGCCTTAGTCCAAAAGCTGCAATGTATTCAATTTCTCAAGACCCCAGTTTCCTTATCTGAAATATGATGTTAATAATACCCTCACATCATAGATGTGTGGTGAGACTTAAAGCAGCTCATTCCTTTAATTGGCATAATGCTCAGCACTTGGCAAGCACTCAATAATGGGCAGCTCTCGGGGGCACCTGGCTGGCTCAGTCAGCAGAGCCTGCTGCTCTTGATCTCAGGGTTGTGAGTTCGAAACCCACGTTGGGTACAGAGATTACTATAAAAACAAAGGGTAACTGGGGCGCCTGGGTGGCTCAGTCAGTTAAGCGTCCGATTGCGGCTCAGGTCATGATCTCACAGTGGGTGAGTTCGAGCCCCGCGTCGCGCTCTGAGCTGACAGCTCAGAGCCTGGAGCCTGCTTCAGATTCTGTGTCTCCCTCTCTCTCTGACCCTCCCCCGTTCATGTTCCGTCTCTCTCTGTCTCAAAAATAAATAAACATTAAAAAAATTTTTTTTTAATTAAAAATAAAGGGTAACTATTATTGCATTACTAGGGCATACACAATATATTATTTTTAGAGCTTCCCTATGGGGGAAAATGTTTTGTCAGACAATGAGGGGTGTTGAACACAGCATACATCCCTTTCTACTTTTGCAGCCATAGCCAGGATGCCAAAGTTGTAATCGACTCGTATCAGGTGGCTGGTAATATCTAGTCTTTCATGTCAGATTCCCCAGGTTCTGAACCTCGACTTCATGTTAGAGTCACCTGGGGAGCTCTAGACAATATAAGCCCAAATCTCCTGAGTATCACCATTTCTCATAAGTTTTCCATTGATTATAATGCATCCAACAGTAAGGACAATTGATTTAGGCCCTCTCTGTTCTCTTTTTAATCTTAATTATCCAGTTTTACATTGGTCTACTTTATTAAGTCTTTTAAATCTTTTTGAAAACAGCAGGGTTATGAAACCTACAAGGGATGGATGGATGGATGGACTGATAGATGACTGTAAGTATTATATACGCTAGGATTGTCACAATAAGAACAGACAGTTCAAGATGGGTATAAGTGGCATTTCAAAAACTGACAAACAAATTACTTACTAAGTATGAAGAATGAAGGACAAGAATAACTAAAAATGACAAAAAGTTTTCCAGTCTAGCATGCCTAAGGGGATGGTAATGTCACTGAGAGAAGTAAGGAAATGGGGAACTGGTCTGTGGTTTCCAGTAACTCACAAAGAAATGGACTGACCCAAAAGGCACATAATTTAAGATATTTCGATCGCTGAATAAAGATATGAAATCAAGGGGTGCCTGGGTGGCTCAGTCAGTCGAGCGTCTGACTTCCGCTCAGGTCATGATCTCACCGTTCGTGAGTTCAAGCCCCGCGTCGGGCTCTGTGCTGACAGCTCGGAGCCTGGAGCCTGCTTCGGATTCGGTGTCTCCCTCTCTCTCTGCCCCTTCCCCACTCATGCTCTATCTGTCTCTCAAAGCTGAGTAAATGTTAAAAAAAATTTTTTTTAAATAAAAAAATAAAAAAGATATGAAATCAATACACAAGTGGAGTGTAGAGCACTTCTAAGTCCCACCTCAGATTACCTCATTTACTCTGATATCTGTGGCCCCTGCCATATACACAGGGGAGTATCATTAGCTACTCCTGGACGAAGCTTGTGGAGACTGTAATCACAGGACTCCTTCTAGCAAAAAGAAATAAAAGAAAGAAATTATTCTCTGAAAGCAATCTCAGCTTCTATTTCTACTAGTGAACCGGAAGCCCAAATCTAGCAAAAGCCCTTTGATACAACAGCTTTCCTGTCTTTTATCTGGCATGTGCGGATGGTATCATATTGAGTGTGTGGAAATCACACTATTTTATCATGGCTATTAAAATATAGATAAGGGACGCCTGGGTGGCTCAGTCGGTTGAGCGTCTGACTCTTGATTTCGGCTCAGGTCATGATTTCATGGTTTGTAGGAGCAAGCCCTGCGTCGGGCTCAGCGCTGACCGTGTGGAGCCTTCTTGGGATTCTGTCTCCCTCTCTGCACGACCCCGCTCAAGCGTGTGCACTCCACCCCCACCCCACTCAAGCGTGTGCACTCTCTCTCTCTTTCAAAATAAATAAATAAACTTCAAAAAAATCGATGAAATAGGTACACTTATGATGAACACCGGTGTAGAATTGTTGAATCACCAGATTGTATACCTGAAACTAATATAACACTGTATGCTAACTATCCTGGAATTAAAATTTAATAAAAAAAATAGGGGCTCCTGGGTGGCTCAGTCGGTTAAGCGTCCGACTTCGGCTCAGGTCATGATCTCATGGTTTCGTGAGTTCGAGCCCTGCGTCAGGCTCTGTGCTGACAGCTCAGAACCTGGAGCCTGCTTCGGATTCTGTGTCTCCCTCTCTCTCTGTCCCTCCCCTGCTCCTGCTCTGTCTCTCTCTGTCTCAAAAATAAATAATTTTTTAAAAAGCTAAAAAAATTTTTAAAAAGTAAAAATATTAAAGAAGTAAAAATTTAATAAAAAAATAAAACTTAATTAAAAAAAAAAAAACAAGATCCTGCCACTCCCACACTTAAAACTTTACGCCGGTTTTAGTTTACAAAAAATAATACTAAAACCCCATATTGTTGTCTCCAAGAACCCCTGTAACCACCTCTCATATTTCAAGCCACTCCCTTCTTCATTCACAGTGCTCTAGTGACAAAGGTCTTCCAACAATTCTCAGAATTGAACACACTTTCACGCATTAGATCCTTTATACTTTCTAGTCCCTTTTGACTTCATGAGTTTCCCCTGCTCTAAGCAAGGCAGCTGCCTTCCCATGCTTTAAGTCTTAGTTATAATTTCAGAGAGACTTTTCTCTGACAGTCCTATTCACCAGCCCCACACTCATTTTGTCTTTAAACACAACACCCCCCACTATTTTTCCCTTCAGAGCATCTGGGACTATCTGTTAAGATTTTGTGTCTTTATTTCAAATAACTATTTGTTAGTGTTTGATTGATTGATTGATTGATTTTATTGTTCAAAAATGTCAAATGCCTGCTATGTTGCTTTGCTCTAGGTCCTAGAACAATAGCAGTGCATGTCCTCATGAGCCTTACTTTCTAGCAGGAGAGATGGCAAATAAGGGAAATATAGCAGAGTTAGAGAACGTACAGTTGGGAGAAGGTTTGACTGGGTGAGTAGGATGGGGTTTTCTAAAGAAAAGATACTTAAGCGTAGACTTGAATGACACAAAGGAAAAGTTCGGAAGCCCTGAAGGAAAACCAGCCCATGCCGTAGATTAAGGGCTTGGGTCCTGTATCTGTGATTTGCCTATAAACACCAGGCAGAACTATTAGTAAGTAGCTGGGCATACGTGTAATGCCTAATGGGAGATATGGAGAAGGTGTGGCAGTCAAGTGTAGAAGCAATGTGGTCACTGAAACTGAGTGTAACTTGCCCAAGATAATGTTTTAGTGGGGGGGGGGGGGGTCAGGGAGGGATCTAGCTGAGGGTTTTTGTTTGTTTGTTGCAGAAATGTTAGAGACCAAGTGGCCATACAAAAAGTATCAATCGGTAACTTCCTTTGTGTTTTGACTTCAAGTCTCTGACACTTAGGATTCTCACTAAATGGAAGCATACAGTTAACTGGAAGAACTTCCCAGCATAGACAGCGAGGAATTTTTATTCTAGTATTTATGGCTTTGCTCTCCTTCCAGAATGAGTCATACCTTCTTGCTTTCATTCTTACATTTATAAGACTCCTCAACCTCGGACTGTGTTCAGCTTTATGCCCATCACATGGTTTTTCCTTAAGGAACTTGCCAGGCGTTTAGCATGGGCCATCTTTGTCTGAAAGGCACCTACATGAACAGTTTTTAAAAATTGTTATTACTCTAAACAGATGACAACTATTAACTGATATTTGGTAGCTAGGGTAGTGGGGACACGGAGGTGAACAATATTATTAGTAAAGTTGAATGTTTGGGGGGGGTGGGGGGATGGAATGGATGAAATAGCAGCCCTTGGGGAAAAATGCAAGTGCCAGCTTTTTAGGGAGGGACTATTGACGAGCTGGGTGGTTTAGTACCATGTCAACTCGGCTATGCAGGAATTACGCTGCCGAGAAAGCCCTTCCTTATATGGTTCTAGGTTAGAATTGCTCAAAAGAGCAATGGGCGTGTGATGAAGGTGGAGTGAGCCACAGCTGTCTGTCTGATGCCATGGGGCAAGATGCATGAGTGAGGACACAGGGGCGCTGTGAGGTCCATCCATCCTCCTCCTCACCCCCCCCCCCCCCCCGCTTTGCCTGTAACTCTCTTCCCACTGCTGACCAGGTTGACCTTCAGCCATATCAGGCCAGCAGAGCAACGGGCTTCTCCAGATTTCTTCACGGACTCCCCTTCACAGGCCCTCTGCAGCTGGAGGTGCTTGTCCAGATTTTTCCTGAAGAGCTCTGATTTGTCCAACAGCGCAGAGCCTGAGGAAGCCTGATCAGTGACTTTTCTCTCATCCTCCAGCTTCTTTTCCCTGGGTCCCATTTCCCTAGTCTCTCCCACTAGGGTGTAAGGTCTAATCCCTGAGATAAAACCCTTGTACCATAATACTCATGGTGGTTCTGTTTCCCTGATCAACCCTTGACAGACAAACCCACCTTTTATCTTCTATCATCGTGCATTGGGGGAACACATTCCATTGCTTCCGAATGCAGACCCAGGCCCAGCAATGTGAATGCTTTTGAGCATGTCCTAAGACAATGAGTACAGGCTGTTCCTGCCCTAAGGGGATCAGGTTAGTGGGGGGGGGGGGGGGGGGGACACAGACATATAGGAATATATCAATCAGCATAAAAATTACAATGGTAGGTAGAGGTGTGTTTTCAGGAGAGTGAGATCCAGAAGGAAGAGTCAAGTTTGAGACCGTAAGCAAGCCATTGGGCAAGGTCCCATCTTGTACAGCATCATATTCCCAGGATCAAGGCATCGTGCCTTAACAGAAAATTAGGGCCCCAGAAACATTTCTTGGGGCGCCTGGGTGGCTCAGTCGGTTAAGCGTCCAACTCTCAGTTTTGGCTCAGGTCATGATCTCATGGTTTCGTGGGTTTGAGTTCTGGCAGTGTGGAGCCTGCTTGGGATTCTCTCTCTCTCTCTCTCTCTCTCTCCCTCTCCCTCTCTCTGCACTTCCTTGCTCACGCTGTCTCTCTTCCAAAACAAATAAACTTTTTTAAAAATTTCTTTTTTTTAAAAATTTTTTTCAACGTTTTTTATTTATTTTTGGGACAGAGAGAGACAGAGCATGAACGGGGGAGGGGCAGAGAGAGAGGGAGACACAGAATCGGAAACAGGCTCCAGGCTCCGAGCCATCAGCCCAGAGCCTGACGCGGGGCTCGAACTCCTGGACCGCGAGATCGTGACCTGGCTGAAGTCGGACGCTCAACCGACTGCGCCACCCAGGCGCCCCTAAAAATTTCAAAAAAAAAGGAAACATCTCTTGATTTGACTTGAACTAAACGGAACTCAATTTGCATATGGAGCAGTGTTAAGCCCAGGAATACGGCACTGAAAAAGACAAACACAGCTCACGCCTTTAGCTCACAGTCTAACGCCGTGGTTCACAAATGTAAGCATGCAACTGAATCTCCTGGGAAGCTTGTTAAAACCCAGATCGCTAGGGGCGCCTGGGTGGCGCCGTCGGTTAAGCGTCCGACTTCAGCCAGGTCACGATCTCGCAGTCCATGAGTTCGAGCCCCGCGTCAGGCTCTGGGCTGATGGCTCAGAGCCTGGAGCCTGTTTCCGATTCTGTGTCTCCCTCTCTCTCTGCCCCTCCCCCATTCATGCTCTGTCTCTCTCTGTCCCAAAAATAAATAAACATTAAAAAAAAAATTAATTAAAACCCAGATCGCTAGGGCCCATTTTCAGAGTTTCTCACCCCACAGGTCTGTGACGGGGACCTGGAGCCGAGTTTCTAACAGGTTACGGAAGAGTCCAGGGACCACACTTTTCAGAGCTGCTGTTCTCAGCCGGGCTACACATTAGAATCACTTGGACAACTTTTAAAAATACCTCGCTACAAGCATCCTCTCAGACCTGTTAAGTCAAGTTTTAAGAGCTCTGCAGGTGGGGCTCCTGGGTGGCTCAGTCGGTTGACTCTTGATTTCAGCTCAGGTCATGATCTCACGGCTCATGAGGTCGAGCCCTGCATCGGGCTCTGCACTGAGAGCATGGAGACTGCTTGAGATCCTCTTTCTCCCTTTCTCTCTCTGCCTCTCCCCTATTCATGCTCTCTCTCTCAAAATAAATAAATATTTTTAAAGAAAAAGAGCTCTGCAGGTGATTTTAACCTGTAGGTCAGGGTTGAAACCACTGATGTGCCATATGGGAGTAGTTACCATTTATTACCTGCCTGCTACGGGCTAACATCTGACGATCCCATACACAGGATCACATCAATGAATCCTATTTTTCAGGTAAGTAAACCAAGTCTCAAAGAGATGAGATGACGCTGGCCAAGGTCACAGATCAAGTGTCAGGAGGGGAGGCAGGACGGAACCCAGGTTTCTCTGACCCCGGAGTCCACGCTCGTAACCACCAATGACCGTGCCACACGAGCCTCACAGAAACAGTGCACCTGGTTTGAATATTGGATGATGAGTAGAAGTTCTGAGGCAGACAAAGGGGGAAGGGCATTTCAGGCAGGCGCACTGAGCTCCACATCTTTGGAGGTGCTGAAGTAGAGGCCGGAAGTCAGAGGTATCCGGAAGCATTTCTAGCCGGGCAGGAGGGTGGGACAAGATGACAGCTGTGGCCCATTCTCCCTAAGGGTCTAGAGTTATGTGATGGGGGCGCCTGGGTGGCTAGTTGGTTGAGTGTCTGACTTCGGCCCAGGTCATGATCTCACGGTTCGTGAGTTCGAGCCCCGCATCGGGCTCTGTGCTGACAGCTCAGAGCCTGGAGCCTGCTTCGGATTCTGTGTGGCCCTCTCTCTCTGCCCCTCCCCTGCTCATGCCCTGTCTCTCTCTGTCTCAAAAATGATAAAAATATTTTAAAAAATAGAGTTATGTGATGAAGCCATCTAGAACCTGATGGACCAAGAGGAGAAGGAGAAAGATATGGGTGACAATTTGCTCAGAGTTGCCCTAAAAGAATATTTAGCAGATGCCTCTGTCCTGTATTTAGTCTCTCTAGTTTGAACGGCTACTACTGCTCAGTTCTGAAACCATATCCAGGCCCAAACAACTTGATGCTCCAAATATGTGCCACATCAATATTAATAAGTAAAAGCCAGGACGTATGACAGGAAAACAGGAAAACGTAGGACTAAGATTGAGGCCATTCATATTTAAATATTCATTTAAAGGTTGAAATCCCCGATTAACGTCTCTCTCAGGTATGTGTGCTCTTTCTTTTTATATATCTTGTGGTATATCGTAGTTTAATGTTTCATGTAGGAAATTTAGAAAATACAGAATGAAAGGGGTGCCTGGGTGGCTCAGTCGGTTAAGCGTCTGACTCTTGATTTCAGCTCAGTTGATAATCTCACTGTTGGTGGATTTGAGCCTTGTGTCTGGCTCTGCATTAACAGTGCAGAGCCTGCTTGGGATTGTCTTTCTCTCTCTCTCAAAAATAAATAAACTTTAAAAAAAAGAAAAAAGAAAATACAGAATAATGTAAAGCAGAAAATACAAACTATTGTAATCTCACCAGCCAGATGAAACTGCTGTCGAAATTTCGGTTATAACTCTCTAGAAATGTTTTCTCCAAATGTCTGTAGGTGTGGGTATTCCAAAAACAGAATCATGCTGTAAATGTAGTATATAATCTCTATTTTTTACTCACCATATATCATGACCATTCTTTATGTCATTAGATTTGATTCCCATAAATTCTTTCCTAATCATATAAAGATATGAATATATTTTATTTTTATTTTTTATTTAAAAAAATTTTAATGTTTATTTTATTTTTTAAAATTTTTTTTTAGTGTTTACTTATTTTTGAGACAGAGAGAGACAGAACATGAACAGGGGAGGGTCAGAGAGAGAGGGAGACACAGAATGTGAAGCAGGCTCCAGGCTCTGAGCTGTCAGCACAGAGCCCGACGCGGGGTTTGAACCCACGAACTGTGAGATCATGACCTGAGCCGAAGTCAGACGCTTAACCAACTGAGCCACCCAGGCGCCCCTTTTAATGTTTATTTTTAAGAGAAAGAGTACGAGTCGGGGAGGGGCACAGAGAGAGGAAGACACAGAATCCGAATCAGGCTTCGGGCTCTGAGCTGTCAGCACAGAGCCTGACATGGGGCTCGAACTCATGAATTGTGAGATCGTGACCTGAGTGGAGGTCAGACACTTAACTGACTGAGCCACCCAGGCGCCCCCCACCTCCACATCTTTTAAAGATGTTTTTATTTTTAAGCAATCTTTACACCCACATGGGGCTCAAACTCCCAACCCAGAAATCGAGAGTCACATGTTTCCCCCCCATACACACCAGCCAGCCAGGCACCCCAAATACACAAATACCTTTTAATGGCGATACACTGCCCCAAACTTGCAGTGGGTTAGAACATCCAGTAAGTATGGTATTTGTTGTTGCTGTGACCATACTGACCAGGGGATAATAGTACAAAAGATGGACCCGTAAAATGGGTGGAGACCCCCTTCTGTTAGTCCCTTGACTCAGAAGGAGAACCAAGTCTTCACTTTTTGAACGCTTGAGAGGTGATTCAGCTGAAAAGGTGATCACTTAAAAGGTGATTCAGCTTTTTCTGGTGAGTGAGGGTTCTTCGCGAGATTCCAACCTCGGCAGGAAGCAGGTTTTCCCTCACTAGTGAAATGAGAAGCGGAGTGAAGAAGGGCTACGGTCCAAGCTCTTTTTCCCAAGGTTATGTTTCTTGCTTTACAGGGAACTGCTGCCCCCCAGAGGACAAACACGTGGCTGAAGGTCCTTCTAGGAAACCCCAGGCCGCTGGGAGGCGGCTTTCTCAGTGAGTACATTTCTATCCCTTTTTTCCTTGTTCTTACCGAGTTGCTGTACAATTTCCACTTGCCTGAGAGTTTACTAATTCCTTTTGTTATCTGGCTATGATCTTCCCCCATGTGAAAGTCCATATGTACCCAGGAGGATGTGGGACTCAGGAAGGGACTCTGGCCTTTTTTTTTTTTTAATGTTTATTTATTTTTGAGAGAGACAGAGCGCAAGTGGGAGAGGGGCAGAGGGAGACACACACACATAATCCGAAGCAGGCTCCAAACTCTGAGCTCTGAGCCGTCAGCACAGCGCCCAACATGGGGCTCGAACCCACCAACTCGGAGATCATGCCCTGAGCCAAAGTCGGAAGCTTAACTGACTGAGCCGCCAAGGCGCCATCAAGGCCCTTCTGAAGCCTGTGGCAGGAAAAGGTATCCCGTTCCTGGAGGGCTGGTGTGGATATGCCACAAACACCAGAGAACAAGAGGCTCCATTGGCAGAAGCCTTAGAATTATCTAGGATAACTCAACCATGGAGGACATTAGAAAACAATTTCCAGTAAAATATCTCTTATTCAACGGGGTGCCTGCAATTGGTCTCAAAAAACCGCTAAGACTTTACACGAATCTAGCAGAAAGGATGCTAAAGTTTCTCAAGAAAAGTGACCCATTAAGTCTGAAGGAACAAAATTCTCCTGGCTGGGAGGGAAGGCAAATAAATGCTTTTCTGTGACTCTGTCAGTGCCTGGCAATAAAATTACACTGTGTGGCTTGTAGAAATGCCTCGAGTAAGTTAAAGTTAGTCTTCAGAAGACAGCAAGTTAAAAGGGATTTTTTTTTCCCCCGGGAGAAGGTGACTTCCAAGTGGATAAGTTTAGGTTTAGATGAGAATTAATATTATGTCTGATTAAAATAAAGGTAAAAAACATAAATTATGGTATTAAGATAACTAAAGTATTAATAAAAGTTTAAACGGTATATCAAGTGTTTTCTAATATGAAAATCAAAAACATTTTTAGATGAGAGAAAGGAAAACTTAGCTTTCATTGAATGACCTGGTGTCCCTTTCAATTATAAAATAAAAAATAGAGATAGGCAAATTTACATTGAGCCAACAATTAGTAGTTATGAAAAGGGAATGAAAAAGACAAATTCATTTGTCTTTTCAGGAGACCCATTTCATTTGTAAAATATTAATCATAGACACAGCTTCCAATTGAAAAGACCCTAAGAAATCCTTTTGACTAAGATTTATAGGGTTTTCATTTTACTTTTAAAATATAAGAATAGGGGCGCCTGGGTGGCTCAGTCGGTAAAGCGTCCAACTTCAGCTCAGGTCATGATCTCACGGTTTGTGGGTTCGAGCCCCCCGTTGGGCTCTGCACCGACAGCTCAGAACCTGGAGCCTGCTGCAGATTCTGTGTCTCCCTTTCTCTGCCCCTCCCCTGCTCATGATCTGTCTCTCTCTGTCTCTCAAAATAAACGTTAAAAATTTTTTTTAAATAAATGAAGTATAAGAATAAAAAGTAAATATAAGCCAAGTTTATGTAATACTACTCAACTACTTGGATAAATCATGTTTTAAAATATTCATTTACTTTGAGAGAGAGAGAGCAGGGGTGGGGGGTAGAGAGCGAGAAGGAGGATCCCAAGCAGACTCTGCGGCTGACACAGGGCTTGATCTCACCAACTGCAAAATCATGACCTGAGCAGAAACCGAGAGTCAGATGCTTAACTGACTAAGCCACCCAGGTGCCCCTGTCTTTTTATATATTCTGGATGTGAGTGATAGCTATATATTTTCTCCTGGTTTTGCCATTTGAGAAAGAAAAATTAAAAAACGTAACATATAATTTCATGAGAAAAGTTTAGCATTTCACAAAACGGTAAATTAAATGCAAGTTTCAAGATTCCAAACACGCAGCTTATAAAATAATGCTTACACTCATATTTTAAAGTGTATAAAGATAAACATGGGCACGCAACTGGGTTTCTCCGTGTTTATTTGAATAACAGGTATAATCAGAAACCAGTCTCACAGACCTCAGACAACACTTCAATTTATGAGAACTGCAGAGTTCCTCTATTTACCCTTCATGTGTAAACTTAGAAGATAGGACATCTCTGTGATAAAAGTGTAAAAACAGCACTATAGCGAACTTTCCTGCCAACTTAATATTTTTTTCTAATCCACAATTGTCTTTAGAACCTTGAACTACTACACTATTGAGATACTTAGCTAATACTCAACATTTCACCTGGAGAGTTTAAAAAATGTTAGAGTTCAGACGGCCAAGAACTGAATAATCTAACATTTCACTCCAGTTTCAAGCTAACACGTTAGCCTCCACAGTTCTATGATCCTGACAGAAGGTATAGGACACCTGGATCAGAGACGATATTACACAAAGCCACCCCTGCAGTTCACAGGGTGACACAAAAGGGGTCAGCCGATCGCCGCGTTGCACGCACGGTGGATTGCACAGCAGGAGAGGACCCCCAAATTTTAAGAAGACAAATATTTTATAATAAGCAGTAAGCCCGCCTGACCTTTGTGCTGGAAGGAGACATTATCTTTATTATAATGGCCAGTAAATAAAATTGCCCTTTGCTCAGGAAGGAGACACAATCTCTACTCCCAGGGCCGTTCGTTGTACAAACATCCTTGAAAGATATTCCAGACCTAAGTTAGCCATTGCCTCCGCTCTTAAGATGTGCAGAATTATGAGAAACCCAGGGAGGCCTGTCTCTGAACAGAGAGAAAGAAAATATACAATGTATAGTTCCTACATAACACCTAACATGTTTTTTATAGATGTATTCTTGTTTATGCATAAATACTTTTTTCCTTCAGAATCCCCAATTAAGACAAAATAAACACCAAATTATGTATTTGATAAAGTTTTTTTAAAACCTAGAGTTTTAGGGGCGCCTGGGTGGCTCAGTCGGTTAAGTGGCCGACCTCAGCTCAGGTCATGATCTCGCGGTCAGTGAGTTCAAGCCCCGCGTCGGGCTCTGTGCTGACGGCTCGGAGCCTGGAGCCTGTTTCGGATTCTGTGTCTCCCTCTCTCTCTGACCTTCCCCCATTCATGCTCTGTCTCTCTCTGTCTCAAAAATGAATAAACGTTAAAAAAAATTTAAAACCTAGAGTTTTAAAGCTTTAAGTATTGTCATTTACATTGATAGGACTATCTAAGTGTATGCACGTGTACATATCAGAGCTATATCAAGGTTAATGAATTTTTAAAAATTATTTACAAAAGAGGAGAGAGGACTTCCAGTTTGGAAAAAGAAATTGGTCTCTGGGTATGTCATCTGCTGTCAACATGAAGCAGGTAAAACTTCTTTGCCTGAACGGTGTTCCCACATGGTTGCAAAAGTTTTCACACCTCTGGGTGTATACTCTCACTTCTCACAAGTGTGCCAGTATTTATCCTGATCCCTGCGATGTTTTTCAGTACTTCGTGACCACACGAGTGTGAAAACAGCACAAGTCCCTTGTGCTAAAAGGATTGTATGTCTGCTATTAACCTCCGAGTGGCTGTTATAAAATATCCATTCAAAAATTTCAGTTACCTTTTTTAGTATTTAATCAAGTGCGCAGCCCCTTAGGGCTATTTTTTCATATATCATCCATTTCTACAATTTGACCCCAAACTCAGAAGCTCTGGGCACTTACAGGATGTCCCACTGGCCAAGGATCTTGTAAAAAAAAAAGGGGGGGGGATTAAAATGGCCAGAAATACTGCCCCATAGCAAAGAGGTAAGTCGCAATGGTTACCTCGGGGGAGGGCAGCTGGAAGGGAATGGAGTATGAGAAAGACTACTTTGTAACCACTCACCTTTTCTTTGGACATTTTGTAAAAGGTGTATTATTACTTACCCAGAAGTGCATGTAATAAAGTAACCCTCTTCTAAATGACAATTTCACATACCTGCCCCTTGAGTCCGGCTTCTCAAGGACAGATCTGCACATGCGCAAATGATGATGGTGCGGGGCTGTTCGGGCAGTGTTGTGTGTAACAGCAACAGGTGCGAAATGTGCACGTGTCCGTGAAAGGGGATCAGTGAAATGAACTGTGTAACCATACAGTAGAATGCGGACGGAAGGAAGGATCAAGATTATGTACGCATATGGAAATAGTATCTCCAAATATATTAAGTAATAAAAGAGAGAGAGAGAGAGATGCAAAAAAGTAAAGTATCTCTCATTTTCCGTAAAATAGATATGCATTTCCTTGCGTGTGTGTTAACAAATATATCTAAAGGATACAGAAGGAATTAATATAATTGGTTGGATTTGAAGAGAATAATTAGGTGGCAGTGAGGCAAGAGTGAGAGGGTGACTCTTCACTGTATATACTTGTATATCTTTGACACTGTAAATCGTGGGGCACCTGGGTGGCTCAGCGGGTTGAGCATGAGGCTCAGGTCATGGTCTCACGGTTCCTGAGTTCGGGCCCCACATCAGCCTTGCTGTGCTGTCAGCACAGAGCCGGCTTCAGATCCTCTATCCCCTTCTCTCTCTGCCACTCCCCTGCTCACGCTCTCATGAGAATCAACATTAAAAAAAAAAAAAAAAACTGTAAATCACATAAATGTATTACCTATTCACAAAATAAAAATCAAAATTTTTAGAAGAGGAAGATACTAGTGAACCGTTACCAATTTCAAAAAAGCTCAGCGGTGTGCATTTCTACAACTCCACCAAAGTTCACTTGGTGTCCCAATAAAGTCCATCTACACTGTCTCAGAATGGATCCTGAGATTGTGCCAAGTAGAAAGAATTGAGCTTTTACTACTGTAGCAGTAAATGAGGAAACTCAGGTGGTTTTTTATAGATACATACTTCTTTAAATGTGTGAATAACCACCTATCACAGTGCTCTTCTTCCAATGAGCTTTTCCAAACTTCTAAAATTGTGACATGAGTTTAGACTGACAGAAGAGTTGCAAAAATAACAAGATAGCTCTCGTATACCACCTTTCACCCAGTTTCCCCTAATGTTAGCATCTTACATAGTGCAGTTATCAAAACTAGGAAATTAACACTGTATAGTATAATAAAATAGTAGACATCGTACACTATAACACAATATAATACATAGTTATAAGACTACTGACCACACTATAACTTTATTCTGATTTCCTGTGAGCTTTAAACATTTTTTTTTCAACGTTTATTTATTTTTGGGACAGAGAGAGACAGAGCATGGACGGGGGAGGGGCAGAGAGAGAGGGAGACACAGAATCGGAAACAGGCTCCAGGCTCTGAGCCATCAGCCCAGAGCCTGACGCGGGGCTCGAACTCACGGACCGCGAGATCGTGACCTGGCTGAAGTCGGACGCTTAACCGACTGCGCCACCCAGGCGCCCCTCCTGTGAGCTTTTAAATGATGTTTCAAAACCTACTTGATTCAAAAGGCAAGCCATTAGTAGGAGCATGAACATATTGTTTCTTTCTGTTCACAGCAAAAATTCTATTTTTGTTTTGGGTTGTTTTTTTTGTTTTGTTTTTGGGGTTTTTTTGTCCTCAGGTCTTAACTTTTTGTCACAGATATTTTTGCAAATGTTCAAAATAGCTAGACTGTATCCTGAAGATGTTTAAATTTTCACATGTATGTACTAGAAGGCACATTTGTGTTTGTAATGAGAAAAAGCAGGATGCTACAGAATTGTGGATCTGCCTTCAGGGAGTGCTTAAATTATGGCTGGAGGGAGCTGCTTCTCTGTTTCATTGCTTGATCACATTTCACTAGTCAACAATTCTGTTAATTATCCAGTTAATTGAAAAAATTTCAGTTCCATTCCTCAGTCTACCATCAAAAGCAGTGGCTCTCAAAGTGTAGTCCCGAGTGGGGCGCCTGGGTGGCGCAGTCGGTTAAGCGTCCGACTTCAGCCAGGTCACGATCTTGCGGTCCGTGAGTTCAAGCCCCTCGTCGGGCTCTGGGCTGATGGCTCAGAGCCTGGAGCCTGTTTCTGATTCTGTGTCTCCCTCTCTCTGCCCCTCCCCCGTTCATGCTCTGTCTCTCTCTGTCCCAAAAATAAATAAACGTTGAAAAAAAAAATTAAAAAAAAAAAAAAGTGTAGTCCCGAGACCAGAAGGTCGGCACCACCTGGGAACTTGTTAGGAATGCCGATTTCCAGCAATCTGTGTTTTAGAAAGCCCTGAGTGATTCTGACGGTTAAGCTTTAAAAGACTCTGATGAAAAGAATTGTTTTGATGACTAAAGGGAGAAGAGGGAGGGAAAGAAGAAACTAAAACAGAAATTCCCACTGGGACATTTAACCTGTCTGTTCGTTCATAGAAAGGTCTTTGTTCAAACTTTTTTTCTAAGAAATGAGATTGTATGTACTCTCTCTCTGTCTCTCTTTTAAGTCAAATTTTATTTTAATTTTTTTAGGTCATCTCCATGCCCAATGTGGGGTTCAAACTCATGACCCTGAGATCAAGAGTCCCATTGCTCTAATGGACTGAGCCAGCCAAGCGTCCGTATACTTCCGTATACTTGGTTTCTCTTAAGTACTGACACACTTCCCCAGGCACCAGGCTTTGACCTTAGCCACCTTTTGACCTGAGTGAACTAATTCCGAAGTAATTAACTTAGAACTTCTTTTTTTTTTTTTTTTTTAATTTTTTTTAACATTTATTTATTTTTGAGACAGAGAGAGACAGAGCATGAACGGGGGAGGGTCAGAGAGAGGGAGACACAGAATCCGAAACAGGCTCCGGGCTCTGAGCTGTCAGCACAGAGCCCGACGCGGGGCTCGAACCCACGGACCGTGAGATCATGACCTGAGCCGAAGTCAGCGCTTAACTGACTGAGCCACCCAGGCGCCCCTAGAACTTCTGTATCGATAACCTCTTCTGCCAGAAACCAATTCGACCCTATTCTGGACACGAAATGAGTACTGGCAATCATTACTTGGCACAAATTTCAGCAGCAGCAGTTGAGTTAAATTAAGACCAGTCCCTCAACAATACGGTGCAAATTGCAGTTACCACGGTATATTACCTGTGAGTAATTACATAGTACAAATTTCATGGTTCTGCAAACACCAGGGAAATAACAGACGTCCATCCTGATTAGTGGCCAATTTCATAGATTCCTGTTGACTCCGCTGATGGTTCGACACAGCACATCTGTTATTCAGTTCACGCAGTCTGCCAAGGTGTGTGGTTGCTGTGGAGGCTGCTTGTAGGCACCAACTTGAACAGTGGAAACCTGAGTAAGGTCAAAGGACGCACAGTGACCCCCAACCCCCGGGCTGAATACAAACAGGCCCATCAGGCGACCGCCTCAAAATAGCCACAAGCCCTAGCTGACCAATTGGTTACTTACATCCAGATGCAGGTTCCAAAAAAGGAAGATTCCATTGGTTTCCAAACCTCCTCACCTTCCGCATTTAACCACAGCTCCCCCCAACCTCATGGCAGACAGTCTGTGCTTTGCTGTCCCTGCCCCCTCCTCCCTTCCCCGCCCCCAGCCCTTGCGATGTATTCAGGAAACTTGTATCTCCCTTGTTCTGTCTTGGGTGAATTCTTTCACTGCCCGTGCTGCCTTCTTCCACCGGATTGGATTGCCCCCCATTTGGTGGCCCCTCCCATCCAACTGGGAGACACCACAGTTGCCACTGCATCTCCCAGTGATAAACCCACATGACGTTTTACAAAAATGGATGATGAAAAGAAAGAATTGTCCAACACAGATGAAAGGGCAGCTAAGAAAGGAAAAGTGGTGTCACTAGGAGAGAAATTGGGTGTGATTAGAAGTTACTGATGGGCTGGGGTGCCTGGGTGGCTCAGTCGGTTAAGCCTCCGACTTCGGCTCAGGTCATGATCTCACGGTCTGTGGGTTCGAGCCCCGCGTCGGGCTCTGTGCTGACAGCTCAGAGCCTGGAGCCTGTTTCAGATTCTGTGTCTCCCTCTCTCTCTGCCCCCTCCCCTGTTAATGCTCTGTCTCTCTCTGTCTCAAAAATAAATAAACGTTAAAAAAATTAAAAAAAAAAGAAGTTACTGATGGGAGAATGTTGATGAATCTGCCCGTCTCCAGACTCCAGGTATACAGCCAGGGGGATCTCATGAAGAGGAACTCACTGATAGAAACACAAAACTCAATGTGACACGAGGGATGAAGATGTCCCAGTGAAAGTGACACTTGAGTCCCTTCGCATCAGAGGACCCTCCGGGGTGTTTTATAACACTAAAAGCACGAAGGATGGAATCTTGTAAGCAAAAGTAAGCTGCCAAATTAAATACTCCCCTGAGAGCTGGGACCTGTATAAATGTCCTGGCAGACCCAGGGAATTAGGGCTGAAAAACTGTATAATGAGTTGGAAAATGGTAGTTCAGAGACTATTGCCATGGCTTGTGTAAGTTACTCTTTTTAATGTTTATTTATTTTTTGTATTCTGAGGGGGGAAGGGCAGAGAGATTGGGAGAGAGAGAGAATCCCAAGCAGGCTCCATGCAGAGCTCGATGTGGGGCTTGATCCCAGGACTTCGAGATCACTACCTGAGCCGATATCAAGAACTGGTCACTCAACCGACTGAGCCACCCAGGGGCCCCTCGTGTAAGCTACTTATATCCTCTAAAGTTGGATTTCTTCCTGGTTGTTATTCTTAGCAACTTACTAGTCTGGTTGTAATATTTAAATTATTGTCTCTTTTTTTTTTCTGAAAGATGTAAATACTTGTGATTTTTTTTTTTTATTATTAAGCTAGAAAAGGATTTTTGGCTCTCCTCCTGCATTTGTGGTGGTTAAAAGGAAGGAAGGAAGGGAGGGGGCGAGAAGGGGAGACAAAGAGCAAAGAGGAGCCCTGTTCTCCACCCACCTTCTGAATTGTTCTCCCTTGTCTAGTGTCTCCTTCTCTTCTTAGGGACTCAAGTCATCTATGTATTAATCATTTTACATGTTCTTATTTCACATTTTCTTTCAGATAGCCTTTCCATTATCTGAAGTTCATGACCACTGAATTGCTTGTTTTAAGTACACTCTCGGGTGTGGTACACTGTTTCCATGTGTGTCCATGTTTTGATTATGAGCTCATCTGTAGCAGAGATTGCTTTTTCCCCAGAGAATCCATTGTGCCCCGGGGTGAAAAAGAGTCCTGGAAGATCCATTCTCGGTTGATTCTGCCAAGAGTCTTATGATGTCACTGCATTTGACAGGTTCTTACGTTCAAGTCTCAATTTGGGGTGTGGGGGACTTCATTGTTGAAAGAAATTCAAACTCCAAACCTCTCTGAGGAGCTCGACTCTGAGATTTTAACAATGGGGGAATCCAGGCGAGGGGTACGCACAGGAACTCTGTGTGCTAGCTCTGAGACTTCTCGGCCGACCTAAAATTAGCCCAAAATCAAAAGATAATTTTTATTTTTTATTTAAAAAAATTAAAAAAAAATTTTTTTTAATGTTTATTTATTTTTGAGACAGAGAAAGAGCATGAATGGGGGAGGAGCAGAGAGAGAGGGAGACACAGAATCGGAAGCAGGCTCCAGGCTCTGAGCCATTGGCCCAGAGCCCGACGTGGGGCTCAAACTCAGGGACAGCGAGATCGTGACCTGAGCTGAAGTCGGATGCTTAACCGACTGAGCCACCCAGGCGCCCCTAAAAGTTTTTTTAAAGCCTATTTATTTATTTATTTAGAGAGAGAGAGAGAGAGAGAGAGACGTGGGAGGGGCAGAGAGAGAGAGAGAGAGAGGAAGAGAGAGAATCCCAAGCAGGCTCCACACTGTCAGTGCAGAACCCGAGGTGGGGTTTGAACTCACGATCCATGAGATAATGACCAGAACTGAAACCGAAAGTCAGACAACTGACTGGGGCACCCGGGTGCCCCTAAAAAGTTAATTTTTAAACAATGAAGCCCCCAGGTAAACACTTAGGTAGCTGTAGAGTCAGCTTGTATGCTTCCTGGTCCCATTTTTACCTCCTTCTTCCTTTTGGGTATCTGCAATATCCTTTTATCCTTCCAAGCTCAGCTATGAATGTATTTTTTTAAGTGTATTTGTTTATTTTGAAAGAGAGAGAGAGAGAGAGAGCACGAGCAGGGATGGGGCAGAGAGAAAGGAAAAGAGAATCCCAAGCAGGCTCTGTGTCATCAGCACAGATGACACAGATGTGGGGCTCGAGCCCATGAACCTCGAGATCATGACCTGCACCAAAATCAAGAGCCAAACACTCGACCAACTGAGCCACCCAGGCGCCCCTTGGCTCTAAACTCAAAATAATCTTTGCTTTCATTTATCTAGGATTTCTGGGAGTTGTCGTAGGTGGATATTGAGACCCTATCAGCTCACTACGTGTGGAATCTTAACTCCCTAGTTTCTCTTTAATCCACATATGTCAAGCTTTTATCCCTACCCCTGAAACTGCTCTGGTCAATCTTACCAGCAGCGTTCCATCGGCAAACAAGTGGTTGATTCTTAGTCATGAACTCCATCTTCCATCAGCGTCTGAACCGTTGTACGTGACTTCCTTGAAACCCTCTGTTCCCTTGGTTTGTCACTCTCTTTTTTACTCCTTTGCCGGCGCCTCCTCAGACTGCTTGCCGGACTCTGGCTCCTTGGCCGACCTTAAGACTTGAGTGCCTCTGGACTCAGTCTGCCATCCAGTCTCTTATAATTTTACCTCATTCCTTAGGTGATTCTATTCAGTTCAATGATTTTAAAGGCCATACATATGCCAGTGACTCTCACACTGAGATCTTCCGACCTGATTTCTTGTGCGCCCACCCCTGGGTCCCCCCGGACTCATGTATACTATGCAACTGCCTAGCCAGCATCCCTACTTGAATGTCAGACAGAACTCTGGGTTTGGTGCCAACAGTCACAGAATAGGTCATCCACCATATGCCTGTGGTAGGCCTGGGCCAGGCCTAGTCATGTGGCAGCAAAGAGAACTGAAAAATTAACCCCTACGGCACAGCAAAACCCTCTCTGTCAGGTAGTAGGTAGACCTTTGAGTTTGAACGTGGCCCTTCCCCAAGCCTAACAGTGTAAGACCGTAAAACCACGGTTCTCTGCATTAACCCCCAAATTTCTAGTGTATCTTCAGGAGGACCCTCGGTTCAGAAACCTACTACTTCATTATATTTGAAGTCAAACCTCTAAATTAGCCAGCATGAAGGAGGGAAAGTTGCCCAACTACGTGGAGTAGGGAAGGAATTCCTGGAATCTGCTTTTTTTTTTCCTTTGTCCTCACTCAATGAGTTCTCGTTGCATTGGGAAGGGGAAGAGTTGTGAGCACGTAGAATTGTTCTGTTCCATTGTCTTTCAGACAGAACTGGGATCCAGGTTCTAATTTTCTTTTAAGTTCAGGATCTGAATCAGAGTCAGAGGAGGCTGACGGCTGTTGGGAGAAAGGCGGGAAACAGAATGTACACTTGACTTTGAAAGTCGCAGGTCCCAGGGCTCCTATTCAGGTTCCTGAGGACCCTCCAGATAGATCACCATGTAGAATATGGATGGCCTGAGCCTAGGGCTGGTCTTGGGAGATGGGAGGTCAACCACATGTGCAAAGGAAGGACCTGGGAAGCCACTGTCCTCTGATCTGTACCCCCAGGATGCTGTGAAGGGCCTTTTCATAAAGAGAGGGCCAGGTTCGCTCCTCAGCCTCTGGTTGGTCTCATAAATGATAGAGAGTAAATCCTGAAAATTTATGAGCATCTGGAGACATTGTTGCCATTTTTCTTTAGGCCCCTGTCCCTGAGACCCTGGCCAAATGCTTTTGACCATATGTGGTTCTTCTTCCTCGCTCGTTCACATTCAAGGAGATCCCGTTCTTGTAGGAAACTCTGGATTTCCTAGTCACTCTAAGGTTTAATTAATGGGCCCATGGGATTTTCTGGTCCTTGGGCTTCTTTTTCCTACTTTACTTCCTAGAAGTTTCTGGTGATTTCAGCCTGATGTGCAACTTGGTCCGTTTTTATTCCTGAGTTTTCTCTGCAGCCACAGGGTTCTAATCCAAGGCTGGCAGAGACCTGGCACTTATTGGGTCCTGTTGCATTTCAGCAGAGTCTGGAGGTGCTCTGGTGCAGAAATGGGCTTGCTCCTCTCTGTTCTGGAGGTTTCTGCCTTTTCAAAGGATTTTCAACTTGTGTTCATGTTTTAGTCTCACATCCCATGTCCAAAGGAAGCTTCCAATTTCTGAGTCTTTTGGTTGTTCTACAATATAAATGAGCTGTCCATTGGCTTTCCCCACACCTCATTGAGGACCAAGCTTTCTCTCATCTGCTAATTTTGTCATCATTTCCCCTTTCGCTTTCCAATTTAAGAAGCCTTGTGGGCTGTTGTCTCCTTTCCAATTTTCTTGAGTGTTTAATTGTTTTTAGCCAGACTTTTTACCATTATTTTCATTAGCTCTTATCATCTTCCTTGAACCCAAAAGCAAGACTTTAATATATGGAGACAAAAAGTTCTTAAAGGGGCGTATGGGTGACTCAGTCGGTTAAGCATCCACCTTCAGCTCAGGTCACGGTCTCAAGGTCTCACGGTTTGAGCCCTGCATTGGGCTCGGTGCTGACAGCTCAGAGCCTGCAGCCTGCTTCTGATTCTTTGTCTCCCTCTCTCTCTCTGCCCCTCCCCTTGGCCTCTCTCTCTCTCAAAAATTAACATTAAAATAAATTTTTTTTAAGTTCCTCTTAAAGGAGGAGGTCAGGATGGAACAAAGGTGGGGCTGTTAATGCCCCTGGGGGCCTAAAGAATCTACCTAGATCCACAAACTGAATTATTCAGAGTTCCCTGGGAAGCTTAGAAACCTCACTTCATGCTTGTTAGCTTAGGGGATTGTCCATGGGAATTCTTATCTCTCTCCACTCAATCAAAGCATTCAGATGCGAGCATTTTGAGATAAATCATTTAATCTCTGTACCATCCAACCCCCCTCCACAGTTTTACCTCTAGGAACCAGGGTCCCTGCAAAGAAGGAAGGTCTCTCAAGTTGGAAAAAGAGGCACGCCAAAAGAAAATTTAGTAATTATGCCTCAATCTGTACCCCTCTGAGAGTCTGTCCCTCAGGGACTCCCAGTGTCCCACAAGCATCCTTCTGTCTTATCAGACAGCCTTTGATCTGATTACTCTAAACTCATACAGAAAGGCACTCCCTGGCTCTACTTAAAAAAATTTTTTTTAATGTTTATATATTTTTTAGAGAGATAGACAGAGTGGGAGTGGGGGTAGGGTAAGAGAGAGAGGGAGACACAGAATCTGAAGCAGGCTCCAGTCTTTGAGCTGTCAGCACAGAGCCCAATGCAGGGCTTGAACTCACAAATCCCAAGGTCATGACCTGAGCTGATGTCTGACGCTCAACCGACTGAGCCACCCAGGCACCCTCTCTACTTTTTAACCTGGGAACCTCATTTAGTTCATTTGATAGATTTTCCATTCATTACCTACTTCAGTGAGTCCAACAGATTCAGCAACTCATCCCCAGATGGAGACAGGCAGGAAAGACAGGAAGACTCTGGCTGGAGACCCCAGAGGATCGCTTCCTCTGGATTGTCAGGAGTTCTGTCTGGAGCATCTCCTTTGCCTTCTGGAGGCAGTTTGCCGGCTGAGCTTACCGCAGCCCCATCTCCAAACGCCCAGGTTTTAGGGTGTGTTTAGATGTACGCTTATTAGAATCAACATTTAATTTTACTTGCACAGCCAGCAAAAAGACAGCTAGACACAGAGGTCTGAGGTTTCCTAATCAACTAACACAAGAGACGTCAGGTTATGTAGAAAGATCGGTCATATTAAATCAAGGCTATCAAAATTCAACGCCAATTTAAGTGAATACATTCCATTTTCTACTGCAAACATATCCTGTAGATTAAAGAAACACGGCAAAGTTGTATTTGCTTTGCGATAGTAGGGAGATGAAATGATGAATGAATGAAGGAAACACATGTGAATAGCAGTGGACATCTCAGGAAAATTTTTAGTATTTTTTATTGACCACAAGAGATAGAGCCTTGTAAATTACAATTAAGTAAGTCCTTTTCTCCACCTATCTGATCCCCTATTCCTGAGATTACCAGATGGTACATACACTTTAATTTTTTTTTCATGTTTATTTATTTTCGAGAAAGCACATGGGTGAGCAGAGGAGGGGCAGAGAGAGAGGGAGAGAATCCCAAGCAGGCCCCATGCTGTCAGCACACAACCCGACGCAGGGCTTGAACCCACAAACTGTGAGATCATGACCTGAGCCAAAATTAAGATCTGGATGCTTAATGGACTGAGCCACCCAGTCGCCTCTATACATATTCTTGATCCCTAGTTTCTTAATTTACTGTGGAGGATAATAAGCCTAGTACTTTGAAAATTTCAAGTACTTGACATAACAGGTCGTGGTCATAATAGGTTGCTTGCCCCAAAGCTTATTTTTTAAAAGTTTTTTTATTTAAGTAATCTCTACACCCTATGTAGGGCTCAAACTCACAGCCCTGAGGTCAAGAGTTGCACACTCTTCTGACTGAGCCAGCCAGGTGCCCTGCCCCAAAGTTCATTAAATGACATTAGAACCCATATAATGTATTTTTATTGAGATCGAGTGTAAGTGTAAAATTTTAAAGTTACTTTTCAAAAGAATTTTAAAGGAAAATAAAAATAAAAGCCTCCAGCAAGGGGACGCTACCCCCTGACTCTTCTCTCTTCAGGGAAGACTAGACCTTCCTGAGGGGTCCCTGGCTGGCTCAGTTGGTGGAGCACGAGGCTCTTGATCTCAGAGTTGTGAGTTTAAGCCCCATGTTGGGTGTAGAGATTACCTAAAGAAAAAAAGAAACCTTCTTAAACAGAAACAGTCTCAGAGAGCACCAGTAAGTTATGTTTCGCCTCAGCCTTTCAACGGGGGTCAGGAAGATAGCAGAATGGAAGTTCTAGGAGGTTTTGGTTTTGTTTTGCTTTTTTTTTTTGCCCAAGTTCTATTGATAAAATAGAAAATAGTTTTCACCAAAAACAACTGACAATTAATGTTTATCGGGCTAATCACAGACTTCAGCAGGCTTCTCATTCAGAATTCAGCACTGGAAACCAAGATCTAATTGGCCTCTGCCATAGTCTGGCTGGATTTCGGGAGGCCCCCAGTCTGTTCCAGTGTATCCCCAAGGAGTCAGGAATTTTCAGATGGAGTATATTGACATACAGTATTTATTTTGACAGCTATGTCATTACTTTGATCAGCATTAGAAAAATACAACAAATTAAACCTATGATTCACTCAAGTGGAGTAAATACAAGTCAACTTGTAAAAATATCAGGTAAATATTGGTGCTCAGATCGTGCTCAAGCATGGCAACAGTCATGAAGCCTGAAGAATTGAATGGCCGGATTTGTACCAAGGCAACAAGGTCTGTAAACTCCTGCCTCACTTCTATGTCTACTGCACCACGGATTCCGATGTAAATACTGGATCTAAGGACCACCACCAGCAGCCCGTGCTTCAGATCCATCCTGCACTTTGGGCAGATTCCCCTTACAGAATTCACAAATAACATTGGCAGAAGTGACAATACCAAGGCAACTAATGGGGCAGCGAACAAGAGGAAATGTTCTGCTGCACTGAGCTTTGGTTCTTAATGCAGTAGGGTTAGGAAAAACTTCCCCCTTTAAATGTCCTTTATTGTTTTTAAGGTATTGCCTGGAGTGGAGCGCCTGGTTGGCTCAGTCGGTTAAGCAGCCGACTCGATTTCAGCTCAGGTCATGGTCTCACGGTTGGTGAGTTCAAGCCCGGGTCGGTCTCTGCACTGACAGCACAGAGCCTCCTTGGGATTATCTCTCTCTCCCTCTCTCTCTGCACCCCCCCCAAACAAATAAATAAACTTAAAAAAAAAAGTATTATCTGTACCATTAAAAAAGTAAGATTAAGAAATTGCAAGTAGAATTACAATTTGTTTCACAGGCCAGACAGTTTTAAATAGCTCCTTGTTGGGGCCCCTGGGTACTCCGCTGGTTAAGCGTCTGACTTTGGCTCAAGTCATGATCTCCTGGTTCATGAGTTTGAGCTCCGCTTGGGGCTCTGGAGACTGCTTTGGATTCTGTGTCTCCCTCTCTCTCTGCCCTTCCCTGCTCTCTCTCTCTCTCTCTCTCTCTCTCTCTGTCTCTCAAAAATAAACAAACATTAAAAAAAAAAAGTTCATGTAAATTATCACCACTCCAGGGGATAGAAATTGGCATAGAAGCTGGAGGGAACATGAGGATGTGTCCTTTTTGAATGTGGATAGTTCTCCATACAAGGAGTAATAGACTCTCTAAAAGAAATTGAACAGAATATCAACATTGCAAATCACTGTTGATAGATAGTGTAGAATAGATACTGTTCCTCTGTCTGTGAGTCCTACTATTCATTCTTCTAGTTATTCACTCATTCATTCAAAAAATAGTTGAGTGCTTACTATACGTGTAAGGAATTACTGCCAGCAATGAAAAATTCTTCTCCTAATCAGTTCCTTTGACCTACAAATCAAAGACGCAAAAAAATCATTTTGCCATTTTTGGACCAAAATTCACAACTTCTTAGAAGCTCTTCTGGATCACCTCTATTCTATTCTAATGATTTGTTTACTGTCTCCCCTCAATATTTATTGTAAACACTATTCAGCATGTTGATTGGTCATTGTTATAGGCAAAATAATGCCCCCCCCCGCCCCGCAAAGATGTCCACATCCTAATCCCCCAAACCAGAGTGATGTGCCCAGAAGCCAAGGAATGTGGGCAGCCTCTAGAGGCTGGAAAAGACAAGAAACAGATTCTTCCCTAGAGTGTCAAGGAGGAGCACAGCTCTGCTGGCCTCTTGATTTTAACCTCGTAAGATACATTGCAGTTTTCTGAGCTCTAGAATTAAAAGCTGATGCTTTTTGTTTTGTTTTGTTTTAAGCCATTAAGTTTGTGTAATGAGTGACAACCGCAATAGAAACTAATGTAAGCATCAAAGCATTGGGCCTCATGTTGTGGGAGATGCAAAGATGAAACCCTCCTCTCAAGATGCTTATTTATAGGTTAGAACAGATGAGATGCCTAAGCTAAACTATTAAGCTAGAACATGATGACTATCGTAAAAGAGGTACCACAGAATGGCTATGGGAGTCCAAGGAAGGAAATCGCTTCTTTTTTAGGGTATTTTGGAAGGGCGTGGTGGAAAAAAAGGCTTTTGGGCTGACCCTAAGAGGATGAGTACATTTTAAGAGATAAAAGGAAAGGGAGCACCTGGGTGGCTCAGTCAGTTAAGCATCCGACCTTGGCGCAGGTCAGGATCTCGTGGTTTGTGGGTTTGAGCCCCATGTCGGGCTCCGTGCTGACAGCTCAGAGCCTGGATCCTGCTTCAGATTCTGTATCTCCCTCTCTCCCTGTCCCTCCCCCACTCATGCTCTGTCTCTCTTTCTCTTAAAAATAAAGAAACATTAAAAAAAAAGAGAGAGATAAAAAGGATGGAGAAAGTGGCATAACTCTTACAAATTAAATCACATAATAAATTATTTTTTAAATCTATTATTAGTCCTTTGATAAAGGAAACACTGCTGTGTTAAAAAACAAAATCATGCCCCAACACATCTTTTTTTAAAAAGCTGTTTATTGATTCTTGACAGTGAGCATGTGTGAGAGGGGAGGGACAGAGGGTCTGAAACAGGCTGTGGACTCCGTGCTGACGGCAGACAGCCTGACGTGAGGCTCAGACCCACGAACTGCACGATCATGAGCTGGAATGAAGTCAGATGCTTAACCGACTGAACCACCCAGGCGCCCTATAGGTTACACCAGATGTGCTCGGATCTTTGAACCTGAAGAATGACTTCCATCAGTCTTCTAGGGCTGCCATGACAGGATACCGCAGACGGAATGGCTTCAACAACAGAAATTTATTTTCTCATGGTTCAGGAGGCTGGACATACAAGATCAAGGTGTCCCCAGGTTCAGTTTTTCTCCTGATACCTCTCGCCTGGCCTTGCAGACAGAGAGCCTCTCACTGTGTGTGCACGTGGCCTTTCCTGTGCGCATGCACACCCTTGGTGTCTTCCTCTTCTTAAAAAGCCACCTACAAAGCCACCCGTTCTTTACCAGTTCTTTTGGATTAGAACCGCCACCTTTATGACCTCACTTAAACTTGATCACCCTTGAAAGGCCCTATCTCCTAATCTAGTCACACCAGGGGTTTGGGCTCCTTTCTATGAACTTAGGGGAATACAGTTCAGTCCGTATCATACAGAATTATTGTTTTAAAAATTATAGATGTGAGATACACCAATGGTACAAAAAATACAAACCAAACAACAGTATGTCAAGTAGAAAATAAAAAAATTTTCTTCTCTCTCATTGCCTCTAGAGGAAATCAGTTTCCTTCTGGAAAAGTCTGATTGAAATAATTATAGCTAAGACACCGGAGAACTTGCTTCCTCTCTCTTTCTCTGCCCAAATGTACTTAAGAAAGGCCATGTGAAGACACAGTGAGGAGGCTGCCCTCTGCCACCCAAGGGGAGAACTCTCACTAGACACAGACCTTGCTGGCACCTTGATCTTGGCTTCTGGACTCTAGAAGGGTCAGAAAAAAATTTGTTGTCTAAGCCACCAGGCTATGGTGCTTGGTTATGGCAGCCCAAACAGACTAAGATAGCATCGTTCTCTGCATAAAACTATGCGTATATCTATCCATTTTTAAACACAAATGGGATCTTGCTAAACGTAATGTTCTTCAACAAACTTTTTCCGTTTACAACATATATTGACAATCTTTCCATACCGGTACAGATCTAGTGACCTCATTGTTGTTATTTTCCACTGTTGTTTTATTATTCCAGTATCCAACCTGGAATACCATGATACCTTTAGTGATTATTCTCTTTATTTTTTAGTTTTAATTTTGTTTTGAGGTAATGGTAGATTCACATGTAGTTGCAAGAAATAACACATGTACTCTTTCCTCAGTTTCCTCCGATGGTAAGTAACATCTTGGAAAACTACACATTATTACAACCAGGATATTGACAGTGATACAGACAAGACATGAACACTTCTGTCACCACAAGGATCTCTCTTGTGGCTTTCTCATCGCCACACCCACTTCTCTCCTGCCCCTTCCTTAACCCTGGCAACTACTAACTTGCTCTCCCTTTCTATAATTTTGTCTTTTCGAGAATGTGATATACATGGAATCATACAGTAGGTAACCTTTTACGTTGGGTTTTTTTACTCCGTCTAATAGTCTAGAGATTCATCCAGGTTGTGTGTGTATCAATGAATAGTTCTTCCTTTCTACTACTAAGTAGTTTTCCATGGCTAGATGTAGTATAGCTTAACTGTTCACCAGCTGAAAGATACCTGAATTGTTTCCAGCTTTTGACTATTGTAAATAAAGTTGCTACGATCATTCATGTACAAGTCTTTGTGTGAACATAAGTCTTCATTTCTCTCTGGTAAATGTCTAGGAGTAACATTTGCTGTGTCATATGATAGATGCTCTTTTAGTTTTGTAGGAAACTGCCAAATTGTTTTCCAGAGTAGCTGTACCATTTTACGTTCCCACCAGCAATGTACGAGAGACGCGGTTTCTCTGCATCCTTGTCAGAATTCGGTGTTGTCACTGTTTTTATTTTAGCCAATTCTATTAGATGTATAGCGATAAGTCATTGTGGTTTCTATTCGCATTTTTGAAATGGCTAATCATGTTTAACATCTTTGCACGTGCTTATTTGCCATCTATACATCCCCTTCCGTGTAATGGCTTTTCGTGTCTATTTCTCATGTTTCAATAGGATTGTTTGATTTTTTTGCTATTGAGTTTTTGAGGTTTTTTAAAATGTTTATTTATTTGGGGGGGGGGTAGGGAGGAACAGAGAGAGAGAGAGGGAGACACAGAATCCGAAGCAGGCTCCAGGCTCTGAGCTGTCAGCACAGAGCCCAATGCAGGGCTCAAACTCACGAACCACAAGATCATGACCTGAATGGAAGTCAGACACTTCACTGACTGAGTCACCCAGGCGCCCTGAGTTTTTGAGTTTTACTATATCTAGACACTAGTACAGTAGGCCCTTGAACAATGCAGGAGTTAGGGACACTGATCCCCCATGCAGTCAAAAATCCATACGTAACTTTTGACTCCCCCCGCCCCGAAAATGTTGACCAGAAGCCTTACCAATATGGACATAGTCAGTTAACTGGGTGTCTCAGTGGGAAGAGCATGTGACTTCTGACCTCAGGGTCATGAGTTTGACCCCCACATTAGGTGTAGAGTTCACTAAAAAAGAAATAAATTTTTAAAAACAGTCAATTAACACATATTTTGTATGTTATATATATAATATACTGTGCTCTTATAAAGTAGGCTAGAAAAAATGTTATTAAGAAAGTCAAATGGTAGCAAAAATGAACTACTGGGACCTCATCAAAATAAAAAGCTTCTGCGCAGCGAAGGAAACAATCAGCAAAACTAAAAGGCAGCCGACAGAATGGGAGAAGATATTTGCAAATGACATATCAGGTAAAGGGTTAGTATCCAAAATCTACAAAGAACTCATCAAACACCACACCTGAAAAACAAATAATCCAGTGAAGAAATGGGCAAAAGACAAGAATAGACACTTCTCCAAAGAAGACATCCAGATGGCCAACCGACACATGAAAAAATGCTCAACATCACTCATCATCAGGGAGATACAAATCAAAACCACAATGAGATACCACCTCACACCTGTCAGAATGGGTCACATTAACAACTCAGGCAACAACAGATGTTGGCGAGGATGTGGAGAAAGAGGATCTCTTTTGCACTGCTGGTGGGAATGCAAGCTGGTACAGCCACTCTGGAAAACAGTATGCAGGCTCCTCAAAAAACTAAAAATAGAACTACGCTACGACCCAGCAATTGCACTACTAGGCATTTATCCACAGGATACAGCTGTGCTCTTTCGAAGGGACACATGCACCCCGCATGTTTATAGCAGCACTCCCAACAGCAGCCAAAGTATGGAAAGAGCCCAAATGTCCATCGATGGATGAATGGATAAAGAAGATGTGGAATATATATATACAATGGAGTATTACTCGGCAATCAAAATGAATGAAATCTTGCCATTTGCAACTACGTGGATGGAACTGGAGGGTATTATGCTAAGTGAAATTAATCAGGGAAAGACAAAAATCATATGACTTCACTCAGGTGAAGACTTTAAGAGATGAAACAGATGAGCCTAAGGGAAGGGAAACAAAAATAATATAAAAACAGGGAGGGGGACAAAATAGAAGAGACTCAAAAATATGGAGAACAAACTGAGGGGTACTGGCGGGGCTGGGGGAGGGGGAGGGGCTAAATGGGGAAGGGGCACTAAGGAATCTACTCCTGAACGTATTGTTGCACTATATGCCAACTAATTTGGATGTACATCTTAAAACCTAAAAAATAAAATAAAAAAAAAGAAAGTCAAAATACATTGTACAGAATGGTACTGCATTTATTGAAAAATATCTGTGTGTAAGTGGATCCAGACAGTTCAAACACGTGTTGCTCAAGGGCCAACCGTATTTTGTCAGATATGTGGTTTCCAAATATTTTCTCCCATGCTGTAGCTTGTCTTTTCATCCCTTTAACAGAGTATTTCAGGGAGCAAAGGTTTTTTTTTCCTCGCACGAGGTCGAGACTGGGCTGCCCGTCTACCGGGCACCGGGGACCTCCCTGCAGCCCCATCCCGGGTCTGGCTTTCAGTGGGAGCACACGGAGCATGAAGTGGAAAAGGTGGGCAGGATGATGGGGCAGAAGACGAAGGAAGAAAAGGAGAAAAGGAAGAAAAAAAGGAGCTGGAGGGGAGAATGTCACCCGAGGAGACCCAGGAACAGATTCTGAAGTTGCCAGAGAAGCTTTGGGCCCCCCCCCCCGCCCCCCAGGAAGAGAAGCACCAGCTTTTTCTGCAGCTCAAGAAAAAGGAATTTTCCCACGAGGGAGAAACAGGGAGGCCCGGGGAGCAGAGCACCCTGACCACTAACTACATCAGCTGTGTACGAGCAGAGCCAGACGGTCAGGCCAGAGCTCACCTCCTCAGCCTGGGAAGACACAGCCAGCCAGGCGCCCTCAGGGCAGACGACCGCCAAACAGGTGTTGGGACCCCAAGTACTTACCACCCAGAGCCGCGTGGGCTCAGCGGCCGCTTTTGTAGGGACCCCAGAGCCACGGGCAATTCCGCATCCCGGGCAGTGCCTATGGGAGTGCTCGTCCCGCACCCGACTCAAGGCCCACGCAGCCCACCCACAGTGCTGGCGAGCAGCTCAGAGCACGTGAGCAGCACGTCCCGCAGGGCGAGACCGGTCTCGATCCGGCCACCGCCTGACGCCACGCACGGCCGCTTTCAGACCACCCAGACATGGGAGGCAAGAGCAAAAACCCAAGGAACTCACATGTCCGTCTCAAGGTTTCCAGCCAGCCTGCCCTCTTGTGCCCCTCTCAGCCTTCTTGTGTCTGCTCTATCCACAACTTCCGGGGGTTTTAGTTGTGCTTTGCTGGAGAAATAGGGAAAAGTGTGTCCACTGCATCTTCTTAGAAGAGAAAAGTGGACCTCATTGGTTTTCAATGGCTAAGTAATGTGCATGGCCTGCAACTCATTAACCAGTCTCCTTTTGATAGACATTCAGACCGTTTCTAGGTTTTTTGCTATTAAAATAATGATGAAAAGGAATAGATGTTCTCCTTCTTTGTGGGGGGGGGGAGCGGGAAATGGGGAGAGGGCAGGGCAGATTCTGGGTTCTTGTGCTGTTATACGCAGAGGCTAAAATTCCCAACGGGAATTGTTGGGTCAAGGGACACGTGCATTTTAATTCACCATATTGTCAAAATATCCTCAAAAAATGTTTCACTAAACTCCCACCAACAGAAGAGTATGTGTTTTTCTATTGAGTATTGTCAAATTTTCTAATCTTTGATCACCCGATTGAGAAATGTTCTCTTAAGCTGTTTTTGTGTGCTTGTTTTCCTTTCTCGGTAGGACTCAAAGTGAGAAGGGTGCCTTTTTCATTTTCTTGTTGTCTGCAAGGACCTGGCCCCAGGCTACATACCATAATAGTTATCTGTTAATAGTTTTAGCACTTCCAATAAAGGATTAGAGCTGGTCATACAGAATTCTGGCCAAGTCTCATGACTTCAAATAACACACAAAATTTCAACAGGTTTTACAAGCAGGTGTTTTTCAAAGTGTCTGTAGATGAACCTGAATCAGAATCACTTGGGGGTAACGGGAACCCTAACACCACACATCTCCTGTTATGATGGACTCAAGAGGATGCTTTGCCACCTAGATGTAATATTCTTGCCAAAAAATGGTGACACTGAATCTAGTAAGGAGGGAACAATCAGACACATTCAAAGTGTGAGACATTCTGAAACAAAGAAACAAAACCAAACAGGTCTGGAATCTTCAAAAACTGAATGTGCTATAAGACAGGAAACACAGCCACACTAGATAATGAGGTCACAAGAAATGCAAGCCAATCCACATACACATATACCATATATATATATGGTATATATATAATATATATAATATATAATAATAATATATATAATATATATTATATATAATAATAATATATAATATAATAATATAATATATATTAGAATTTCTTTTTTTAGGTTTATTTTGAAAGGGAGGCAGCGCGTATTCACATGTGTGCATGTGCAGGTGTGCAAGAGCGGGGGAAGGGCAGAGAGAGAGAGAAAGAGAGAGAATATCCAGGCTCCATGCAGTCAGCACAGAGCCTGACCTGGGGCTCGAACTCACGAACCGCGAGATCATAACCTGAGCCGAAATTAAGCGTCAGATGCTTAACCGACTGAGTCACCCAGGCACCCCTGTGGTAGAATTTCTGACGAGAAAATCCCTTCTCCAAAGGGGGGTACTGTTCTAGATGAAAATAGACTAAAGAGACTGGGTCACTAAATATAATGGTTAACCCTTGATCGAGTCCTAGATTTTATTTTTAAGGCTATAAAGTACATTATGGGGACATTTGAGAAATGATGAATATTGATAACTTTGTAGGTGTTACTGTAATAGCAAACTTGGGGGGTATAATATTTCTGTAGTTTTATAGAAGAATATATTTTTAGGATGTAGTGCTGAAGTATTAGGAGTCAAGTGTCACTACTGTGCCTAAAACTTCAGAAAGTTCAGAAAAAACTCAAAAGACAACAAATATAGTAAACGGTTAACAGTTGGTAAGTGCGAGAAACATTTGGTGTTCATTACTGTAATCTTGCAACTCTTCTTTAGTTTTCAAGATTTTCAAAATAAAAAGCTGGCCCTACCTCAAATCAGATCTGAATCTTGGTGGGAGGACAGCACCCATTTGTATCTGCATTTCAAGCAGATCTTCCCATTGATTTTTATGTATACTGCAGTTTTAGAGGTACTGATTTGAAGTACAATAATGTGTTTTTATTTTAGTCTTTATGAAGGTAGAGCTAAAAAAAAAAAAACAACAACAAACAAAAAAACCCAACCCTCCATATCTTGGTTACACAATAGAATTTAAGGATGTTGGGTTAACAGATTTAAACCCAGTCTTTTTCCACATTCCCTTCTGTGGTCCTCTTAATTTTCTCCATCTCCTTCAACTCTCTTAATCTTTACTTATCTTTATGCACAGTGTTTTCAAAGTTATTGTGAAGATTGTGTCAGTGAGTGCTGCCCTCTAAATTGCTGCAGTGGACACCGCCTATATTCAGGTAGAATCTAGCCTCTTATTTCCTCCAGCAACTGAATAATAAAGAGGTAAGTAGCACCACTGTCCCTATCCAGCTCAAGGCAATTCTTCTTAAACACTTAAATGACCGATGTAGGGACAGCACGTATTATGTGGTGTGTTTACCAAATAATAAATGACATTCACAAGTAATAAACTGGTGAAAGATCCAAAACACGTGCCTTAACAAACTTACACATATCAATAGCTTGTCAGGACACTGCTTTAAATGCGTAACTATCACCTAAGATCAACAGATGGACTTGAAATAATGTGGGAACCTCAAAAGAATACCTGGTACTTTCTGTAAGGAGCCATCACCATCAACATAAAGCCTACTGTTTCGAAGGTTCTGTTGTACTGACAAATTCGTACTAATTGCTGGATTTCCTCTGGTGAACAGTGGCTTACAATTGTTAGCTGGATTTAGAATGGTCAGTTGAGGCTACTGAAGAGTATACATGGCCTCACATGATCCGGGGTAGCAAAGAAGCAGATGCAGTTGACTTTGAGAAGGCTTTCTAATTTTAGATCTCAGGTAAGTAGAAAGTTTATCACAACCATAAAAGAATATGCTCTCTGGGGCGCCTGGGTGGCGCAGTTGGTTAAGCGTCCGACTTCAGCCAGGTCGCGATCTCGCGGTCCGTGAGTTCAAGCCCGGCGTCGGGCTCTGGGCTGACGGCTCAGAGCCTGGAGCCTGTTTCCGATTCTGTGTCTCCCTCTCTCTCTGTCCCTCCCCCGTTCATGCTCTGTCTCTCTCTGCCCCCCCAAAAAAATTAACGTTGAAAAAAAAAAAAAAGAATATGCTCTCTGTTGGTATACAAACTTTGTTAATATGTATATTTTGGATCTTTAACTCACTTACTACTTGGTGGTATTTGGTAACCACATGCAAATGTTCCGTAAGCACAGCATTTATTAGAAGTACATTGTAACGCTGCAGGCACTGTGGCTTTGGCTTTTGACTGTGGATTTTTACTGGATTTTTGATTGGGACGCTTTCCCCACCCTCCCCCCCCCCTTTTTTTTTTTACCTTGAAACCTCTTTAGCACTTGTGATCTAAACCAGAATCTAACCTTTATTTATTTTTTTAAAAGAGATTCTGGAATCCTCCACAGCATGTAACAGTAGCGCTAAATCTAAAGTAAACACTCAATAATTAGGTGTTAACTGTTGATTGATTTCACCCTGTGATTCATTGGTTTCACCCTAAGGACTCAAGTGAGACTAAATGGTTGGTCATTTTTCTGATTTAGTATTTCCTTGGGTTTCTTATATCCCCGGAGAGTTTTAGTAGGTTTTAGATGAGACAGTAGGGATCTTTGACCCATTCTCAGAAAATGTCTGGCATTACCTCCAATCTGAATTTGATCAGTATTACAGGGGGATGGGTAAGGAGCAGCAGCCCTAAACTGGGGCCCAAGTCTACTTTGTCATCTTGGTATTAGCTTTAGTCACAGTTTCTGGCACGCCAGGATTTTTCAAATAAATTTTTTGGAAAAAAATATATTTAGAATTAACTATCATATATATATAAAATTAAGAGTCAGTTTTTCTAGTTAGCTGACTTTAGGTGGTTGTCTGAATTAATGAGGAAATGTTTCCCTTGACAATATTTTGCAGTGTGGGTAGCATTTTAAAGTTAAATGACTAAATACATTGATTTTTTTTTTTTTTTTCAACAGGCCTGGGTTAGGGCTACGGTTGAAAATCTCTGGGGCTTAAAGAATCAAGCAGTTTATTTAAGCAGCAAGGGTTGTACTGCTCTCACTTTCCATTAAATCAACATGCATTAGGTATTAAACAACTAGAGTTCAAAGCCTTTTGAAAAAACAAAAACAAAAAGACCAACATAGACTAGAATCAAAAATCTATCTAGTCCCCAAGGGGCACGGAGCTGTAGCTGCCGGAAGCGTCCATTTACATTCCTGCATCACAGGAAAATTACTCGTTCCTTAGCTGTTAAGCATTTGCAAAAGTTCAGTGATTTTATCGGGCATTCCTCACACGTTAAAATTACTATTATTTTAAAAAGAGAACGAGAGAAGACCAGAGGCAACATGAGAACAGAGTTGCCTACTCCAGAGACATTTGTAAATGACACTAAACAGTTTTTTGCCGCTTGGCACAATGTACTCCGGTGCACCGGGTTTTCTGGGACGAGCTGGGTGGCCGACATCTTCCCTCGCAGGAAGTTTCACACTTTTAAGATCTGAATAGATGTTCAGCGCTCAGCTAGCGGCCAGAAGGCTCTTCACGGTCGAGTTGAACAGCGGCGGGAGGCGGCGGAAGAACCCGAACCCCTCCTCCCCACCCCCTCAGGTGCAGAGCGGGGCCGTGCCCCAGTCGCGGGCCCCGAGCGCCGGCGGCGGACGGCGAGCTCAGCCCCACTGGCCCGCGGGGAAACGCCGGCTGCCCAGCACGCAACCGCCCCAGGCTTCCGCCTCCCGGTCCCGCTCGGCTCCCCCGGCCGTCTCTGCTTCAGGGACGCGGAAACCCCGTAGGAGCGGGGCGGGCCGGGAGCTTGGTTTGGCCACCCCTTGCTGCAATATTCTTCCGCCGCAAGGCAAAGAGTCCCAACCTTCCCCCAAGGTCCTGGGATTTCCAGCGGCCCTGTAAGATCCAGAAATCACTAAATTTGGATTTTCCCACCCACTTGCTTAGGATATTTTCTGAGGTAAGGACCCCAGGGTCACAATTTGGTGGATTACCGAAGAGCGACAAGAAAATTCCTCCGCAGAAAACGGGTTCCGGCCGCGAGCCTATAAAAAACGGGTGGCGCGGTACCGCTGTCTTTCCAGTCGGGCGCTGAGTGTTTCTTCGGATCATGTCTGGTGGCTCCGCGGATTATAACAGGTATGGCGCTTTCTCGGTGGTGGTAGTTTGTGGTGAAGGTCATATGACGCGAGCGGACAGTGTAATGGACGGCGTGGGGCAGGGAGCTCTGGGTTCATGGGCGTTTCCTTGGGGTGCAGTACCCCCCTGCCCTTCGAGAAGCTTCCATGATGGGTAGGGCCTGGGTTGTGGGATGACTAGGGTACAAAAACGGAGTGGTGTTGGAGGGTGTCCTCTCTCCCCCCGAAGACGCTTTGAAACCGCGGCCGGTTTCCCTGCCACGGGGCCACGTTTAAAGGGGTGGCGCAGTCCGCAGTCGGTACACTGTAACGGGCCGAAAGCTTTATTGGCGGCGGGTGGCGCGAGTTGTAGTGCTCGACTTTGGGTGGGGTGGGGGGAAGGGTGGCAGCGGCGCCCGCTCGTCACCACCACAAGGCGGCTGGGACCGCGCCGGCAACGGGGTCCCTGCGAACCGTTGGCACAGCTCTTGCCAGGCCTCGGCCCGCGTCAATCACCCCGGCTTGCGCAGTGTAAGGGGCGGAGCTCAGCGCGTGGAGCTCTCGCGAGACGGTCTGCCGCCGAGACGGCAGCGCCCGGCGGTCGGGCCTGGGGGGGAAGGGCCGCCGTCCGTGGGGCCTTTCCGGGCGTCCCTTATTGTCGGCCTTCGGACTGGCGCGCACGGGCCCTCTTGTGCTTTAGAGAGTGTACACGTGCAGGGGAGGGTAGCCCGAGGAGGCCGCCAGGAATAGGGCTGTCCCTTGGTGTGCCCCTGAGAAGACGTGGGAAAGGGAAGTTCTCTAACTGCAGTATTCTCGTCGGCAGAGAACATGGAGGCCCAGAGGGAATGGACCCCGATGGTGTCATCGAGGTAAGGAATGTGTGTGGATTTTGAAACGGTGGAAAGGTGAGCTTGTTCATCCCACTTACTCGGTCTTTTTTATATGTAACTTGCAGAGCAACTGGAATGAGATTGTTGATAACTTTGACGATATGAATTTAAAGGAGTCTCTTCTTCGGGGCATCTATGCTTACGGTTTTGAGAAGCCTTCAGCTATTCAGCAGAGAGCTATTATTCCTTGTATTAAAGGTAAAAGAACTAGTTAGCACTTGATAGAAATGAATTAACTGTTCTACATAGACCTGGACCATTAAAGGGAAAATAACTTCTGGGGGACTAGCACCTGTTTGTATTCCTTAAAGTGAAATGATGGCAATCATCTTTCGGGACTGACCTGAAATGAAGAGAATGCTCATTGCTGATCACTTGATGATTTGGGCATAATTAATGTTCCAAACGGAATACACGGTGTGAACTAGAAGTGGCGGTTTGATGTGGGATCGGTAAATATGTATCCTACTTTTTTTAGGGTATGATGTGATTGCTCAAGCTCAGTCAGGTACTGGCAAGACAGCCACATTTGCTATTTCCATCCTGCAACAGTTGGAGATTGAGTTCAAGGAGACCCAAGCACTAGTATTGGCCCCCACCAGAGAACTGGCTCAACAGGTATTGATAGTGTAGTTCAAAAAAACTGCTTGCGTGTTGCATAGGTTTCAGGTTTCACAACTGTGAAGAATTTAAAACTTAGTGTAAATCGGTCCTATTAGAGCCCTCCTTTTAATTGTCCATGCATGCAGGGAGTTGTTGAAAGTTCAACATAGGAACTGGGTGTGCAGGTATGGTTTGCAAGGTTGTGTAAGAGGTTTGAGAAACCAAAGTGTTCTTTTCAGGGTGGACTAGGTCTGTTCCCATTTTGAAGTTTGAATGCAGTTGTGCAACATGAAAACTGCAGTGACATGTTCTTTGACTGTCTCAGTAGTTTGTGATGCATCTGTTGCATGCTATGTTTTCAAAGCTCACTGCTATATTGGCTTTGAAGTAAAACCTTGCTAATAAAACTAGGCTTTATTAAGGTCAAAATGACAAATTCCAGTACTCGGGGAAAACTTAAGTATCCACATGTTGTCCTAGATGTAATTGCAGAGATCATTCCACTGTTCCACTATTTACCCCTTCCTACACAATGAAGAGCAATGTAGGAAATGATTGAACTCAGATCTTTTAATTAACATAGCTGGTATCTGGGGCAACAAGATTCCAAGTTTGACAAGGCATAAGGAAGACACCTTAAGGGAATTTTATCAGGAAGCTGTTAGATCAGTCTGCGTTTTAAGCTTGGAAGTAGTTAAGTGCTGTGCATGCATAGAAGCTATTTGCAGACCAGATATTTGCCATTGTGCTTTGGAATTTTAGTCACAGCCTATGGTTCTGCTGCATAATAACTAAGGGTATTGGCTTTTAGATCCAAAAGGTAATTCTGGCCCTTGGAGACTATATGGGAGCAACTTGTCATGCCTGCATTGGTGGAACCAATGTTCGGAATGAAATGCAAAAACTGCAGGCTGAAGCACCACACATTGTTGTTGGTACACCAGGAAGAGTGTTTGATATGTTAAACAGAAGATACCTTTGTAAGTATTGTTGATTGAATATAATGTTTTTGCTATTACAAATTAAAATTTGCAATCCTATTCTTACCACCGATCGAGAGCTGATAATATGTATGGCTTTGTCTTTGTCAGCTCCAAAATGGATCAAAATGTTTGTTTTGGATGAGGCAGATGAAATGTTGAGCCGAGGGTTTAAGGATCAAATCTATGAGATTTTCCAAAAATTAAATACGAGTATTCAGGTGAGCTCTAATTTTACTCCCTCTCCTATAGTAGTTGGGACTTTGGTTAATGCAGGTTGCAGTACAATTGAAATGTTGGTTTTTTTCCCTTAAAGCAATTGGTGCAGAACTGTAACAGTTTCATAGTGAGGCTGGTCTGTTTTTTGAGTATTGTGAAAGTGTGTTATTTGTGCAGTAACATAAGCATGGTCTTTTTAAGGTTGTGTTGCTTTCTGCCACAATGCCAACTGATGTGTTGGAAGTGACCAAAAAATTCATGAGAGATCCAATTCGAATTCTGGTGAAAAAGGAAGAATTGACCCTTGAAGGAATCAAACAGTTTTATATTAATGTTGAAAGAGAGGTAATGTATCTAATTACTAGACATTAAGATGTAGCTTTTTTTTTTTTTAACCTTCTTGTATAAGCACTGTGCTAAAATTACAGAACCTAAGATTGTCTTAGTTTCTGTAGTAATGCTAGCAGAGTACACACAAGAAGAAAAATAACTGCACTAGATTGTAAAGACTGGGGTGGACCTCTTTCTTAATGTCCAGTGTCCTTTGTCTGAAGATTTGGTGCTATATGTATTAGGCCTAACAATGAATTTCTCATGGGAGTTGGAAACTAGATTTTAATAACTGTGTTAACTTTGAAATATTGTAGGAATGGAAGTTGGATACACTTTGTGACTTGTACGAGACCCTGACGATTACTCAGGCTGTTATTTTTCTTAATACAAGGCGCAAGGTGGACTGGCTCACTGAGAAAATGCACGCCAGGGACTTCACAGTTTCTGCTCTGGTAAGAGGTGTTGTAACCTAGCAGTGGTAATTATAGTGTTGTATTTTCATTAAAGCAGGATTTAGACTACAATATAGCTGTTAAGTGCTGTGTTGTCGTTCCCCCTGCTCAAAATAAAGTTGTTTCTTAACTATACCTGTCTGCTATACTCCTGTAGCAGCCAGGGACGCTTGGTCTCATACATGTCAATAAAGTTAAATATTGGTTTGACTGGTGATTCTTGAATTAAGGTTTGTTAATTTGCAGCATGGTGACATGGACCAGAAGGAAAGAGATGTTATCATGAGGGAATTTCGATCAGGGTCAAGCCGCGTTCTGATCACTACTGACTTGTTGGTAAGTCTCTTACCGTTCTGTTTAATCTACCAAAAGTTTGTTTTGGGGGGAAGGTTTTTTAATAACCTTTACCAACTTGGGCTCTTTGGGAGAATAAAGAACAGACCACACTCCACAGTGGGCTATACCACTTAACATAGTTCACTACTATTTTGTGGCCTACATTACATAGCTGTGTGGGGTTTTTTTTTGGGAGTTGAACATTATATTACTGTATTTCAGGCTCGTGGGATTGATGTGCAACAAGTGTCATTGGTTATAAACTATGATCTACCTACCAATCGTGAAAACTATATTCACAGGTGAGTAGGTGGCATCTTGACTGCATTGGGAAAAGGAATTCATGTATGTCTTTTCTACTGACTGATTTATTTGAAAGGTAACTTCAAATCAGGGAAGTAAAAAGACTTAGTAACTTGGTAAGGTGTAACTAAAATTGTACTTGGGAAGATTGGTCATCTTAACAGTGGGAAAACAGTTGTAAATGTTGCCCAAATTGTGGACTGAATACATACAAATCTGGTTGTTTAGATCTGTTGGTCTTAGCTTATTTTTGAGTTTTTAGTGAAGTTCCTGTGTCCATGTGCTTTCTCGATGATTCCTCTGTAGTTGGGATTTTCTTGGTGTTGTCTGGTAGCAATTTGAGCAGTCCCTGGTTTAGTTATAGTGGCTTTATCCCTAAGTAAATTGAACTGTACTTTGTTATATGATGTAAAAAAAGACTTTTTAAAAAATACAGGAGTCGATAGCAGCAGTTGATGACGAGATGGCGCTCAGAAACGGCGTTGACGTAATTTAGGACGTGGAATCATAAGCGAAACAGCACACTGTTTGAATAAAGAGCGAGTCGGTATTTATATTTGTTTTTCTTTTGTCATGATTATTTGATATTTTAAGTTGCTCCAGCCAAGGCATTTTGTATGTTAGTCTAGTAGGTGGTTTGTGTTGTCTGGTTTCTATCAGGAAGGTAGAAAGCTGTTTTGGAGGTAAACACGTTTTGAGTAATTTGAGTTACAACGTGTGAAACTGAGCAAAAAAGCAGTGATAAGTTTGGGTTACCATACCAAATACTTGTTTTCCCACTGGAAAAAGTTGTGAGTTTTAGGCAGTAGTTAACCTTGCAGCATTTGTATTTACAGTTTACAGTTCCAGAGGTGCGTCGAAATGGATTACATAACTGTTCTTTTTGTTTTATCCCTGGTGTTTACATCTGTCCCAGGCTGACATCTGCTCTTGGCTGGCCCACTTTGGTATGGGCTTTAATTTCACTACCCCAAACACAATACTGTCATCTGCTTTAAAAGTAGTGCTCAAGACACCTGATAAAATCTCATTTTGCAGCCAGACAAGCCTTGAATCCTTTTGGCACTAACTGCAAAGGAAGATTTTTTTCTCTAGATATTGATTAGCAGCTAGTGCTCCAATTAGAAGCACGAACTATAACCTTGTTAAGTAAACAGCAGCTGATGGTTAACAAGTGGATCATCATGTTCAGTAGTTCATTTGAATTTGAGAAGAAACATTCTAATTGCTGATTTTTTTTTTTTCTTACACAGAATTGGCAGAGGGGGTCGATTTGGGAGGAAAGGTGTGGCTATAAACTTTGTTACTGAAGAAGACAAGAGGATTCTTCGTGACATTGAGACTTTCTACAATACTACAGTGGAGGAAATGCCAATGAATGTGGCTGACCTTATTTAATTCCTGGGATGAGATAGTTTTGAATGCAGTGCTCGCTGTTGCTGAATAGGCGATCACAACGTGCATTGTGCTTCTTTCTTTGGGAATATTTGAATCTTGTCTCAATGCTCATAACGGATCAGAAATACAGATTTTGATAGCAAAGCGACTTTAGTCGTGAGCTCTTGTGAGGAGAAAGGCATTGGCTTTATCCTCTTTAGAGTTAGACTGTTGGGGTTGGGTATAAAAGATGGGGTCTGTAAAATCTTTCTTTCTTAGAAATTTATTTCCTAGTTCTGTAGAAATGGTTGTATTAGATGTTCTCTATCATTTAATAATATACTTGTGGACTAAAAGATATAAGTGCTGTATAAAATCAGCCAATTATGTTAAACTAGCATATCTGCCTTTATTGTGTTTGTCATTAGCCTGAATAGAAAGGCCTTTAAAATTGATTTTTTTTTTTTTTAGGAAGCATTTGAATGCATTTTGTTTGGTATTGTATTTATTCAATAAAGTATTTAATTAGTGCTAAGTGTGAACTGGACCCTGTTGCTAAGCCCCAGCAAGCAATCATATCCTAGGTAGGGTTAAACCCCCAGTAATTAAAATTGCCATATTGCACATGTCTTAATGAAGTTTGAATGTTAAATAAATTGTATATTCACTTTAAAGGTGTTTTGGTTATTTTATTTAAGTTTTAAACATCTTACGAACATTTCAGCAATTCTGAGTTAACTGCTGCATCACAGTAGCACAGAGGCTGATCAGTTGTAGATGTTCATCAGCACCATCCGCTAAGCACTTGTCTACTTCCTACAAGAAAATTAAAGGTTAGTAAAATTTCCCTTGGAGTTCCACATTTTGCTGAAGTGTGCAAACAGGTGCCTACTTACAGCAAGTTTTTCTGTGATGATGGATTTCTGTTTGTCGGAAAGGTTATCGTTTTCTACAACCACATCATGAAGTTGATTTACAAGCTGAGTGGCTGCATGGCCCTCATCTATTAAATTCTGCAACAGGAAAGTACAGCATTTGGGGTGATTCTTTTAAGTTTTCCCTTCCCCATAGTTATGAGTGAAGCGATGACTTACTTTTACCACACCTTCTAGTTTGTCAAAAGAGCCACTCTGACATGCAGCAAATAGTCCATCGATGGTCTCAGCTGGTATTACCTAAAAAGATTATAAGGTTTGGTTTCTGGGTCTGAACATGCCTGAACCCACTTTTCTCTCAGGCCTGGGTAGGGTAGTTCATTGTATGCGAAAAGACGTCCTGTGGCATGGGATGTAGAGCTGTTAACCCTAACTAAACCCATGCAGAGCTGGAAAGCCCCTTTATGGCTTCTATCCTGAACTCCAGACACATGATCCAGAAAGCTAGGGAGCTGAGTTTTCCATATGGCCCTGGCTTTTTACCCTGTGTTGGAGCACCTTAAATTAGTCCAGTCACTAATATCCAGGGAGATGCATTTTGCTTTCCTTTGCTCCTGAGAGCTTCAAGTTTGAGCCCATGATGAAACAAGAATAGCTGATCTGGGCAGTGGGTGAACAGCTAAAAATTGTCCCTACTGGCTGCTGTCATACCCCAGTGGCTCAAATGAGCCAAGTACTTTAAGAAAGGGACTTTAAAGGAGAGTGCCCCCTGCCCCTTTCCAAACAAAGATGCCACTAATAAGAGACTGCTCTCAGAAGGCCCAAAGTACCCAGAAAATTAAAGGCAACTAATGCCATCAATTTCATTACGGCACTGAAAAATACCTTTGGGAACTTATGTTTTAAAAGTAGTAGCAGTAGTAATCCTAATAGAGATGAACCCTGACAAATGATTTCTGTAAGTAGGATATTGCCCCTTTATATATGTATGACCTTTTGGCCAGAAGAGATTTGTCAGAACAGGGACAGTTGTTAAATCTATTTTAATGCCACATCCCTGAAGTGTTGTGATGCTTCCAGGTTGTTCCCTTATTACACGGTTTCTAGCACAGTACTTGGCACATGCTATAACCTAATAACCCCAAGACTCCTATTAAAAATCCCTATTGTGATGTTAAGAAGGTAGGAGGCTGTTGGGAGGTTGATTAGGTCCTGAGGGTGAAACCCCCATGAATGGGATTAGTGCCCTATAAAAGACCTTTCTGCCAGGGGAGGATGCAGTGAGTCTAGTCCACAAACTAGAGTCTAGGCACTAAGAAGTTAGTTCTCACCAGATACTCAATACATATATTTGACCTCAGACTGCCCAGCCTCCGGAATTGTGAAATTCTGTTTATAAGCCACTCAGCCTATGGTATTTTGTTAAAGCTGCCTAAATGGAATAAACCAGCACATATTAAGCATTCTGTATATATTTGACGAAAATTTTCTAAAAGCCACAAAGCCAACTAAAAATTTCAATCTTACCCCAGCAATGTCTGTGATCACCTTCTCTGTGATCTCCTTTCCACCTGTTAATCGAGTAGCACTTTGAAGAAATGTAATAGCTTTTCTTAAGTCTCCTTCTGACACTTTAACAAGATAAGCTATTCCCTAGGAAAAAAAAATTTTTTTTTTTTTTTAACAGTGATGGACAGCCAATTATGACTTTTGGCTTTAATAAAGGAAAGTGGAAAAACACTATGTTTTAGCCTAGAGTTAATGGGGAAAAAATGTATTTTCATTTTTAGGGGAATATTATCAGTCCTATAAAATGGCAGAATTCATGAAGACAGCATCAGTCCAATAAAAGGATATAGATCTTTTGCCTCTGAAAGAAATTTGCAGAGACAGAGATGTTCCACACTTCGAATCCTATTTTCTATTTAATACATGAAGCAAAAACGATTCAAATTATGGTTAAATTCTGTTAAAATGAATTAGGCCTTTATAGTCTCTTTCTGTACCTGAATTTCATCACCAAATTTCTCCTGAAGTGAAACATTAGCTAGGACACTAAAATGTTGGGGCGCCTGGGTGGCACAGTCGGTTAAGCATCTGACTTCAGCCAGGTCACGATCTCGCGGTCCGTGAGTTCGAGCCCCGCATCGGGCTCTGGGCTGATGGCTCGGAGCCTGGAGCCTGTTTCCGATTCTGTGTCTCCCTCTCTCTCTGCCCCTCCCCTGTTCATGCTCTGTCTCTCTCTGTCCCAAAAATAAATAAACGTTGAAAAAAAAAAATTAAAAAAAAAAAAAAATCTTGTCATTATGCAGAGATTTTTTGCAGAATTTGTATCAGGTGTATGAAATCTGCCCCAGTTCTGGGTCTCTGAAATATAATAAACTTCTAATAGTAACAAGAATGCTGAAGAGCTATATAATTCCTCGACATTCCAACTGTCACTCTTTTAGCTTAACTTTGCCTAAAGGTATCAGAAATTAAAGCAACACATTTGATGCTTTCAGGACCTCTTTACATGAATTCATCAAAGGAATTAGTAATTGCAATAATTAGGAATTACCTCATTGCTAATTTTGACATGTTCTTTATCAGCAATGTCTAGTAATCGCTGCTGTTGAATTTTATCTGACAGTGGTTTGAAGCGGAATTTAGAACATCTAGAGGTCAGAGGTTCAATTATTCTGTAAAATATTGGGGAAAAGAAAGTCAGTATCTAAAGAATTTCCCCCCAAAGACCTTTTTATCAGAACAAATCAAGATGTGATAGAGGAGAAATTACTGTAGCCTTGAAACATTTAAAGTTTTTTTCTCCCTAATTGGAGTTATCAAAATAAGGCTGCCTAGCATCTATCTTCAGGGCAATACACATACCGACTGACATAATTACAGATGAGACAGAATCGGGTGGTTTTAGACTCCTTCTCCATGGTACGTCGTAAAGCTGCCTGAGCAGCCGAGGTCATAGAATCTGCTTCATCCAGAATCACAATCTTAAAAGGTGGACACGGCTTCCCACTGATTCAGAGAAACAGGAGTTATAATTCACATATCATCACCACCACAATCTACTTTTAGAATATTCTCATGGTCCCCCCAAAAAACCCCATGCCCACTAGGAGTCACTTCTCCCAACTCTCCCAGCCATAGGCAATCATGGATCTCTACTTTCTCCACAGATGTGCATATTCTAGACATTTCATATAGATGGAATAATATGTTGTCTTTTGTGATTGGCTTCTTTCACTTAGCATGCTTTCAAGGTTCATTCATTTTGTTGCGTCATTACTTCATTCCTTTTTATGGCTAAATAATATGGCAAAGGGATATACCACAGTTTATTCAGTCATTCATAAGTTAATGAATATTTGGATTTTTCCATGCTTTGACTATTATAAATAATACCGCTATGAACATTTTTGTACATGTTTTGAACAGACCTATTTTTTCATTTCTTGTGGGTATATACCTAGGATTGGAATTGCTGGGTCATCTGGTAACTCTATGTTTAACTTTTAAAGGACCCGCCAAAGTACTTTCAAAATGTTTGTACCATTTTACATTATAGTCAGCAAAGTATAAGGGTTCCAATTTCTTAACATTCTTACCAATATGAATTATTTTCTTTTTGATAACAACCATCCAAGTATGTGTAAAGTGGTATCTCATCATGGTTTCCATTTGCATTTCTCTGTGGCTAATGATGTTGATGAGCATGTTTCCACATGCTTACTGGCCATTTGTATAGTAGTCCCCCCTTATCCACAGGGAGTACATTCCAAGACACCGCTGGATGCCTGAAGCCCGGGATAGTGCACCAAACAGCATACAAATATATATACCATGTATTTTCCTATTCACACATACCCCCTATATACTTACCTATGAAAAAGTTCAATTTATAAATCAGGCATAGGAAAAGATGAACAATAATGTAATTAATAATGAAATAGAACAATTACAATTATAGTGTAATAAAATTTATGTGAACATGGTCTCAGAATATCTTATGAGACTGTACTAACCCTTCTTGTGATCATGTGAGATGGTAAAATGCCTATGTGATGAGATGAAGTGATGTCAGGCTACTAATGACCTTCTGAGGATTATGTCAGAAGGTAGATCATTTGTTTCTGTACTTCAGCTGAGTGCAGGCAACTGAAACCACAGAAACAATATATAACGGGGGGGGGGGAGGCGGGGGGAGAACTACTGTATCTTCTTTAGTGTAAGGTCTATTCAGTTCCTTTGCCTTTTAAACTGGGTTTTCTTTTTATCATTAAAATGTTAGAGTTCTTTATATATTTTTGATCTAAGTCCCTTATCAAATACAGGATTTATATGCATTGTCAGGCCAAGGTAGATATCAAAAATCACTTTCTACAAATTCTTAAATATGCTCAGATACAAATTTAAATATATGCCAGCTTCCAAAAATTTTATCTTGGTACTTTGCCATCTAAGCAGTATAAGTAGCTGACTAAACATCACTGTTTAACTCAGGGCAGTCCTATTTAAATTATTAATAATACCTCCTCTTTTAGTCTAAAAGTGTCTGAGTTTGGACAAGAACTTATATGGTCACCTTAAGTATGAAATATACACTGAAGCTTAAGATACCTGAAATTTTTTTCAAATAACACAATAACAAAAATCTGGATTTTTTATTATGAGTGTACCACCAAACTATCAAATTTGATTAATACTCCTTAGACAAAACATCAGTTAAAAACTCTTGACAGTAAACAATTTAAAATTAGTTATTATAATAGAAAGGTCACTTGATGGGTTTAAATAATTTAGATAATTGGGCACCTGGCTGGCTCAGTCAGCAGAGAATATAACTCAATCTTGGAGTTATAAGTTCGAGCCCTACAGGGTGTAGAGATTACTTAAAAAAATAAAATCTTAAAAAGAGATATGATCCAAGGAGTTGGACAGGGGTGCCTGGGTGGCTCAGTCGGTTAAGCTTCCGACTTCAGCTCAGGTCATGATCTCACGGTCCTTGAGTTGGAGCCCCACATTGGGCTTTGTGCTGACAGCTCAGAGCCTGGAGCCTACTTCGGATTCTGTGTCTCCTTCTCTCTCTGCCCCTCCCCCACTTGTGCTCTCTCTCAAAAATAAACATTAAAAAAAATTAAAAAAGAAGGGGCACCTGGGTGGCTCAGTCGGTTAGGCATCCGACTTCAGCTCAGGTCATGATCTCACGGTCCGTGAGTTCCAGCCCTGTGTCGGGCTCTGTGCTGACAGCTCGGAGCCTGGTGCCTGCTTCAGATTCTGTGTCTCCCTCTCTCTGACCCTCCCCTTTCATGTTCTGTCTCAAAAATAAACATAAGAAAAATTTTTTAAAAAATTAAAAAAGAAAAAGGAGTTGGACATTTGGCAGAGAAGTATTTTACATGCAATGACATGGGATGAAGAAGGGAAAGTGAGCTTACTTACTCTGAACGACTTCCTGACACAGTTAATTGAGCAAAATTCTTCACTTTTTCTCTAACAACCTGTATTCCACGTTCATCAGATGCATTTAATTCAAGAACTCTCAATCGAAACAACTCAGGCCTATGTCAAAATGAAACAAATATGAAACATCATACAGCATATAAATAACCAAGGTTTAAAATACATTTTAAAAATGGCACATTTTGAAGTAGTTTAAAATCCACCTAGTAAACACTATAGATAGAAGGCACACAATCACTTGTGTATTTTTTCTTTCGCATAGACATAGGTTTTTTTCCATGCAGTTTAAAAAGCAGATGGGAAAAAAAAAAGATGGTATCACATAATTTATAACATTTTAAATCAATTTTTCACTTAGGATTATATCATGAACATCTTGCCATGTCATCAGAACCACCGTAAATATCATTAAAAAAAATTTTTTTTAACGTTTATTCATCTTTTGAGACAGAGAATAGAGCGTGAGCTGGGGAGGGGCAGAGAGAGAGGGAGATAGAATTCAAAGCAGGCTCCAGGCTCTGAGCTCTCAGCACAGAGCCCAACGTGGGGCTCGAACTAACTGACCGCACGATCATGACCTGAGGAAGTCGGACGCTTAACTGACTGAGCCACCCAGGAGCCCCATAAATACCGTTTTAAAAGCTTTATGATGTTCTATCCTATGACTGTACCATTTGCTTATTGTTGGACATCTAGATAGTTTTAAATATGTTCAATTTTAAATACTGCTGCAATAGAGCATATTTTCGATTATTTCCATAAGGTGGCTTTCTGTCAGCGCTATTACTGAATTAATACATGAAGTTTTTCTTAAGTGAGTTTTTAAAAAAATTCTTAAAGGTAGTTCACCAGGGGTGCCTGGGTGACTTAGTCGGTTAAGTGTCCAACTTCAGCTCAGGTCATGATCTCATGGTTTGGTTCTTGAGTTTGAGCCCTGCATTGGGCTTCACAGAAGCGCACTTCAGATCCTCTGTCCCCTGCCCCTCCCCTGCTCACGTGTGCTCGCTCTCAAATTCTCTCTCTCTAAAATAAATATTAAAAAAAAGTAGCTCACCATAGGACCATCTGAGAAATCAGAAGAAAATTAAAAGAACAATTAAAACACCCTGCCACACCAGTGTGTTGAAAATGGGTTCCCCTTTTTCATTATACACATATTTTTTAATTAAAAAAGAGTTGGGATTTAGTCTTCTCTTTATTTTTCCTAAACAGCATGAGATCCTAGGCATTTTTCTTTGGGCATAAACACACAAAGCTCTGTGTATATATTTTCTATTTTAAAACTACATATACTATGAAATGTGGAATTCATAATTAAAGTTCTTTTAGTTCTATAAGGACATTATTTTTAAGAGGATATTTTAAAAGTTATATAATTTGGATTGACCTCTCAAAAAACTAATAAAGTACTTAAGTTCATTATGACTACATTGCTAAGGCCGGTTCAGTTTGGACTGGAGTTGTGGAATAATCCAAAGAACTTTTATAATTTCCTTGAGAAACAAAAGTTGCTGTCAAATAAATAAAATATTAGGTTCACAGAAGCTTCCCCATTTTTCTTCCTTCACATTTCACATAGTTCCTTCACATTAGTTCACATAGAACTAATTATCTCTACATATTTGGTGCTTTCAGAGGCATCTGATTATTTTTACGTGTAGGATTTCAGATGTACCCTTTGACCTTATGCTTGATACAAAAATTGTGGAGAAATCCAAGGGCTGCTCTAAAATGGTTGGCTAAGCCAAGACAGTCAATCCAGAAAGAAGAATCTAAGAAACTGGCTCACAGATTTTCTGGTGTTCCTGGACTCCTACTGCATCAACTACCACATACTGTGCTCACTCAAGATACTTAAGGGCAAGGAGCTGGCCTAGTTACTCCAGAGGCAACGCTGGAAAGGCCCGAGCCAGAAGAAACTCTGGAAGGGGTGGTGTGGGTCAGTAGCATCAGACACAGCAGATTCTATCACACAAGGACATAGATGCGAACACACCATTAACAGACTGAGGTGAGTATTGGCATGATTGAAGAAAGATAGGATAGGTCCTCTGGGCTCCAAAAATCATAACGAAAAAGTTCAAGTGATGAAAAATCATGACGCTACTGTGTTGTAGTACATTCCAGCATCTGAATAAGGTTCAAAATGAAGATTACAAAAGATGTAGCCAAGCTTATTTATTGGAGGGGAAGAACTTGAAATGGGCCCGCCGAATTAATAAAAAATACAGAAATAAAAACAAAGCCAATAACCATGCAGAGAAACCAAATACAAGTTTTTAGAGAAAGAAAAGCAGAGATTTTTGGTGTCTAGGCCTTTTTAAAGAGAGAGATTTGAACTTACCCAAAAAGCTCTCTAGCTGCTGCCAGAATAGTGGATGTTTTTCCAGTTCCAGGTGGCCCATAAAACAAGAGATTAGGGAGCTGTAGAAGTTAAATTTTATTTTTTAAAAACTGTATTCTGGCACAAATAGATGAAAATGATGACTGAAAATGTCTATGGAACAGTGCAATGACTTCCCTAATAGTGCACATATCTCAATACAAATATTTCTTCATATAACCAGTATCACAGTATTAGCAGTTGTAAATCCTGCTTTTTCTTTTTTCAGGTAATACTGTACTTTCTTCCAAAATGTCTAATATCTTAAGCTGAATCCATATTTCTGACTGCTCTATTCCCAATATACTTAAGTGAAGCTTTCAAAGCTGGAATTAGGAACTTTTTTTTTTTTTTTTAAAGATTAAATTTCTTAAGTAATCTCTACACTCAGCGTGGGGCTTAAACTCACAACCAACCCTGAGATCAAGAGTCTCACACTCCACCAACCGAGCCAGCTAGGCACCCCAAGACTGGAATCTCAGGCTTCTTTCAGTGCCCTATCCCACCCTTTGCTCAGGATTGGGCAAGATTTTATATTTTATAAATATGTCAGTTGCTTCAAAGAGGAAACGGACCAAAGGAGAACCTGGATTTGGCTAATACTGAGGAAAAAGGAATGAAAAAGACTCATCAGGGCTCTCGATAATGTTCCAAGAGTAGGAGAAGAAAAAAAAAAAAAACATTTATTAAGTGCTAGGTAGTACTCTATACCATGATTATATACTGTGTAGGGATGCCCAATATGTCAGGGAGAATTAATTAGAGGAAGAAAGGATTAAACTAAATCACTATCTTTTTGTATACCTTAAATCTCATTAGCTTGGCTCATATCAAGCACACAATCTGTGGTACAGACTGATAAATCTACAAAAATCTAATGAGCTGTTACAAAACTGCATTCTTCAGTACGTCCTTTCACATACAGAAATCACCGCACATAGGAAACTAGGCAGCACAGTTCATGTGTTTCCACTCTTGTCTAACCCTCAGCCTTCCCATCCATTCTTCACCCAAATCAGATGCCACTCTGCTTGCCACTTAAAAACTATTCATTGACTTCACACTCTACTTAGAAAAACAAAACCAGACAAACAAAAATCAACCTATACCTACAAGGACATCCATGATCTGCTCACCAACTCTCTCACCTTCTAGGCTCCAACTTACAGTGAATTCTAACAACTAAGCACTTTATGGCCTATGTTTCCCCCATGAGCTAGGTAGGGTCTGTTTTTTTCTGTTTAGCCAACTCTTACTGCATTACAAGTCAGAAGCCTTCCCTGACCACCCAGTCTAAAGTGGAACTCTTGTGTTACTCTCTCATCAGTCTTTGCACTTAACACACTTTGTAATTATTTATTTATATACAGTAACTTACAGTTGTTAGTGATTGGGTTTGATTGTAAAATACCGGTCTACCTCACTAGATAGTAAGCGGTCTACCTCACTAGATGGTAAGCGTAAGAAGGTCAAGAACTTTATTTGTTCTCTTCATATCTGTGTTCTCAGCATCTTGTACTGTACTCAACATGTGTCAAATAAATAAACCGATGTACAAATGTATAGACTGAAGACTGGTACTGTCACATTAGTAACATAGCTTAAGACACAAGCTATGAGTTTCACTACTTAAAAACAAACACCAAAAACCTTCATTTTTTTTTTTAATTTTTTTTTTCAATGTTTATTTATTTTTGGGACAGAGAGAGACAGAGCATGAACGGGGAGGGTCAGAGAGAGAGGGAGACACAGAATCGGAAACAGGCTCCAGGCTCTGAGCCATCAGCCCAGAGCCTGACGCAGGGCTCGAACTCACGGACCGCGAGATCGTGACCTGGCTGAAGTCGGACGCTTAACCGACTGCGCCACCCAGGCGCCCCGCAAACACCAAAAACCTTCTAAGCATTTTAACCGGTTTTGGAATCAGGAAAATACTAGCCTCATAGAACAAATTTGGTAGTTTTCCTTCCTCTTCTACTTTTTTGATTAGTTTGAGAAGAATAGGTATTACCTCTTCTTTAAATGTTTAGTTGAATTCACCTATGAAGTCATCTGGTCCTGGACTTTTGTCTGCTGGGAGTTTTGGGATTACCAATTCAACTTCATTACTAGTAACTGGTTTATTCAGATTTTCTATTTCTTCCTGATTCAGTTTTGGAAGATTATATGTTTTTAGAATTTATCTATTTCTTCTAGGTTGTCCAATCTGTTGGTATATACTTTTCCATCATGTTCTCTTATAATTCTTTGTATTTCTGTGGTGTCATTTGGTATCTCTATTCTTTCATTTCTGATTTTGAGTCTTGTCTTTTTCTTGAGGAGTCTGGCTAAAGGCCTATCAATTTTGTTTATCTTTTCAAAGAACCAGCTCTTGGTTTCACTGATCTTTTCTACTGTTTTTGTTTGTTTTAGTCTCTATTTTACTTATTTCCACTCTAATCCTTATCATTGCGTTCCTTCTAGTAGCTCTGGGCTAGTCAACTTGGGTATGTCAATTTTATTAAAAAAATATTCCTGGGCTTCTTCGTCTTTAAGATTATAACTATTTTTTTAAATATTTATTTTTGAGAGAGAGTGCATGCGCTCATGCAAGAGAATCTCAAGCAGACTCCGTGCTGTCAGTGCAGAGCCTGACACAAGACTCAATCCTATGAACCATGAGATCATGACCTGAGCAGAAATCAAGAGTTGGATGCTCAACCAACTGAGCCACCCAGGTGCCCCTTTAAGGTCATTACTATTACTTTGATTCATGCATGCTTCAATATTTATAGTAATTCATCCATGTAACTATCACATACAATAACTTAAATTCTTTGAAACATGGCAAAGTTATTAAGCCTTACATTACATAACGGTGATATATATGGTGCGTTCAAGAACTGTATGTGGAATATTAGGGCTTAAAATTGATTTCTGGAGGTGCCTGGGCGGCACAGTCGGTTAAGCAACTGACTCTTGATTTCGGCTCGGGTCACGATCTCATAGTTTCTGAGTCTGAGCTTTACATGGGACTCTGTGCTAACGGTGTGGATCCTGCTTGTGATTATCTCTCTCCCTCTATCTCTCTGCCCCTCTCCTGCATACTCTCAAAATAAATATATAAACTGAAAAAAAAAAAAAGTCTGAAAAACCTCTATTATAATTCTACTTTAATAACTTCTAATCTAAATGAAGGAATGAGTACTCACTTCAGCAGCACCTACACTAAAGTAAATGAAGGTATGGATTGTTTTTCTTTACTCTGTAGAATTTAAAAGTTATTTCACCTTGGGACACCTGGGTGGTTCAGTGTTAAGTGTCTGGCTTGAGTTCAGGTCATGATCTCATGGTCCGTGAGTTTGAGCCCCACATTGGGCTTGTGCTGATAGCTCAGTCTGGAGACTGCTTCGAATTCTGTATCTCCCTCTCTTTCCCTTCCCACTTGCACTGTCTCTCAAAAATAAATAAACATAAAAGCATTTATTAAAAAAATATTTCATCTTTAAGTTTTCTAAAACTTGGTCTGAAAACAAACATAAAATATTAAACAAGGGTTTAAAAAAGAAACTTCTTAATTCAGCCTTATGAGATAGATGGTATAAAGTCAAGAACTGGATCATAATCCCACTACATATGCCTAAAGAGTTGAGAATACTACCAATTAAAATATATCTTGTCCTGCAGTCTGTGTAGTTATTACTATACAATTAAAATTGTATACACCAGGGGCATCTGAGTGGCTTAGTCAATTCAGCATCCGACTTCAGCTCAGGCCATGATCTCACAGTGTGCAGGTTCAAGCCCAGAGCCTGGGGCCTGCTTTGGATTCTGTGTCTCCCTCTCTCTCTGCCCCTCCCCCACTCACGCTCTGTCTCTCAAAAATGAATAAACATTAAAAAAAAATTTTTTTTAATTAAAAAGAAACTGTATACACCAAAATTAAAAGGTAAAGACATTTGTGTCAAGATCAAATCAAAACAAAAACTGGCAAAGATTTTAAATAGTTTGAGAAATAGAACTTCTTTCAAAATATGTACTACTCTAGTATAATTCCAGGAAGAGAATAATGGCAGCAAAAGCCAAAAGAACCTCTAATCCAAAGTAGCCAGGCAGACAGGAAGGAAGCAACTCTTCCTCGGGAAAAAAAGTAAAAACCACATCCCACTTTCATCTGCAACTTTTCCCCTTCTTTTACTGAGTTCTTAAAGCACTTCATAATACAACTTTAAACTGCTAATTCTTCTTACGGAGTTATCTTGCCCCTGAATAACCTAAGATGCAAGTCATTCAAAGGTTTTTTGGGTTTTTTTGTTTTTTAAGAAAGGCAGACTGCCACATGCAGCACCTCATTTGGATGTGTCTGGAGTCTTGGAAACTTGACTACCCTATATTCTCCTACAAATGGACCTTGAGAGCTTGTTTGGAGGTTTCGGCAGGGGAGCGCAGCTACTCGTACACCCTTGACCAAAGAACGGTCCTCCTCTATCGGGGAAGGTTGTCCTCTTCAACCGAGCGTGCAGCTTCGGGAGGGACACACATGGAGCGGTGAGGGAGGAAGGGGACACCCGCCTAGCCAGCCAGATCAGCCGAATCAACCCTGGCCATCAATGGGGTGACAGATGTTACAGCCAGATCACCCTCACATCCATAAAGAGTTTTTTTAAATCTCACATATCACAGCAGGAGACACAATGCTATAAGCAGAAATACTCATGTTTTTTATGTTGTAGTTCAAACCAAATCCTAACATTAGGTGAGCAATTAGAGTTTCAAAGAATCTCTAACTCTTCTTCAGAGCACAATTATCTATAATTCTCTTATTTATTTGGCTTGCAGATTCATTCTCTGTCACTCTCCACCAAAATAAAAGCTCATGAGCCAAAGAACCTAGCGTGTCTCGTTCAATGGTCTCCACTTGAGTATTACATAACAATGCCACAGGACAGAATGGGAGATGCTCAATCAATATTTGAACCAATCATCCACTGTACAAATAGTTATCAAGGGCATACTGTATGTACAGCTAGTATTTTAGGGGAGCAGGCAATTATAAAAGGAAGGAAGAGGGTAAGTAAATTAAATCTTCAATCTCCCAATGACGTGACACATCATTTGCTACTCACATCAGCTCCTTCTAAAGACTTTTTCAGTACTGCAACCACTTCTTCCTGGAAAGCAACTTCATCCACACATTTTGGGCGACTGGAAAAAAAACCCCAGAGATTATTTAGTATAATAGCCACAGTAATGTCTTAAGTGTTCCTTTTGCTAAAATACCAATGATAATTCTTATATATTGGTGATAAAATGGGAAACTTTCATAATTGGAAGTAGTGGAAGCCCCATTTGTATTTACCTTAAGCTAATATATACTGAAGGAGTGAAATCACTTTTCCTTTTACATGCATTGCTTGCATCTAGAGTACTTACAACAATGAAGTAAAAATATTTTGCTTTATTACACCACAAATGTCCACTGGTTAAAAACTTAAAGTAAACAATGGCCTAGAACATAATATATTTTGATAAGATCATGCACTTAAGCTGAAAAGAGAGACCTACTTAGCACCCCAGAATAAACACCTATTTTGGTTAATACAGTTAATACACAGTTAACATAGTTAATTGGTTAATACCAATTTCATCCATCACCTAACTGTGCAGAAAATGCATACCTATTCACTTGACTGAGGGCTAACAAAATAACAAGTTTAACCAAAATGAAGTATAACAACATATAATTTTCATCTTACATCAGTAGTGATTTTAAGAGAAACTGGAACAAAGTTATACTCCTAACCCTAAGATTAGGTACTGTACTTAGTTGGCTAAAAGCTCTTCCTTGATTTATACATTTCTAATTAATCAGGTCAATGCTGGGTGGGAATTTTATGTCAGATAATGCTTTCTAGGGAAACCAGTGTATGTTATACACCAGGGTTTCATATGCAAATACCTGCAGGGGCCAAGGAGAAAGCAAGAGTAAAGAAGGCAGAGTGTAAGGCAAGAGAAAACAGAAGAACGATGGCGAATTGAAGAACATATGACCTTGCCAGAACGAGAAGCAGTACTCAGGTCTCATGGTGTCAAGTAAGAATCTGCATCTAGTGCTGTCTAATCCCCTGAGAAGCTGAAAACCTAGGTTTCCCCCCCTCCGGTATATTTTTTAAATTAAAAATCTAGATTCGAATGTGAAATCTCCCATTTTAAAAACCATCGTTGGTAGCAAATAAAACACGGGAGGATTTTATTTGACCTATAAGTAATCCACAAACTTTTGGTAATAATTGAGGCTATATTATTATAACACCAAGGGTTATAACAACTTGTCATAATATCACTTAGCTGATTTAAATTTAAGCGCCACCTCAAGCGTTTTTGCCAAAATGCATAAACAAAAACTCAACAATGTCCACCTACCAGCAATGAAAGGGGGAACAGATTATTTGGATTTAAATGGAACTCCTGACAAGCCCTTATGGTCACCTTCTAGAAACTGTTTTCTTCTGCTGTATCTCAATCCCTAAACCACAGACCTGAGTTATACACAAGACCTTAGTTCATCTATAAAGTAATTAAACTAGATCATTCTATAGTAGTTTCAGCTGCAAGGCTCTATGACTTACCTAATTGGGTGATTCTTAAGGACATCTAAACAAAGCAAATCATCCCTCTCCCCGTAAGTTAAAAAAAAAAAAAAAAGTGATCAAAACTGGTTAGAGACGTAATATATTAACTATTTCAACAAAACCACAAGCATTCTTACTATTTTTCCACCCACGGAACAGGTTTGGCTTTCTTGTTCTCTCCACTGCTTCCAGCTGTGGCAGCTACTCGATCCTTCAGTGGTGGTTTAGTACTGACAGATGTGCCTTTTAGAAAAGCCTGCATGGTTACTTCACCCTGACCAGGTGCAAGACAGAAAAGGAAAAGCTCTTTCGAAATCATTATGAGGACATACGGCGTGAAAGCACGCTTAACCTTGTGCAAAATATTCCAATAATTACTTACCAAATAAAGGACATCACCTCGTGACCTAGCATCCTCTAAATGTATTGTGCTGAGAACTAAAGGGACCATAAAACTGGCCGAAGTGCTTAGGACACTTAGAATTTATTTATACTGAGAGAGTTACAGAACAAAGATAAATTTATGAATGAAAAATTCTGAATTCCACACTTTTTGACAAATATGATGTCATTAATGGCCAAACTATGCATGGGCCTCTACCATTTCGGCCAGTCTCTTCCATTTCAGTCAGGGGCCTAGCTTTAGCTCAGACCCAGGGACGGACTTAGCAATGAGGAGTTGGGACCACAAATGAGAACTTTCATTTCTTTTCTTGCGCCTAGAGCTCTACTCAAAGATCTGTTTTAGTGGCAGAGCCAACGACTACCGCTGACTCTGAAGAGGCTGTTTCGTGGGGAGGGTCGGGTCTGGGAATTTGTTGTTAAAATGGAAACAGTTCTTTTGCTTAATAACATGCTCATCCGAAGAAATCAAAACGAAGTGGGAAAGCATGAATTGTTCTAAAAAGTCATGCAAAAATCTCACCCAGAAGATAACCACTATTAACATTCAAATATACTTTCTTACAGGCAGCAGAAGGCTGTTTTAGGGATAAGAGAGCATTGTTAGCTTGCCCGAAAATTCTGTTTTTTTCACTGCTCTCGCTCAGGGCCTAGAGCAGTAACTAGTACATGATAGATGCTCCATAGTATTTGGTGACTGAATTACCATTTATGAGACTCAGCTTCCCCTTCTGTAAAAGGAGCTAAGGCCGACTCCATAAGGCAGTTAATAAAAGAATAAAAGGTAAATAAAAGAATTGTGCCAGCGAGGGCTGTTGGCCCTTTAATTCCCTGTTGGTGGGAATTAAATTGGCGCAGACACTATGAAAACCAGTATGGAGTTTCCTCAAAGTATTAGAAAACAGAGGTATCATATGATCCAGCAATTCCACTCTTGGGTATTCAAAAGATCTATGCGCCCCTATGTTCAATGCAGCATTATTTATAACAGCCAAGATACGGAAACAATTCAAGTGTTCATCAGTGGATAAATGGATAAAGATGATGTGATACACACACATGATGTTACTCAGCCATAAACAAGAAAAAACATCTTGCCATTTGTGGCAACACGGACAAACCTTGCGGATGTTCTACTAACCAAAGACAAAAGAAAGCCGAATACTGCATGATTTCACTTACATGAGGAATCTAAACAAAACAGAACAAAACAACACCCAGACTCAGCGAACAGACTGGTGCTTGTCAGAAGGGAGAGGGCAGAATGAATGAAGGGGATTAAGAAGCACAAACTTCCAGTTATAAAATAAATTGAACCACGGGATGTAACCTACAGCACAGGGAATGTAGTCAATAGTTTCTTAATGTATACAAACGTTTAAGCACTGTGGTACACCTGAAACTAATATCGTATGTCAATTTAATCTTTTTTTTTTAAAGAAATACACAGAAAAAGCATACTTCTGTGTACACATACCTCTATGCTTGGCATATGAGTAAACACTCGGTAAAAATGGTTAAAACCTGCATTACTGGATTTTTTAGAGTTACTGGATTATTCCCTCCATCCCTGCCACAGGTTGCAGCAATTACTAAACAGTACTACAAGCCAAAGCAGGGCTCTGAAAGATGCTGTACTGAGCTACCATTCTGCGAACTGGAGCGACGGGGGAAGACATCACAGGGGCATCAAGGGCGCAGGAGGTGAGGAGAGCGAAGGCCACCCTTGCAATTTCTCCTGCCGGTCGCCCGTTATCCCTGGCTCGCCTGCTCCTGGGCACTGCCTGGGCCTCTCAGCCGCTCGTCTCCGGAGCGAGGATGCCGCAGGGTCGTCCCCGGGGCTCCTGGGGATAGGGAAGGGGCGAGGTGGCCGCGAAATTCTAGCTCCGTTCCCCAATGTGAGACCATCAGGCCTCGGAGGCCCGGAGCCGCCAGACCGGGTGACACTTACAGTAGCCGCCGTCAGCACGGTCGCCCGGGTTCCCGCCACGGAACAGCCGGCGAAGGGCAGGGCGGGAATACGCGGGCACGGAGCGCGTCACTTCCGGTTCGCCGCGCGCGCTCCGCGCCTACGGGGCCCTTAACTTCTACCCCGTTTTATTTGCACAGGTGACACGCTTTGGGGGTCGCACAGACTGGGGCAAGAGTGACAAAGAGGTGTAGATTAAGTTCCACGCCGTCCCCGTGCATTCCTCGGACTGGAGGCTGCAGGGCAAGGGAAACACAGCGACCCAGGCGGGAGGAGCCGCGGGCACAGCGGCCCCGGCATGCTCTGCGAAAGTGGGCGGGGAGGGGTCTGCGACGGCTCCCACGAGGGGCCGGACGGGGCGTGGGCCTGCCCAGAGCCTGCGGTCCGCGGAGGGCCTCGGGAGTCCCGTTTTCCTCTACCGCACCGTGGACTTGATCGGTAGTCCTGGGGAGTCTCACTGACGTTTCTGCCTGGACACAATTTGGCCTGCAACCTACTTCACCCCAAGGAAAAAGGGGGGATTGGGGAGGGTGGAGTCGGTCCCTGGCCAGAAGAGGGCACCCTGATTATCCTGCCCTGTAACTCCACCTTGGTGGTTGCCTGGCAAACTTTGTGCTTAAAAGGGAGACAGCGGGACGCCTGGGCGGCTCAGTCCGTTAAGCCTCCGGGACTCTCGGTTTCAGCTCAAATCATGATTTCAGTTCGTGAGAACTGTCGAACCCCACATTGGGCTGCACGCTGAGTGTGTAGCCTGCTTGGGATTTTCTCTTTCCCCTCTCTCTCTGCTCCTCCCCTATTTGAGCGCTCTCTCTCCCTCTCTCTCTCAAAATAAATAAACTTTAAAAAAATAAAGGGGGAGGGGCGCCTGGGTGGCTCAGTCGGTTAAGCATGTACTTAGATTCAGGTCATGATCTCACTATTCGTGGGTTCGGACCCAGAGTGGGTCTCTATGCTGACAGCTCAGCCTGGAGCCTGCTTCAGTTTCAGTGTGTCCCTCTCTCTCTGCCCCTTCCCCGCTTGCACTCTGTCTCTCTCTCTCTCTCAAAAATAAACATTAAAAAGAAAAAAAAAATTGAAATAAAGGGAGAGACATCAGAAATCTGAAGTCGAGGTCTTTGCCCTTTTGAATGCATGTGGCTTATACCTCTATTAGTAACTGGCTGTTGGTGAGAGGGAGCACTTTTCCATGCAGCTGCTGTGATCATCTTCTAATCCCAGAGCCCTGCCCAGAAATCTGGTGGTGCAGATGCTCAATGAAAATCAGAAGATTGATAATAATGTTTAACCCTACCATGACACATGCCCTATGGGCCCTAGGCAAGTCTTTATCTTTACTCATTTCTTAGGTCTGAATTTTTCCTACATCTTACTGAAATCTGACCCCTTTTAAATGCAACCTTTGCTGCAGGGCTTTCCCCTAACTCATAAGGTTGATCTGGGTCTTCTCTAAATGAATGAGTATAAATTTTGTTTGATACAAGCTCAACATGATATTCATTGTTAATTTTACGCGTTTATTCATTTGTATTTTAACTAGTGCTTACAAAGTGCCTAGACACTTCCAGGTGGTGGGGTACACCAGGAAACAAGGTGGAAGGTCTTTGCCTTCAAGTAGCTTTACAGCCTAGGAGGGTGACAGTGTGATGTGTTAGGAAGACGAAGTATGGGGCTCTGAGTACATATATCCCAAGCCTAACCTAATCAAGGGGCTAACCAGATTAACTATCCTTTATACTACTTTCTAACTCTCACAGGGCCTGGTACACTTCCTGGAGAGTATAAAAAAACACACAGGTTACCTCTCTGGTCACTGGTTTACAATGTCAGGACCCATGAAAATGTAGACTTAATGTATGTGCATTTTACTGTATGTAAATTATGCCTCTATAATAAAGTTGCTAAAGATCTGTAAAGGTAGGTGGTATTCAGTTGCTACCTGAACAAACACCACAACCACACAGAGGGAGATATACCCCCATTTTATAGATAAGAAAACCAAGGCTTAGACGGATAAGGTTAACAGCAAATAAGCAAGAAAGCCAGAATCCACATCTAGGACTGTCTGACTCCAGAGTTAAGACTTATAATTAGTTACTGGGCAGGGTCAGGGCTGGCACAGAGATGCCATTATCATAAGTAGAAAAGAGAGACCTGCATGCTTGGGCAACTGGTTTTAAAAACTGTGCCACATTCCTCTGGTATATTCAGCCCCTTAATGGAGTGAAAAACTTGGTGATTAGAGGCTGGGCCAGATTTCAACCTCACTTGCCTTCTTAAGCAACCATTTCATTCCTGAACACAGCTATAGGTAGCATCCTAACCTAGGTATTTCATAATCTTTTTTTTTTTAAGAATAGATGGATTTTTTTCAAGTTTATTTGTTTATTTATATTTAGAGAGAGTATGTTCAGGAGGGGCAGAGAGGGAGGGGGAGAAAGAGAATCTCAAGCAGGCTCTACACTGTCAGTGCAGAGCCCAACGTGGGGCTTGAACCCACCAACTGTGAAATCATGACCTGAGCCAAAACCGAGTCAGACACTTAACTGACTGAGCCATCCAGGTGTCCCTAGCATTTCATAATTTTATGTGGCCGCCATGCACTGTCTCTGTCACCAGAACAAGAAAAGTCTTTATATAATTACATACTACTTTGTTTGTAGTATACCTGGGTGTTCACGTGATTAAACCAGTTAATAAATTTATAATAGCTTTTGCTTTTTTTAAAATAGCCATTCATTTACCATTATGATATTATGTGGAGATTTGTGAAGTTTTTAATGTTAAAAGAGGGCTTTTAAAAAAATGTTTAGTTATGTTTGAGATAGTGCAAACGGGGGAGGGCAGAGAGAGAGAGAGAGAGACACAGAATCCAAAGCGGGCTCCGGGTTCTGAGCTGTCAGCACAGAGCCCAACGTGGGGCTCGAACTAATGAGCCATGAGATCATGACTTGAGCCAAAGTCGGAGGCTCAACCGACTGAGCCACTCAGGCTCCCCAAAAGAGGGCTTTTAAAAGTTGAGTACAACTCTACTTAGCGTGTTCCCTTTTGAAACAGACAAGGATTATGTTTTATGGGCCCTCTAGAAAAAGATGACTGGGGTGGAAAATAAAAGAAGATTGCTGTTAAGAATGGGAAGGATTAAATAGTGAATGACAGTGTCAATTTTGAAAACAGGAAATGTAGGTGTAGTGGGTGCTCTGGTGTGCTACCTTTTAGGGCTGAGACACTCACTTCCCCAGCTGTTGGGACTGTCGAGAGCTGACAGCTCTCAGCTGAGTCCTTTCTAGAAATTGTGCTCAGCCACCAGAGCCACTGCGGCCAAAATCACACTTCCTTGGGGGTAGCCCACCTTCAAGGACTAGTCTAGGAGGAGGAGAGAAACTTAACCTCTCTGCCTTGGGGTGGCACAGCTCATGGACTGTCCCAGCTCCAGATCTCTATTGCACTTGCACCACAGTATTTTTGCCCAGTCCTGCTTCCCTGAGCCCTCTCAGGTATTGTCCCAAGAGTACCAACCAATACAAAACCTCCATTCAGATCTCAGAATCTGTTAACTATAAATTCAACTCATGATGGCGCGTATAAGAACTAGTCCTACAAAAAACTCTTAAGATGTAATTTTGTAGTTGGGTCACCTGCAGGCCTGCTGGTAATGAGAACCCATCCTTGGTGATAATGGAGCACCGATAGCCCCTGGAATGCTATGGCAATTGTTAAAACTTTCACTGGTGGCAAACTGGAATGGGATGCCTTTGGAAATGAGTACACCAACAGATGCAATATCTTAGGGATTTTAGGAAATAGTAATTATATGAATTTTGGAATTGGATGGCCATTTGGGGGAAGGGAGGGCTTATTAATTAAAACAAGACAAAGGCTGAGGGTGATTCATTGCTAGTACCAGACCAGGTGTGAAAGCCAGAGGGTCTAATCGGCAACATATAAAGTGATCACATATCCTACAGCCAGAGGGCAAAAAATAAAATTAAAAATCTGTGGCGGGGTATCTGGGTGGCTCAGGTGGTTAAGGGGTTAAGTGTCTGAATCTTGATTTCAGCTCAGGCCATGATCTCATTATTTGTGAGGTGGAACCCTGAGTTGGGCTCTATACTTACAACGCAGAGCCTGCTGGGGATTCTCTCTCTCTGCCCCTCCCCCACTCACTTGGGCTCTCTCTCTCTCTCTCTCTCACACACACACAAAGTTCTGTGGGCCAGACCCCAAAACTAAATTACAGGAGTAGGAGTTCCAGAGGAGGTTAAGTTTTCGACTCCATCTAGTCTCCCACATCAAGGTCAAGGTCCTGATTGGGAAAAAATGGGATGCTGAGACTTGAAATGGGGTCATCTGGGTTGATGTATTTGAAAGTCTTAAATTTCCATATTCCCTTGAATGCTGTTGATAACAGAGGTAGCGCATTCTTCAGTTAAAGGCTGAAGCTTGATTGACATAGAGGTTTCGGCCTTGTAACACAACACATATCTTCCCTTACCCCTCAATGGTCTACCCCACTCTCCACTCCTGACCACCAGAGCTATAGCCAGGATGAATAATGCTGGGTCAGCTAATGGTAGAAAAGGACTACCTACTGAAAAAGCTGGCTGGATGGGTGACACAATCCAGCTGAGCAAGCAGGAGAGACTATATGGGGCTGCACTGGATGGAAAAGGGAGAAAAACCTGTGGCATAGTATTTAATAGCTAGGCAAAGAATCCAGGTGACAGCATTTGGTTGTCCCTTGGAAACTTGGAAAAAGCAATCACTCACACTAAGTAGGAATGCTGGCCTGCAGTGGCAAGCAGTGGGGGAAGAAGTCAAGACACTTGATTGGGATATACTATGGAAGGCCAAAGAGCGATCAGCCTCCTCTGTTCTCAGGAAAAAGTGTTCTTCAAAGTGACAAGGGATTGGGGCGCCTGGGTGGCGCAGTCGGTTAAGCGTCCGACTTCAGCCAGGTCACGATCTCGCAGTCCGTGAGTTCGAGCCCCGCGTCAGGCTCTGGGCTGATGGCTCAGAGCCTGGAGCCTGTTTCCGATTCTGTGTCTCCCTCATTCTCTGCCCCTCCCCCGTTCATGCTCTGTCTCTCTCTGTCCCAAAAATAAATAAATGTTGAAAAGAAAAAAATTAAAAAAAAAAAAAGAAAGAAAAAACAAAGTGACAAGGGATGTGCTGATTGAGGGGGCTTCAGTATTGTTAAGAAGCTTGATGGTGGACTGTCCCCTGTAGGCCAAGACCACTGGTAGGAAATGTGGGGACAGAACAGGGTTTTCTGATAGCAATGGGGACAACAGAATTCCAAAATAGAAGCCAGATGGCAATACTTAACTCTCAAAAGCAAGTTATCATGAGTGACAATGTCAGAGGCAGTCAGAGAGGTCTGAGTCACAGAGAGCTGGGGAGGTGGTTAATACAGCATAGCATCCTGAGAGTCGTGATAGATGAATAGCAGATGAGAGTATTGCTCAACCTATAGAACCAAAATAAATCCAACGTATGATCAGGAGGCGAACCACAGTCATGACCATCAAAAGTCTTGGTCACTTTCTCTGTTTTCCAACCTGACCATTTTTCCAACCTAAATCCCACTTACTGACAGCAGCTCACAAAAGAGGACCCTGCAAACACCATGGCAAAAATATAATGATTTCCTTAGCTCTTCTCCAAACCCATCTACTCATATAACTACCCTGAAAGAAATAGGAATACAAAGACTTTCAGGTCTACTGGATGCATGGTCAGAGTTGAGAGATCCAGGAACCCAAACCATCCTTGTAATTCCCCTGTTGGAGTAGGGTGCATAAGGGGTAGCGTAATAAATGGAGTTCTTACCCAGGTCTGGTTCATGGTAGGTCCACCCACTCCACACACTCATCTGCTGGTAATTTCCCTGGTTCCCCAAACAATGGAATGGCCATGCTTAGGAATTGGCAGAACCCACACTGGCTCCTTGGACTGTGGTGTAAGGGCTATCATAGTGGAGAATGCCAAGTAGAACCCCGGGAAACAAGTGTACCCTTCCCAGCCAAGACAGTAAATCAAAACCCATACCATATGAAGGGATATGGCAAATACTAGTGCTACCCTTAAATACGTGAAGTAGGCAGGAATGGTCCTTATCATAGGCCTTTTCCATTCACGAGTATGTCCCCCACAAACACTAAATGTATCCTGGAGGATAACGGCGGGTTACCATAAATTCAACCAAGTAGTAGCCTCCCATTGCAGCTTTGAGCCAGATAGGGTATCTTTGCTAGATCAGATTTAAATGGCTTTAGATACATAGTAAACAGCCATCAATCTCATACATGTATTCTTTTCAATCCTCATTAAGAAGGATGATCAGAGGAGTTCACATTCACATGGCACAGGACATGCTATAAATTCAGTGTTGCCTTTGATCTATGTTAAGTCTGCCCTCTCACATAATATAGCCTTAAGGACCTGGACCACCTGGACATTCTGCAAAGACCACATTCATCTATGATATTAATGATCAGATGAGCAAGAAGTGGCCAATATACTGGAGGACAGGGTAAGACCTATGCAAGCCAGAGGACAGAAAAAAAAAGCTAAATGAAGATTCAGGGGATCACCCCATCGGCAAAGTTCTTAGGGATCCAGCGGTTTGGTGCAAGCTGGGCCATATTCTCCCATCCCCATCAAATTAGGACAAATTAGTACCTCACATCTCATGCAACTAAAAAGAAAGCACAATGCCTGGCAGTCCTCTTGGTTTCTGGAGGCAGCATATTCCATATTTAGAAATAACTGCTCTCATTTACTCAGTGACAAGGAAACTTGCCAGCAGGAAAGGGTTTTGCAGCAGATCCAGGCTGAGGTGCAAGCATCCCTGCCGCCGGGGCAGTACAATCAGTGGGCTATAAGCCACATAGACCCCGTGGTGTCCGAATTATCTGTGGTGAGAAAACATGTCATGTGAAGAAGAGCAGAATGACAACGTAAAGCCCCAGGGTCCTGATATAAGCCTGCGCCATCTGCAGCAGAGAATCGTTTGGAAAAGAGATTCCCATGTGCTAGTGAGCCCTGGTATAGATTAAGCACCTAACCATGGGACATGAAATGACCAAGTATCCAGATTTATCTATCAGGAGCTACGTTCTGTCAAATTCACCGAGGTTGGGAGGAACCGGCAGCGTTCCATCACAAGCTGGAAGTGGTAAGTCTGGGAACAGCCATGTGCGGCACCAGACAATACAGGAAGCCTGCATGAGCAAGTGACCCAGGCTCCCATGTCACCTACCATTCTGTACCAGTGCCTCTCAGCTCACATTTCTGGCTGTGTATTAGTTTTCTATTGCTGCGTTAACAGTATTACCACAAACTTAGCAGCTTAAGACAATACATATTTATTATTTCAAAGTTTTTGTGGGTCAACATTTGGGCCATGACTTACCTGGGTCCTATTCTTCGGGTTTTCACAAAGCTGCAATCAAGGCATTGTCTGGGGCTGTTGTCATTACCTGAGCACCAACTGAGGAGAGATTCGCTTCCAGCCCCGTATGGTTATTGTCAGAGTCCTTGCAGACTGCCACACTCAGGGGTTTAGCTTCTAATTGGCTGTTACCCAGAGGCCCCCTTCAGCTCCCTGTCACATGTTCCTTCCCATGTGGCAGCTCATAACATGACCACTTGCTTCTTCACAGCAAACAAGGCACAGGGAGTATCCTTGCAAGATGGGTGTTACAACCTTCTATAGTGTATTAAGTACACATGCTCATGTACTTCCCAACATCTTTGCCATATTCCCATTGATTAGAAGCAAGTCGCTGGACTTGCCTACACTGAAGGGAAGGGGATTACCCAAGACAGTGAACGCCTGGAGGTCATCTTAGCATCAGCCCTCTACAGACTACCTGGAAGGCTCCTATTTCTAGCTGACAGAGGAGGGAAAAGGCTAAGCTTGGTTCATGGACAGGTCAGTTGGTATGTGGGTGCAAGAGAAAAATGGGCAGCTACTGTAATGCATCCTCACTTAGGAGAACCTCAGGGACTGCAGTGAAAATCCCCTCCTAACGCTGGTATCAGGCAGTACATCAAGGCATCTGCTTTGTGAAGAGAGAGAAATGGCCTGAGGCAAGGATGCACAGAGGCTTGTGGGTAGCGGTGACTAGCTTGGTCAGTTGGTCAGGTACTTGAAAAGAGAAAACATTGGAAGATTGGGGATGAAGGTGCATGGGAAAGAGGCATGTGGTTAGTGGACCAAGAGCATGGAGTGGGCATGGAGTGTGAACATCTTCATAACCTACGTTAATGCCCAGCAGAAAGCATCTCCCATAGGACAGGCACGAATCAACCAAACAGAATGACTCTTCCAGTTGTCCTCAGCCACCCTCTTCCCTCGGCTAGTCTAGTGTTGGCACAATAAAGTCATGAAAAGAGTAGCCATGGTGGCAGAGATGGCGGCCACAGGGGCTGTTCTAGCTACTACACTGCTGAAAGTTCAAACTGCCACAGACAGGCCAGTGGTGGGCATTCCTCTCCCTTCGAGGCTCCATCTTTCAAGACGACTTCCCAACCTTCTTCCCACAAAGAAAGAAAACATCACTTGCTGCCACCAAAAAGAAGAAATTTCTACTCTTCGCATTGTCCTAAAAATCCTTACTTCTTAGAGTAATATTTCTCAGAGGCTATAGCTTCAGAATCACTTGAGGGGCTTGTTGCAAGCGCAGATTTCCACCCAACCTAGTGAGTCAGAATCTCTAATTTGGTGCCCAAGAATCTGTATTTGTAGAATATGGCCTTTGACTACACTTCAATATTCTAACTGGCCTTTGACTACACTTCAATATTCTAACTACATTTCTTCCAGTTACGGGAAGGGGAAAGAAAATATAAACTTAGGGGTGTCCAAAGTGAAACATATATGGAACTGATACAACTCAGCACCCAAACCACAAATAATCCAATAAAAAAATGGGCAGAACACATTAACAGATGTTTCTCCACAGAAGACATGTAGATGGCCAATGGACATAGGAAAGGATGCCCAACATCACTCATCATTAGGGAAAAGTAAATCAAAACTACAATGAGAGATCACTTCATATCTGTCAGAATGGCTCAAATCAAAAACACAAGAAACAAGTGTTGGCAAGACGTGGAGAGAAAGGAACCCTTGTGCACTGTTGGTGGGAATGCAAACTGGTGTGGCCACTATATAAAACAGGATGGAATTTCCTCAAAAAATTAAAAATAGAAGGACCCCACAATCCAGTAATTGCACTGCTGGGTGTTTGCCCCCCAAATGCAAAATCGCTAATTCAAAGGGATACGTGCATCCCTACGTTTCTTGCAGCATTATTTACAAATAGCCAAACTATGGAAGCAGTCCAAGTGTCCATCAATAGATGAATGGATAAAGAAGAGGTGGTTTATGTGTATACAGTGGAATATTATTCAGCTATAAAAAAGAATGAAATCTAGGGGCATCTGGGTGGCTCAGTCAGTTAAGCATCCAACTTTGGCTCAGGTCACGATCAAGGTTCATGAGTTTGAGCCCCACACCAGGCTCTGTGCTGACGGCTTGGAGCCTGGAGCCTGCTTCAGATTCTGTATCTCCCTCTCTCTCTGCCCTCCCCCACTCATGCTCTGTCTCTCTCTCTCAAAAATAAATAAACATTAAAAAAAAAAAAAGAATGAAATCTTGCCATTTACAACAACATGGATAGAGCTAGAGAGTATAATGCTAAGTGAGGCAAGTCAGAAAAAGACAAATACCACATGATCTCACTCATATGTGGAATTTAAGAAATTAAACAAAGAAAAAGAGAGAAAGAGAGAGAGAGAGAGAGAGACAACCAAGAAACAGATTCTTTAACAAACCTATGGTTTACCAGAGGGGAGGCTGGTGGGGGGATGGGTGAAATAGTAGATGAGGATTAAAGACTACAGTTATCATGATGAAAACAATAAATTAAAATTTAATTTAAAAAAAGCACAAAGTGAAAAATCACTTTATCTCATCAGTAGGACAAACCCGTTATTCAGTTACCAACCCAGAAATACATTTATAGGGTGTCTGTGAGCCTGGCACTGTGCTCTAGGTTGTGATGGGGACTAAAAGCATAAAGTTTAGAGAAGGAAAAAGTCTACACACATAAAACATCAGATCCGAAAGACAGGTCCAGAGGTATTGTCTGGCCCCTTCTTTTACAGTCTGGCAAACAAGGGGTCAGTTTCACCCAACTCTTTCGCAGCAGAGCCAGATGTCCTGAGTGTGGCTCACCAAACAGGGTCTGATGAAATGCCACTGAGAATGACGCCAACAGTGAGGGCTCTAGGAACTCAGAGGGGCCTCGGTGCACTGTGTGCTGGAGTGGGAGCTGGGCTGTGGGCTGGTCCCTGAGAAGACAGGAGACTCCTGGACAGAATGCAGACTCAGGGGCATCAGGCAATAGGGGAGGGAGAGGGAGGTTCCAGGATCAGGAATACCAGGATCTTGTCTGCCTAGCACTTTACAAAGCTCTGACACATGTGACATTGTCACCCCAGTTCATTCCTATACCACTGTTAACCCCTGGGATTGCTGGGCGTAACTTTGTACACTCTGGGCAAGGCACACAGGGACACCCAGTGACAAGGACACTGGCAGCCGCTGAGGGATGTGGAGACAGGGCCTCTGGAGACAGCCAGGAGGAAGGCGCCTTGGGCCCAGAGGGAGTTATGGACGCAGATGGGGCTTGGGTGGGGAAGCGCAGTGTAGCTTGATGGGTGGGACACGGCAGCACGACAAATCAAGGAAGGAGGCAGGCACTGTGGTTTGGGACAACTCTTCACTTGTGGCCTGACCACCTACGACTTGGGAGGTCTCAAGAAACTGGGGGAAAGCTTAGGCCCACCAAGGAAGGGCTATGGCGGCAGACAGCTTAGTAGGGGCAGCACGGTGTGCAGGATAGGAGGCAAGGAGCTAGTTCTGGCACAGTCTGAGCATGAGGCCAGGAAGTGAAGGCCACAGGCCCACTGCAGCAGCTGGGTAAGTTGTGCCAGCTGCATGGGGAATGAAGAGTGGACCCAGGAACCTCTGAAAATCATTGAGCTGCCTCTAAATGAGCAAGTTCAGTGGTGATTTGGAGCCCTGCTTGAAAGATTCATGGATGGAGTGGAAGGACACGAGAAGGAGGAGGGAGGTATCCTCAAATATTAGGCTGAAGACAAAGCATAAGAGACTCTTAAAAACTGAGAACTGAGGGTTGATGGGGGGTGGGAGGGAGGGGAGGGTGGGTGACGGGTATTGAGGAGGGCACCTTTTGGGATGAGCACTGAGTGTTGTATGGAAACCAATTTGACAATAAACTTCAAATATTGAAAAAAAAATTAGGCTGAGGAGTTGGGCTTTTCTGCAGGTGCAGGCAGTGGGGAGCCACTGGAGGCCGAGACCTGGTGTTACTCTCGTAGCTGGGACAACACCTGAACAAGACGTGTGTTTCCCCACCAGCTTCTATAGTTTGGGCTCATTTCCATTCTCTTTTGGTGCACACGGGGAAGAATGGAGAATGGTGGGCTCATTGCCATTCCTTACTTCCGTAGGAACAGAGCTAGCTGGGTGGACCCAGAATCAAGGCACACAGGGAACATAGCATGGTAGGTGGGCAAGTGGGAGAGGACGCCAGGGCCAAATGAGTCAGGACTACAGAAACATTTTCTGGATATAGGAGAGGAAAAAAAAGATCACAACAAACATTTATATACACATAAATAGATACAGTGCTTTATGTGTGTGGTGGCCTTATTCCTTTAATACTTGCTTACTTAAATTTGTGTGTGTGTAAATTAAAATTGGCTTCATTCTGAGTGATTTTTTTTTCTTTCAGCGTGAAACAAGCTTTGTCATGAAACATGCAAAAACTGCATGCTCGGGTAAATATTATTTTTTCTTTGAAAGAAATATTAACCATTTTGAGACTTCACACTGATTATTGTTTTTCTTAGCTTTTTAGTTTTTATAAGAAAGATACCAGTTCTCTCTTGGTGCTTATTAGTAACTCTGATTCCTCTTGGTCTTAGACTGGTTTGGGAAGGAAATACACACTTCAGAGATATACTAGTCTAAGTGTGCAAGTTTAAACTCTAGTTCACAGAGAAAAACTTTGCAAAAGGTCCTGATTCAGCCTGACAACCTAGACTAATCCTGAGACGACTCTTTTGAGACCTAGGTGGCTAGTGGGGCAGATGAGGCAGAAATCAGCCCGTGGTTAAACACCCACCAGGTAACAGCACCAGGCAGGTGGCACAGCACTGTGGTTAAGCGAAAATATTTGAGGTCCCAGAGTTCCAGACTCAAACTCAGCTCTGGACAAAGTTACTTACCCTCAATGTGGCTTAAGTTCTTAATGTTGTCTTTTATAACACAGAGGTGACACCTTACAGTCTCTCTGTGAAGAATGAATGAGATGGAACTCCTAGCCCAGTGCCTGGCTTGGGTACTTTCACTCATGTTACCACAACGGTACTAGCCAATGTTCCTCCAAAGGAACAGGACAAATCCCCCTGGCTCAGGCCTTCAGGCAAGGAACAAGAAGCTTTTTTAAGGCAGCTCCAGCTCCCCAGTTAAAATAACTCTGTTTGTATGCCACAGAGTGTCCTAAAATGTTCACAAAGTTTATGTTTCTTTCGATTGGGATGAGAGCAAAATCTGGAAGGAACAAAACAAAAATAGAGTTTGGCCATTTAAAATCGGTGCAGAAAGAGCTGCCAGGGCATTGGCAGGATCCAGAGTGGTTCCGATCCGCCATCTAGTGGACAAGAAGGGAAAGGAGAAATTTAGAGCAAAATAATTGAACCGAGGATTTTGTCAATGTCTGTACTTAACCAAAAAAGTGTTTTCTGATTAGTATAAACTCTGTACTGAATTTGCTTATTAATAGATGAACTTAACTTTTTTTAAAGTAAAACAACTCAGTATTTTAAACATTAAACACTAAAACTAAGTTCGCTAAAGCATTTTTATTTACAAACTAAGTTGTGAAGACTGTGGGAGAATGATCTTGAGTTCCTACCACCATGATTTTTTTCTGGTCCATCTTTCCCATTTATATTATCCATTTCTATACAGTACTCTTTGCATTTATTTTGTCACACAGACTAGGAGTAGCTAGAGCCTGTGAGGGTTGTCTTCCCCCCAATACTGACTGAAATCAGTGGGGAAATAAGTCATTCCATTAATTTTTCAAGAATGTACAGCAACTTAAAACGCTGATATAGCCAAGCTGAACATCTGTTAAAGTCTACATGCTTAAATTAGTCTTTTGCTAATTTATGCATGCACATATTTCCTCTGGTTTTATTTCTAAGGTCATTTCCTTATGTGTCTATGAGGATTTCCATTTTTATCTAGGATGAAGACATTGGCAGCCAAACTGCCCCAAAACGATAGTGACAGAGCATACCTGAGGTGGCGTTTCTTTACTCTTGTCACTACTAACGATAATAACAACAGGTGCTGGGGCGCCTAGGTGGCTCAGTCAGTTAAGCGCCCTACTCATGGTTGTGAGTTTGAGCCCTGAGGCAGGCTCTGCACTGACAGCTGCAGAGCCTGCTTGGGATTCTGTCTTCCTCTTTCTCTGCCCCTCCCCCACTCGCTCTTTCTCTCTCTCTCAAGATGAACATTTAAAAAATAATAATAGCAGGTGCTATTTGAGCTTCCATGATGTACCAGACATGTATATGTTCCTGATGCACATAGTGCTAATCCTCTAACTCTCCAAAATGGGTATTATCTTCAGTTTAGATGACAAACTGTTACTTGTGACCCACTGGGCAAATCTTGACTGTGCTAAATAATCACTGACCGGCTGACCCTCCAAGGCATTTTCCTCCCCCGGAAAATGGAAAGCTTTGACTACGGCCTGTTTTCTAAGACTGTGCCTCCCTCTGCTAGGAGGTGTGGGGCTTCCAAAGTGAAAAAGATTTTGTCCTTGCCCCCAAGTAGGCCGGGCTCTCATGGAAAAGGATGCCTAAGGGCACGCACAGGGTGGGGTGGTAGTGTATCTTAGAACAGATGCCCTGGAAGGGACATGATGGCAGGCACCTGTGTGACCTCCCACGAAACACCTTTTTGCACTCTGTCCTTGCCTTCTTGCTCTGTTCTACCTTTCCCATGCCCCTACCGTTCTCCTTCTTATTCTTTTCTTTCTTCCTCTGCCATGCCCTATAATGGTGCTTTTCTAACTGTGGGTTTTAATCCATTAGTAGGTAAAAATATCCATTCAGTGGGTGTAGACCAGCCTTAAAAAAAAATGAAGTTACACAATTCAAACTATTAAAGGGCATCACTCATGCTGAGGGTAATGTTTTTTTTCATTTAAATTTAATTATTCATTTTTTAATTTTAATGCCAGTGTAGTCGACATACAGTGCTTTATTAGTTTAAGGTGTACAATATAGTGATCCAACAGTTCCATACATTATTCAGTGCTCATCAAGACAAGCATACTCCTAATCTGAAGGTAATGTCTGATGTAAAACTTGTTTTAATAGGTGTATCTGTGTTTGTGAATACACTGTCAAGATGTAAACTTTGTATCTTAAGACATTAGGAAAACACTGCCCTAGAGTGGGGACCCCATCCCTTACCTGTGGAATTGCCAGCAAGAAGGCCACATGGACAGTCCCCAGCAGGGAGATGCTACCCGGGTCCTGAAGCGCTGGGAAGATCCTTTCTCCTTCCAGGCTCTGGCAGATCTTCCTGGAGGCAGGGAATGGCTCAGGTGGCCCTGAAATAATGCAGTCAACATGTGGCCAAGTGTGTGAGAGATCTTCCGTGCCAGTCTGAGGGTCCCTTCCCCGCCCCGCCCAGGGCCCCCAGGAGGGAGAGGAAAGCAGGCACCAGTGCCTGGTCATCATTTTACCCCAGGTGCCACTTACCTGTGGAGCGGTTGGAACTGGCTGGTCTCCCAGTTCCTGCGTTGTCCCCCAGCCCTGCCAGCTCCAGGCCCTGGGTGCTCCATGGCTGCCGGAGGCCTCAGAGCCCGGCCTCACCCCCGACCTCCCAGAGGGTGGCTCTGGGGTCCCCGGCCACTACCCCTAACCAACTCCCCCAACCCCCCATCACCGCCAGCCCGGCTTTGTCTGGGGCACTGAGGCCACGGCCCCTGGAGACGCAGCCCTTTCGTTCACAGGCGGCAGTGACTACATTGGGTGTGAAAGAGGAAAGAACAAACAGCAAATCTGTTAGCCGTTGCTCCTCTGACTTTCTTCTTGGAATTTTAGGCCAACAAACACAACTAAGGAGAACGCAGCCGTGCCCGCTGCCTTGCTCGGCCCTGCGGGGGACGCGACTAGTTTCCGGGCGAAAGCAGAGCGGGCGAGGGAAGGATGCCTGCGCACCCCCTCCCCCGAGAACTGACACCGGTTCTAGAACACCGCGGCTCCCCCGCTCGGCCGGGCCGCCCCACGCCGCCTCCATTCCGGGCCCGGCCTGCTGCGGACGCCGAGGGCCCGGCCCACCCTCCAGCGGGAAAGCAGCCAAGGGGGCGCCTCGGACCCTGCGGATCTGCAGCTGGGGGTTGGGGGTGGGGTGAGATAGGACCGCCTTCCAGAAGCCTGAGGAAGGGCCCACGGCCTGCCCGCGGAGGCCACCCTCCCGGCGAGGGCCGCTGAGAACCTGGGAGCTGCTCCACACGCTTCAGCGTTAGCCCTGGGGACTCGGCTCAGACTCCCGCGAACCTCGGGGCTGCTCCCCACGCGCCTGCGCGAGCGCCGGGACTCGGTGCAGTAGCCTTCGGGCTCTTCAGGCGCCTGCGCGAGCTGCGGGGCTCCGTGCAGACACCCGCGAACCTCGGTGCTGATTCACACGCGCCTGCGCGGGCGCCGGGACTCGCTGCAGACGCCCGCGAATCTCGGGGCTGCTCTACACGCGCGCCTGCGCGAGCGCCGGATTCGATACTGACGCCCGCGGGGCCCGGCAGGAATCCGAGCCAACTTCGTGCACCAGCGTGTGCGCGGGGTCTCTACTGGAGTCCGTGCCAGTGCCTGGTGCTGCGCTGGTCCCTGATCGCCGAGGCCGTTTACTTTCAGGGAGGGTTTGGTCCATGTAGACTTACGTGTAGACAGAGATTTACGTGTAGACTTTTTAGTTTTAGAATTAATTTTAGAGTTATTTGCTTCTTCGTTTTAGCAGTTACTGTAATTTTCATTTATGTTGAGCTAGTTTTCCAGTTATTTAATTTTGTAGTTTTCAGTTTGTTTTCGAAGCTTGTTTCCAGTTATCTGCAGGTATTTTTGAATTAGCTTTTAGGATTATTTACTTAATATTTAGTTTTAGACTCAGTGTTTAGTTCTTCATAGTTTCTCTTTTCAGTTATTGTAATTGTGAGCTTTTTTAGTTTTTTCAGTGTGACTTTTTTTGGTAGTTTTTAGCTCTATATTTTTACATTTATTTAGTTTTTGAATTAGTTTTTACTTTTTTTGAATTATTTTCAGACCTATTTAATTTTTAGGGTTTTTTTTTTTCCTGAAATTTTTGTCATAAATTTTCACCTTATGTAGTTTTGAATTATCTTCGGAGCTATCTATTGCCAATTGTTTTCTTTCCTTTTTTAATAAAAAAGCTTTTCTGTTCCTTATTTTTACTTGTTAAAGTTTATTTATTTTAAAAATTGCTTGGGGGCACCTGGGTGGCTCAGTCGGTTAGGCGTCCGACTTCGGCTCAGGTCATGATCTTGTGGTCCTGAGTTTGAGCCCTGCGTCGGGCTCTGTGCAGACAGCTCAGAGCCTGGAGCCTGTTTCAGATTCTCTCTCTCTCTCTCTCTCTCTCTCTCTCTCTCTCTCTCTCTCTTTCTCTCTCTCTCTGCCCCTCCCCTGCTCATGCTCTGTCTCTCTCTCTGTCTCAGAAATAAATAAACGTATAAATAAATAAATAAATAAATAAATAAATAAATAAATATTGCTTAGTTTTGGAGGGGCTCCTGGGTGGTTCAGTCTGGTAAGCAGCTGACTCCTGATTTAGACTTAGGTCATGATGTCAGGGTTTGTGGGATTCAGCTGGCCTTGGGTTCTGCACTGACAGTGTGGAGTCTGCTTGGGATTCTCTCCTCTCTCTGTCCCTCCCCTGCTTGCGTGTGTCCATGTGCTCGCTCTCTCTCTCTCTCTCTCCCCTTCTCTCTCAAAATAAATAAACTTTACAAAATTGCTTAGTCTTAGATCTCTGTCAGGGGCCAATCACTGATGGAGACACCATATGGATTATAATGGAAAGAATTCAACATAAAGAATTGTTACTCAGCTAGCAGAGAACTAAAATAGAAAAAAAAATGTGATAATATGAGATCATGGAGATGTTAACCACAAGGAGCAGCTACCAGCCCACTGGCTGAGGGAGCAAAGGGGAGAGGTTGGAGGTGGCCCATGAGACAGGTGTCCCAGGAGGGGGAAGTTGGTTGACAGCTGGATGCGAAACTCTGAAAGGGGGGGGGGGAGGAGGCGTGATGAGGCTGGTTGTGGAAGTGTTGGGAAAATGGCAAAGGGCAGCTACTGGAACGAGCTGTTGCTCTCAGTGGGAAGAGCAGTTGCGGGGGAGGCTGGGAGGAAGTCAGGCACACGGGGGTCCCTCTCCCCTCCTCCCATCAGTCTGCCCTATTGGCCAAGCCTCATAGGGAGCAGCTGGCAAAGGAGGTGAGTGGCCCCGGGGCCACAAAGCAGAGATTAGAAGGGTGGGCTGAAAGCTGAGAAATCATGGCTAATAACCAGCACATTGAGCTCTGGAGTTACTTAGTTTTAGTTCTGAATTTAGTTAATTTTGGAATTGTTAGTGCTCCTTGGTTTTAACTTTTTACCTGATGAATCTGGCTGAATCTTCAGTCCTCTGATGTGTTTCTGGAATGGAATGGGTCAACAAACACCTGAGGAGTGTCTCCCGTAAAACTAAAGAAAATCGCTTTAGAATCAGGAAAACAAAAATGAATGTCTCACTTTGTTCATAAAGAAGCCCTTTGACTGCATGGCCAAAATGGGGCAGAAATTAAGAAAACATACAGGAAGGGGTCCTTTGGCACAATTGTCCAGCAAACTGTTTCAGAGATTTATACTGTGTTATGGGGCCACATTCTCCCAGCCCCTTCCCTAACGACAACATAGCTCTATTCTTAGATACAGAGTATATTTCAAAATTTTTCCGGAAAGTTACTGTCTGTGGTTGCCCTGTGGAGAGCAGGATCAAGGTTTCCCCCCACCCCCTGCAAAAAAAAAAAAAAAAAAATGGCTCTGATGTCCAGGCTGCTGCTGATGCCACACATGAAAAGGTTTGTTACTCAAATGATAAGCCTTCGTGGGCAGAGCAGAGGCAAATATCCAAGCTAGTCTGAAGTGACTTGAGTGAAGGGAGAAGGGAGTGGCTTTAGTTTTATTTACTTATTTAACTTTATTTTTGGACAGTGTGTGAGCAGGGGAGAGGGGCAGAGGGAGAGAAAGAATCTCAAGCAGGCTCCACTCTCAGTGTGGAGCCTGACATGGGGCTCGATCCCATGATGGGATCATGACCTGAGCCAAAATCAAGAGTTGGATGTTCAACTGACTGAGCCAGCCAGATGTCCCACAGCTTTGATTTTTACTGTGGTTGGGGTGGGGTGGGGCCAAGAGAAAGGTTACCAGGCACAGGCTGGGTTTTGTGTGGTTTGAACGTTCCCTCTGGTACCAAGGGAGGGGATTTACACACTTTATCAGCTTGCTCAGATGTGGAACAAAAGGGAAAGAGAAAGGTGGAGTTTGAAAGTTGTCAGTAGTCAAACATTAAAAATGGAGCCAGACTCTCTCTCTGTTAAGGTTAAGCTATGTTGTGGGACTACCTTATCCTTGTCCATTCCCTGTCCAAATGACAAAATCTCTTTCTTGGGAGACAGAGTATGTTTCAAATTGGTAGACTACAATGATTTTTATCTGCACAACAAAATAAAGATCTTTCCAAATCCACAGGGAGTCTTATTTCCTTCTCCCTGCATTGTCTTCCACCCCCCATTGTTCCATATGGACCATAAGAACATTTCTTTATTTATGTATGTATTTGTTCATTTCAATCAACACCTATTTCCTGAGCACCCCTGTCCTCAAGAAGGTGTTGGCATTAGAAGAGACCACGGAGGCGTGAAGGTGAGTGAGAAACTCTCAGTGCAGTTGAGGGAGACAGATGTGGAAACAGATCATCACAACACAGTGTGACAAATACTATGGGGCACGGAACCCTGCCACTGACTTCCTGATGTAGTCAGGGATGGGCTGACATCTGAGCTGTTCTCCTGGAGCAAGCGTTTTCTCCAGGTGGAGAAGGAGAAGGATATCCTGGTCATGCATAGGCATGGAGGCACGGAGGAGGGATGCATGGCAGAGAGAATGCATTGACAGAGGCCACTGGGACACAGGGTTCAGAAAGTCCCTGGTGCTTGACAGGTAGGACCTCATCTGGTCCTCACAGCCAGTCTGCAAGAGAGTAGGGAGCGACATCAGGAGTCAGTGCTCTTCCTGATCTTAGGGTTCCAACCACAGCTTACAAGATCCTCTGACTTGTCATTCCTGGAATTCTTCATCTCATTCCTGGCTTTATCCATGATCCATTCACTCCTTCCCACTCACTCTTGGAGGTGAGTGCCTCCCTCTTCTATCTTTTGATTCCGGCTTCTTAAACATCCGTGGGGAGGGAGGAGGGTTGAGACCAGCCAGCTGTGAAGCGCAGGTGACGCCAGCTGCAGAGGAGGCAGAGCAGGTCTCTTGGGGGAGTTCTGCAGACCAGCACCGTGGGAACTGAGCTCTTGTCGAACCAATCGTAGCCTGTAACTGCATTCAGCACCCCTTTAAAGTTTGTGGGGATGCCTTCCCAAAATGGGGAACCTGCTTCAGATCCAGCCCAAGCTTGTGAATCAATAGAGAGCTTTTAAGCACACAGAGCCCTTTGCTGCATTAACAGCACTGGACATGTCTAACAGGTCAAAAGAAAGTATAGTCCTTCATGATCTATGATGGCGTATTTTCACACTTTTTATAGAACACATTCATTTAGTCAGTTTTGAATATGTTTCTCAGCATACTTCTCTACTTCGCTGTCTCCAGTTGTCTTACCCATCACCATATCCGTTTATCAGTGAGAACATGTAAGTACTGGGGCTGGATGGAAGAATCTTCTGGATCCTATTAGAATAGTCAGAAAATGCATCACCTGGATCCTCTTAAACACGTTGACCATTGATGAGCCCACTGCAGAGACAGCCTGAAGCTCTCCTAATCCTTTGGGCCCCGATCGTTTTCTGTATCTACAAAATCAGCCACCCTCGCTGGTGCTGGCAGAGGTCAAAATGCCCAGACCTCCCAGGCCTCACGTGAGGAGCCTCTCCACAAATCCTGCATCACAGGTGGGTGACAGAGGAGCCATTTCAGCACTGGACATCATTGCTGATGCTTCTGGAGGGCCTGGCCTTCCAATCTGGACATCACATTTTATTCCCTGTGGTGTGCACCCAGTAGTCACTCAGGAAATAGTTGCTGAATGACTTGTGATTGAAGTACATTTTTAAGACCTTTTAAAAGACACAAAAAAGGATGACTCTTCTCTGGGTAACATTTGTGTCACCTTTCCATTTGTTTAGATGAGAAAGAATACAGCACAATGAGATAAAAACAAGCAAGCAAACAAACAAACAAAAACCCTCCTGAACCTTTTGGAAGAATTATTCTGGATGGTTTTGTAATATTGCCTGTTGTCCCCTAGAGATAAATAACATGCTCTGACTGAAGTGGGTGGACTAAAGGCAGCCTTGATTCTGTGAAATTTGGTGGTGTTCTGAATGCACACTAAACACTTTGCTGTGCGTTATGTAATATTTAGGGCAAACAGAAATCATCGAAATCAGCATCTTTCAGATGTGTTTTTTCAGAACCAGTAAGAGAATGCAAGACGTCAGCCATTTTCTCCCTCAAGTTGCAATAGAGGAGCAAAGAAAGCATGTAGCCAGGTTCAGACACTCCCTATAGGAAGGGAACCTGCATACTTTTATTCCCCTTCATTTCCCAAACTATTTGACTGCGGTACTATTGTCTTTATGGAATACCACATGCCATGTGGGTTAGTAAGCGGCTGCAAAAGAGCTCCACCAATACAGTGAGGCAAACGATGAATTAATTTCTGTCTCATGGAATAGTCCAGGACAGGTAGGAAGCCTGTTCTGCTCCACAGTACCTCAGGGTTCCCAGGCTTCTTCTGTGTGAGTTTCCCGTCATCCCCTACAACATCATTTTTGTCTGTATGGTCAAAACTGGGTCACAGGCCTACAGTTAATAATAGGTGTTGTATACTTGGAAGTTGCTGAGAATAGATCTTAAGCATTCTCATCAACCCCCCATGCCCCAAAGAAGGAAGGAAAGAAAGAAAGAAGGAAAGAAAGACAAAAAGAAAGGAAGAAAGAAAGAAAGAAAGAAAGAGAGAAGTTACCTGTGTCAGGTAATGGAGGTATTAATTAATTTGATTTATTTATGTATTTATTATTTATTTATTTATTAAATGTTTATTTTTTTTTAATTTTTTTTTTCAACGTTTTATTTTATTTTGGGGACAGAGAGAGACAGAGCATGAACGGGGGAGGGGCAGAGAGAGAGGGAGACACAGAATCGGAAGCAGGCTCCAGGCTCTGAGCCACCAGCCCAGAGCCTGACGCGGGGCTCGAACTCACGGACCGCAAGATCATGACCTGGCTGAAGTCGGATGCTTAACCGACTGCGCCACCCAGGCGCCCCTAAATGTTTATTTTTTAGAGAGAGATTGGGAGGAGCAGAGAAAGAGGGAGGCAGAGAATCCCAGTCAGGCTCCGCACTGTCAACGCAGAGCCCGATGCGGGGCTTGAATTCACCAACCGTGAGATCATGACCTGAGCCGAAATTAAACGTTGGACGCTCAACTGGCTGAGCCACCCGGGCGCCCAACACGCTTTGAATATATACAATTACATTTGTCAGTAACTTCTCAGTAAGCTCGGAATAGAAAGGAAACATGTAGTTCTGTGACAAAAAAACCAATCCTCAAACCCTCCCCTCAAAAAACCGGGTCACAGGCATTGCAGTGCATAAGTAGAGAAGAAATTGAAGCATCACATATGCAACATTTTAAGACTCAGCCTGGAAGTAGGCACACATCACTTTCTCTCCTATTCTCTAGGTGAATATGAGAATATGGTAACTTATGTCATGTGGTAACTCCTAGCTTCAAGGAGGGGTAAGAATTAGAGTTCCTGATGATGAAGACCCTTTAATATGCATCATGGTCCTTTAATATGTATCATGGTCCCCCAACCAGCCTGCAGGAAAACATGCTCTATGATGTAGGTTTTCTACTCTTGGTCCACACTTCTCGTTGCCAGATCAGCATTTCTGTATGCCAGGCTTCATGTTAGAGTACAGTGGTGGAGAGTTTTATAAAATGGTCTCCTAGGGGCACCTGTGTGGTTCAGTGGGTTAGGCATCCGACTCTTGATATCAGCTCAGGTCATGATCTTGCAGCCGTGAGATTTAGCCTTGCCTTGGGCTCTGCACTGGGTGTGGAGCCTGCTTGGGATTCTCTCTCCCCCTTTCTCTCTACCCCTCTCCTTCTCATGCTCTCTCTCTCTCTCAAACAAAACAAAACAAAACCTAAAGAATGAAGCTAAACAGGAAGCAAAAAATTTTTGCGTAACCTATTTTGTAAAGGCAAAAGATAAATATATTTTAAAAAATATATAACAAAGGACTCATTTCCTTGGTATACAAACAATGTTTAAAAATTAATAAAAAGAACTCAATAGGAAAAATGGACAAAGGAAATAAACACACGAATAGAACACAACACACAGGAAAAGAAATACAAATAACCCATAAATATATAAAAATGTATCCTCACACCGAATCAAAGAGATACAAATTAAAACGAGATACTTTAAAAAAACCTATTAGAATGTCAAATATTTACGTGTTTGACAGTATCTGATATCGGTGAGGGTATAAGGAAACAGGTACTCTTATACCATGTTGGGAGTAGAAATCGCTATGGAATTCTTGTAAGTCAATTTACAACAACTTTCAGAAGTTAAGATGTGCATATATCTTGATCCTGAAATTCCACTTATCCTAAGTATTTACTCACACAAATGAGCAAAGATATACAGGCACAGGGATACTCAAGATTTTATGGACAGGTATTTTGGGGGGATGAATGGACAGGAGTGTGACGGCTATTTAATATTTTAAGAAACTGCTAAACTATTTTCCAGAGTGGCTATACCATTTTCCATTTCTACTGGCAGATTATGAGTGATCTATTTTCATCATTTCCTTTTCCAAATTTAGTATTCTCACCATTTTGCGATCTTTAAAAAAATGTGATCTTTATTTTTCACACCTTAAAATTTTGTTTTTAATTTTTTAATGTTTATTTATTTTTGACAGACAGAGACAGAGCATGAGTGGGGAGGGGAAGAGAGAGAGGGAGACGCAGAATCCAAATCCAGGCTCTGAGCTGTATGCACAGAGCACCATGTAGGGCTTGAACTCACAAACTGCAAAATCATGACCTGAGCCGAAGTTGAACACTTGACCCAGGTTCTCCTATTTTCCCCACCTTTAAACAAATTATCCACAGTCCATAGTTTATATTAGAGTTCACTCTTTGTGCCATACATTCTATGGGTTTTGACAAATGCATAATATCTACCCTCCATTATAGTATTTCTTACCATTTAAAATTTTAGTCATCCTAGTTGGTGCATAGTGATATCTCATTGGTGGTTTTAGTTTGCTTTTCCCTAGTGGCTAATAATGTTGAACATCTTTACATGTGCTTATTTGCCATCCATATATCTTACTTTATGAAATGCTTTTCATGTCTGTTGACCATTTTCTAACTGGATTTTTTTTTCTCTTTAATTTTAAGAGTTCTTTATGCAATCTAGATACAAATCCTTTGTCAGATCTATGGTTTGCAAATATTTTCTCCCAGTCTGTAGCTTGCTTTTTTATCCTCTGAACAGAGTCTTTCACAGAGCAAAATTTTTATTTTACTTATTTTTATTTTTTACTTTCACTTTTTTACCTTTTTTACTTTTTAAAGTTTATTTATTTATTTTGAGAGACAGAAGAGAGAGAGAAAGCAAGTGGGGGAGGGGCTGAGAGAAGGAGAGAGAAAGAGAATCCCAAGCAGACCCTGCACTGTCTGCACAGAGTCGGATGTAGGGCTTATACCCACAAAACACAAGATCATGATCTGAGCGAAAATCAAGAATCGGATGCTTAACCAACTGAGTCACCCAGGCTCCCTGCAAAAGTTTTAATTTTGCTGGAATCTCAGTTATCAGTGTTTCCTTGATGGATCATGCCTTTGGTATTATACATAAAAACTTTCCCTAGCTCTACTTCCCTGTATTAGTTTCCTAGGGTCGCCAAAAAAAAAACACCACAAACTTGGTGATTTAAAGAAGAGTAAACTATTTTCACCTCCTACTATGGCCGAATATTCACTAATTATTTTTTCTGTATGCCATTTCCTGTCACCTCTCTAAATATAACAATTATTCTTAAGTCCGCCCCCCCACCCTTTTTTGGCTATTAGCTTTGTTTCCTTGGGTGTAAATTCTTCTATTTGTTGAAGTTGTGGCCTATGTCAGATTATGTCTGTTGGTACTCAGCCCTATGTCTATTTTTCTATATTCCCCTTTCACTCCTGAAGCCGGGTGTCTGAAAGGACATATCCCAGACTCCCTTGCCAGATGAGCTCCTGTTAGGTTCTGCGAAGTAGAGACAGCTGTGTAAGATTGAAAGGAGCAAAACAGAGAAGCTTTGTGTTTCTGGTGGTGCCCCCGGTGGTGTCAGTGGCCCTAGCTGCTCTTCACTGCAGTGGGGGAGCCTCTAGGAGTACAGTGACTGTAGGCTTACAGGCTATGGCCCAGGGGCAGGGGCCGCTTCCTGATCTCTGGGCAACACCCTCTCCTTTCCTTTGCTTCTCCAGAAGTTCCAAAATGATTGTGGAAAATTCTTGGACCCAAACAGTACTTTGGTATCAGGAGGGGCCCCAGGACACAGGTTCTCAAAGCTATGAATCTAGGGTTGCTTATCTGGTCTTCTTGCCAATGGAAGTGCATTACTGTTAGTCCAAAGCATGAGTGGGAAAATAGGTGCTTAAATTAGTATCTGAAGTTGCACTTGGATGAAGTGCAGTTAGAGCCAGACTTTTTCCTTTTATAGCCAAGAATTTTTTCCTTTCTTGCCACTTATAGGTATTTGGGGAAGGAGCAGAAGGCTGCAGGGTATGCTGTCTGCTGCCTTGCTCCAGTGTTCTGGATTATTTTTCAAAACATAGTAATTATGCTTAATTATGTCGATTAAGATTATTTTTTGAGATCACAATTAAGCGAAAAATATATGGCAATATTTAGCCATACTTACAGGAAACTTAGTCATGCAGCCTGCTGTTTTAATATTGCCAATTCACAAGCTGACAGGGGATTGAACTGTAGCCATCATCACTACCTAGAGTGAAATGATCACATTAATGTGATCATTTCCTCTAGGGTGTGACAGTTCCGTCCTGGGAAAGAAGACTAGCCTCAAGGCACTCCTGGCTGAATGCTCTTCAGTTACAGTCTCTGAGCCCCTATGCCACAGAATTGCCTCTTTCCACATGGTGACCTTTGTAGTGGATGGCAGATTTCTCTGAGGCCTCAAAATGACAGGCTTTCACAATGTCACTGGCTGACAGCCAGACCCAGTGCAGTCCTGCTGTGCTTTTGGGGCTAAAGTCATTCCACCTTGTGCAACAGTTAAAGCCTGCTGTAAACAGCTGCATTTCCAGAAAGCCAGGAGAAAAATGGTTTTTTTTGGGGGGGGGGGGCGGGGGCAACCCGAAAGCTACACTAAAGTACAAGAGTAAATCTTAGGGTTTCATAGTCCATCAGGAAAAATGAGGGACATGAGGTATTAGAAAGCATACGAGTTTTGTAGTCAGACTGATCTGGCTCAAATCTTAGATCTGTGCCTTGGCCAAGTCACTTTATCTCGAAGAACTCCAGATGCTTTATTTGTAAAATATGAGACAGCCGTAGCTATCTCCCGGGAAGATTAAATATGATCACTTCCCTATTCATTTATTCAACATTTTTTATTGCCTACCTTGTACCAGATCATATTCTAGGGGCCAGGGGAGACCACACTGAAAAGGCAAAGCTCCTGTTCTCATGAGGTTCCTCCTGTAGTGAGGAGAGACAGATAGTAACACAAACCAAAAGTGATGTAATTGAGAGTAGCTACCGTTTCTGTTTTCTCTTTGGTCCAACCTACCTGGCAAACTATATTAAACCTTGTTTTCCCTGGCCCCTTAGCTAAGCCAGTGGGCCCTTGGAAAGGGACTCATGACTCCAATCTCAATGGCCTAATGTGACTTTTTTTTAAAAAATGTTTATTTATCTTGAGAGAGACAGAAAGAGAGCGCATGTGCTTGCATGCATGAGCTGGGCAGGGGGAGAGAGAGAGAGAGAGAGAGAGAGAGAGAGAGAGAGAGAGAGGGAGAGAGAGAATCTCAAGCAGGCTCTGTGCTGACAACAAGGAACCCGACGTGGGGCTTGACCCCATGACTGTGAGATCATGACCTGAGTCAGAATCGAGTCAGATGCTTAACCACCCAGGTGCCTCATCATGTGACTTCTCTAGAAAATTTGCATATTAGCAGGAGGCCTTAGGTCAGACTTTTACTTCACTTTGCTGTGGACTTTTAGGCTCTGTGTGGCCAGCAGAGGTGGTGTTTGGGGACAGGCAGACACTTGCCTACCTCTGCCTGAGAACATTCTGTTTCGGAATGTCTTGTAGAAGTTGCTGCTGGGATCCTGAGTCCTAGCTGGGGTTGTGATTTAATGCCTGAGAATTCATGGCTTGCAGGGGCCAGCTCTGATCCTGCATTTCAAAAACAAAACATGGGTTTGCCAAGAAAGAGTCTAACGTGATGAATGTTGCCATTTCAAACCTAAGCCTTCTAGCAACACCTATGTAGGTGGCAACCTCTGGTCTTCCAGGCCAATCCCATCCCAGAGCGGGGTTCACCAATAGGTAGATTAAGCAATATGCCTAAGGCACTGGCAAAATGAGGACTCACATACCCATAAAAAGTTAGTTTTCAAAACGTTATCTGGAATTTTGGAACCAGAAAATCTTGAAAGACATTCTAATATTAGGTCTTATGTAAGTTGTCTGTTGTGTTGAATTTGAACAGGGTTGGGGGCTCCATAATCTTTTGGAATGCAGGGTCTCTAAAGATCTTAATCTGGCCCTGTCACCCACCGCTTCAGAAACTTCCCTTTACCTCAGTTCTCAGAATGAACACACAAAGTCTTCCCCACATCTGAGGTCCAGGCCAGAGAGTGGAGGATATGTTCCATGTCTCACTTTATTGCAGCATTCTCCCTTCTGAAGTGGTGTGTCTGAACAACAAAATGTCACACTTCATCACGCACAGTGAGCAGGAGTGTGGTGGTGGTAATCGGGGTCCCTGACTTATTAGGGCAAAGCTATGGGGAGAGGGAGGTCCCCTGGACCACTGGGCAATTCATTTTACAGGAGGAAGTTTCTCCCACAGATGGAGAGATAGCTTGCAGCTTGCTTTCCTTTCTCTGGTCTTGACCCTTGTCCCATCTTCTACTGCTATTGTAGGAAGCCAAAAAAAAAAAAAAAAAAAAAAAAAAAAAAGGAGCCAAGACCTGACAATGTGAATGTTGTGACTGTGGATCCACTTGGCTTCCCAAGCCCAAGGGGGGTTGCAGCAGGTTCCCCAGAGTGGAGACCTGAGGCAGCTGCCAGGGGCAAGGTGCCCTCCCTCTGGCCTCTGGCCCTCACGGGGTTAGCCAATGGGAAGAGACAACTGTGGGGTGGGGACTGCCTGCCCCCATGAGTACCAGGCTGCCGAGGCTGGACCATCTCCTCACTTCCATCCTGACTGCAGTCTGTGGGTCTGATTCTACACCTGAGGGTAAGATCAAGTTGATCACAGTTCCAGGCCCGGGGTGGGGATGGCTGCCTTGCAATGGAGCCTCTGGCTGGGGTATGCCCAGGCTCTCTTGTACAGGCAAAACTCTGGTGAGGGCAGCACTGGTGGAGGCAGACAGACCTTGGGCTTCTTTCTTGATTCTCCCACAGCTCCAAGAGTAAAGGAGCTGTTCCTCTGGTGAAAATCTTGAATTTTGCCCAATTCACTCTGTGGCACAATGCCTACCCAGAGAAAAGGTTGGGATCCGTGAGGAAGGAGGGATGGTCCGGTGATAGAGTTCAATTAAAGAAGAAGAGAAGGAAATAAAGCACTCCTCAGCTTGACCAGGTAGGCAAGGAAAGTAGGCAGCTCGGGGATAGCCTGAGCTCTGACCTCAGGTTGAATCTGGAACCCAGCTCTGCTACTTGACCCTTCTCAGCAAATATTGATTGAGAAAGTTCTATAGGCCAGACATTGGGTAGACTTGCAAAGATGAGTGAGACATAATCATTGTCTGGATTTGAGGGAATCTGTAAATATGGGGATGTGGGGATATCTCACAGGACGATTGAGACATTCAAATGAAGTAATGCAAGCTTGGCATATACTGAAAACTTAGGAAAATCTTATTTTTAGAAGACATTTTCTGGCCAAAACCAATGGGTCTGCCTGGCCTTTGCTACGCCCAATCCTGCTCGCCCCAGCAAGTGCTGTGCCTGAGGCATCTGGTTGTTTTCAGTGTAGGAGGCAGACGTCAGAGCAGGAAGGATTTTAGAGATCAGGCCATCCCTCTTGTGTCAGTGGATGTGGATCCCTGGTCTGGAGAGGTTCTGGTTTTCAGACCAGTCCTCACAGGGAATTCAGCCACCTCACTCCTGGTGACTCCCTCCATTAGGGGTAAGGCCAGCTCCTCCAGACAAGGTAGTGGAGCAGGGGAGCCCTTTATGCTGGTAGAACATGCCCAAAGGAGCATGAAGGTGTCGGCTTTGCTCTTGAAGCAGAGAAATAGAAATGGAGCCCTGCAGCTCAATTGGCAGTCCTCGTTGCCTTCCTCCCTTAACTCTTGAGGAGTTGTAGAGACACAGGACTTGCTTCTTGTCCTTTCTAAGGTGGCTGCAGGGACAGACTTTCTACCTACTCCTTGTCAAGCCAAGAGATTAGTGGCCCGACTTGGCTGAAGTCAGAAGGTAGAAGCTTTGGAGAGCAGAAATTTTCAGTCAGGATTTTTTTCATGTGGAGAACGACTGATTCTAAAAATGCATTGGAGGGATTTTCGGCTTTACTAGTTCTTGAGAATATGTGTGTGCGTGTGTGTGTGTGTGTGCGCGCGCGCGCGCGCGCGTGTGTGTGTGTGTGTGTGTGTGTGTGTGTTGGGCATAGGAATGCTGACAGCTCTCCTAGGGTTGAGTGAAAGCTTTCAGGTAAGGGGTGCCTTGGTGGCTCAGTCAGCTAAGCATCTGACTTTGGCTCAGGTCATGGTCTCATCGTTTGTGAATTCAGGCTCCTCATTGAGCTGTCTCCTGTCAGCACAGAACTCGCTTCATATTCTCTGTCCCCCTCTCTGGCCCTCCCCTTCTCTCTATCTCTTAGAAATAAATAAAAAAAAATTTTAAAGTATAAGATTCTCTCTCTCTCCTGCTCATACTCTCTCTCAAATAAAAGAAAAAAAAAAAAAGAAAAAAGAAAGAAAGCTTTCAGGTAATCCTCCTGGGAGCTAGACCAAACTGAGTTGATTCCTGATTCTGTCATTCATCATTAGGTTGTACCACGTGAAATGGTACTCCCAATATTCTACCACTTTAACCTTTAAAAATGGCGAATGCATATAACCCACAAGAGTCGTATGATTTTTTTTCCTCCCCAGCCACCCCGCCCTGGATACTAAGAATTGCGTGATCTTAAGCCAACATCTTGGTCTCTTCAAGTCTCAGATTCTTCTCTATAGTAGAATCAAGAGCAGGGCCGTGGGGAAGGTTACAAGACATCAAGTTTGAAAGTGCCTTATGTAATTTCTACTCCAAAGTATCCTTGACCAATTTCAAAGTGTTCTCACGTCCCTCCTCTTACCTGATCGCGTTCAGTAGATTCTGAAGCTGAGTCTGAGAGGCTTTTTAGAGGCAGTGTAATGTGATGGGAAGCTTACCGGTTTGGAAGTCAGAACAGGAATCTCTCAGGGGGTCATGTCCTTAATGTCTCAATTTCCCCATCTCTAAAGTTGGGATTATTTTCCTTACTTCATGGAGTTCTTGTAAAAATTAAAATAAGTAATAAATAAAATAGTGCGTGAAAGCTGCTAGTGTGGGAGCTGGCCTCTATGAGGATCTAATAAGTGCCTTCTCCTTAACCTCCTGTTTGTAGAAGCAGGGCAGGGGTGAGATGATTTCTGGGGTTCATTCGGCTCTCAGGGACTGAGTGATCTGTGCTTTAATGCCCTTTCCTGCTGCAAGGGTTGGCACAGATTTGCTGACCTTCCCCCCCCCCCCCCCCCCCCCCCCGCCATACTGCTCTGTTTCCTGCCAGCCCTAAAGGAGACTCTGTCCTGTATTTTGTAGGATTCTGCTGTTGTTACTGAAATTCCAGCAGGTCAAAGTGGAATTTCTTATATATTAAACAATTTTTTTTAGCATGTATTCACCTTTAAGAGTGAGAGAGACCGAGTGTGAGCAGGGGAGAGGCAGAGAGAGAGAGGGAGAATCCGAATCCGAAGCAGGCTCCAGGCTCTGAGCTGTCAGCGCAGAGCTCGATGCAAGGCTCGAACTCACAGATCGTGAGATCATGACCTGAGTTGAAATCAGACGCTTAACTGACTGAGTCACCCAGGTGTCCTGGAATTTCTTATAACTTTTAGCATTGAAAATGAGAGATCATAATATGGCCCTTTAGGATCCAGAGAACATCATGGCCATCCCTCATATAATTCTTTTTTTTTTAATTTAATTTTATTATTATTATTTTTTGATATTAAATTTATTGTCAAATTGGTTTCCATACAACACCCAGTGCTCATCCCAACAGGTCCCCTCCTCAATGTCCATCACCCACCTTCCCCTCCCTCCCACCCCCCATCAACCCTCAGTTTATTCTCAGTTTTTTTTAATTAATTTTTTTAACGTTTATTTATTTTTGAGACAGGGAGAGACAGAGCATGAACGGGGGAGGGGCAGAGAGAGAGAGGGAGACACAGAATCGGAAGCAGGCTCCAGGCTCTGAGCCATCAGCCCAGAGCCGGATGCGGGGCTCGAACCCACAGACCGCGAGATCGTGACCTGAGCTGAAGTCAGACGCTTAACCGACTGAGCCACCCAGTCGCCCCTATTCTCAGTTTTTAAGAGTCTCTTATGGTTTCATATAATTCTAAGAATGAATGGATCCATGTCTATGCACGGTGTACCATGAGAGCCAGTGCAGTAGAAAGAACTCGGCCTTTGGATTTTAAAGTGCACCTCCACACTCTTCCTTGTTATGCATGGGCAGAAGTTATTAATCCTCTCTGGTCCTGGGATTTGTCATGTGGGAACTGAGTCCTACTTCCTGGAGTAGTAGGGCTGAAATAAGATTAAAGGGCAGGTGGATGTACAGTGGTCCAATACAGGTGGCCCATAAATATTTGTTAGTTTCCCTTCTCTTGACTTATATGTGTGGAAGTTTATAAAATGCTTCAGACTTTTAATCAACTGGCTCTCACAATAAGATTGTGAAATAGGTTGCATAAGGATTAATATCATTAATAATCATTAATAATATCATTAATAATTTGGAGGCAAAGAACATGAGATTTGGGGGTGGGGTGGAGATAAGTAAGTCACCCAGCGAGTTAACGGTGGAGCCTAGACGAGAAGCCAGGGCACTTGCATCATAACCTGGAGGGCTTTTCATTCTATTTTTTCGTATGTCCCCCATCCCATGGAGTGGAATATGAAAAGGCAGATGTGTAATCCTGATGCGTTTTTTTTCCCTCCTGTGAACTATGCCTAAGACTCTATTTTTGGGCTTTGGAAGACCAGAATTTGATTTCCAGCTCCTCCTCGTTTAAGAGCTCTAGGCTCTTGGATGAGTCACTTAACTTTCCTAAATCCGCTTCCCTCATCTCTAAAATGGGTACAGTCATAGCTAACATTTATTAAACACTGACATGTGCCATGCCCTGTTCTAAGTACGTTATATGGATTACGCCTCTTAATCCTCCAACAAATACATGACTGAAACACATTATAGGTAAGAACAAATTATTCCCACCCGAGCACGAAGATCATAGAGCATGTGATGTCCTTCTCTTTCACACCATCTCTCAAAATGGTTGTGAAGATTACATGAGACATTTTAGGCAAGAACTTTACAAATGGAGTTCTACAGAAACAGAATTATAAGTGTAGCTTGGGAGTTAGCTTCATGATCCATATAAGAGTTGTCTCTGCAGGCACCATTGAGTCTTAGATTACAGTTTCGTTTAATAGTGTTCTCCGCTGTAGAAATAGAAATCTCTCAAAACCAAAGTGTAACAATTGCCATATCTAAGCAAAGAACACAGATAATTTTGGAATACACTTTTTTAAGAGACACTTCTGCACTGGCCTTCAATTGTTATCAATTGCCGCTTTTTCCACTCAGAACTAGGTTAGAAGACAACTTTCTTCTGCAACCAGAATCTGTTCTTAGAATGACAAAATTCCTAGAATCGTGTACCCATCTTCACCCTAACCCCCCTTTTTAAATTTTTTTAATGTTTATTTATTATTGAGAGACAGAGCATGAGCATGGGAGTGGCAGAGAGAGGAAGAGACGCAGAATCCAAAGCAGGCTCCAGGCTCTGAGCTGTCAGCACAGAGCCCGACGCGGGGCTCGAACTCACAAACCGCGAGATCATGACCTGAGTTGAAGTCGGAGGCCCAACCAACTGAGCCACCCAGGTGCCCCACTCCACCCCTTTTTTCAGTACCTCCTCCACCCCATGCCACTGTCATGGAATCCAGACTGATTGTCCCTGTTAGTGGAAAAATCTGTCCATAACGCCAAAGTGTTGAGGGCTGAAAGCCTTCTCTAAGGCTGGGAGAATAGAATCTTGATTTTTCAAAGAGGAGGAGGAACCAGAGAACCCAGAGACCTTCTTACATCACACTCCCCCCAACAGTTTGGAGACAGCCCCCAATCTCCTTTTATCTTTGGGTCTTTCCATAGCTGCCCCACCAGTTCTTGCATTCTGGATTCTCTCTTCCCATCTCCCTGTGGAAAAGGACACAGCCTCATAGATTCTGCCCTCCTCATTTCTGGAGAAACCAAGCACAGAACCTCTCAGAGGTCTTCTTGGGACTTGCAATGCTAAGCCCAGAAGGAGAAAGAATGAAGGTGACAAATAGTGAGAAATTTCAAATGCATATGAAGTTTTCAAAGCCTCACAACAAGCATTCTTCCTAAACACGAAGGGGCTTGGCCGGCCTCTCCTCCTTGGCTTCTAATCTCACTCACCTCTTTCTTCTTATTGTGGGGCAAGCCAAGCCCATGCTGTGTCTCATTTTATTTCCAGGAGCTATGGACTACACCCTCCTGAGCCCTTGAAATCAGTAGAGGGCGACAACGATACATGCAGTTGGAAAGAGTGAGCCTTGGCTAGAGATTCACCACCACTGCGGAGGGGACAGAGTCTGTCCAGTCCTTTCTGTCTCAGCTGCCATGTTTCTTCAGCTTCTACCCCTCCTTCTATCAGTCAACCTCATTCTCAATTCTCACGTTATTTATAAGATCATATTTGTTCTTTGCTAAATGATCTATCAGCTCAATAGAGAGGGAAAAGATGAACTGGAAGTGTCTTTAAACAGCCAGTCTTCAAATAGGGAGAAATCATTTGAGTATTTTAGATCACAGCTTACACCAAAACAAAAATATCGAAGATGAATTAAAGAGTGAAATTTAAAATATATCAAACATCAGAGGATAAAAAAAATAGAATATTTACCAAAACATAGAATGGCTGAGAACTGTTTAAAACTTAGAGGCAAAGAAAAATATCAGCAGAGTTGACTCTAAAAACTAAGACTTCTGCCACTTAAAAATCAGGATAAACAGAAGAATAATCTACAGAATAATCACTTAAGAAAATAGTCATGGCATATATGATAAAGTGTTGGCGTAAAGAGCTCACACAAATTGATTCAAAAGCACATGGGGCACCTGGGTGACTCAGTCGGTTGTGTGTCCGACTTTGACTCAGGTCATGATCTTGCGGTTTGTGAGTTCGAGCCCCGCGTCGGGCTCTGCGCTGACAGCTCGGAGCCTGGAGCCTGCTTCAGATTCTGTGTCTCCCTCTCTGTCTGCCCCTCCCCTGCTCACTCTCTGTCTCTCTCTCTCTCAAAAACACATAAACATTAAACAAATTTTTTTAAAAAGCACATTGTGTCCCTAGTAAATTAAGTGACAAAACCACTAACAGATTGTATAATGAATGAGGAAATTAAATTGGGATAGGAAATTAAGTTAGAAAACAGGACTTTGATAAAATGTACAACTCACTAATGATCGAAGTAGCCAGGTACCATTTCTTTTGTTCCCTAAACTAACAACAACAAAAATAGGTTTTTAAAAATTTTGCTGGTGAGAGTAGTTAATAGGCTCTCTTATACACACACTAACACACGACCTAGTAACAGTATAACAAACTGCAATTTGGAAATATCCATCAAGAGCCTTAAAAATGTTCATACCTTTTGGTCTGCTAATATTACTTCTGAGAATATGTCATGACAGAATATGAGATGCGGATAAGCTCCATGACCAAGGATATTAGTTATGGATTTTAAAATAATACTTTAAAATGGAAGTAAGCTAAAAGTTGAACACAATAGAAATTGTTCCGTATAGTTGGCTATATCCACTTGAGGAAGGAGCACATACACCGTTAAAATGATGATTATGTGAACTAGAAAATGACAAGGCAAAAATTGGGAATGAATTTCTGCGCAAAGTACCTTTTTCATTATGTTTAAAAATTAACAGAGAAAGTCTTGGGACTGGGAATCCTTTTGTTTTCTGTGGTTTCCAAGATGTTTATGTTATTAGTTTTAGTGAATACATGTGTGTGTCTATATCTACACCTACATCCATCTCTCTCTCTCTCTCTCTCTCTCTCTCTGAAAAATGAATATATATGAATGAATGATGGGTTGGTTGTATCACATTGAGAGGGCACTATAGACCCCAGGTGATGGGACATAGAAATGGGATTCTAGGCGCCATGCACATCTTTGGGGGTAAAATTGCCAATCTGGGTCTTTCTTGCATCCCTCATGGAGGAACTGTTTCCTGAAACCAAACCCAATTCTGGAGACTTTGCATAACCCTTGAGAGATAAGCATATTGATGAAAAATAGTGAGTGCTCGGAGTAGAAAAATACACACAGGCTGTGTTTAACTTAGAAGCATGTTCTTGGGATTAGGCACCTTTCACACTCCACAGAGGGTTTTAGTAATGACAGTGATCCAGGATCCTTTTTCCTTTCTGTGGTGCTTTCTCTCGACTCCTTGGTGAGAGAAGGTTGAAAAGACCAAGAAGCTGGCTATCAGAGGCAGGGGATAAAGATCACCCTGATATCAGAGGCAGAAACTGGGAGGGGACGAGTATCATCTTCTAGGAGGGGGATATGAAGGAACGGTTCTGGGAAGGTGTCCCTGGCCACCTGTACCACTTGAACTTTTTGCTAGGGCTCCCAGAAGACACATTTAAAATCCACTCCCCTCTCCATCCTTCTTTCCCTCTTCCTACCTCCTTCCCTCCCCTCTCTGGCTCTCTTGCCCTTTCTTTTCTTCCTCAGAAAGTATTTCTTTAGTCCCTACTCTGTGCTTTAGTATGTCAGTTTTCATCCCTGGTACCTGTGGTTTAATGGGAGAAATGAATGAGCAAATCAGCAATTACAGTGTAGTGCAGGAAATGCAATGTTAGAGGTAAGTGAGGGCACTGGGGGTGTGCAAAGGAGGAACAAACAACCCAGATTGGGGAGGGAGGATTTCCTGAAAAAGAAGACATCCCTACCGTGTCCTGAAAGCTGCATAGGGATCAGGGAGGTAAGGAAGTGCTGCTAAGTGTGACCCAGGCAGAGTCAGTGCATATCCTCATGAGACAGTGTGTCTCTGGTTGTCTGACTCAGGGAAAGGCTGTGTGTGTGTGTCTTGTGCGAATGTGTGTATACGTGTGTGCACTCATGTGTATGTATGCGTGTGTGTGTGTGCAATAACCTAAATGGTCTATCATGTGATCTAGGAAATGGGGAGAGGAAGAAAGAATGAAAGAGAAAGAAGGAAGAACAGACATAAAAATGAAGGAGAGGGAAGTAGAGAAGATAAAAGGAGGCAGAGAGAGAGAGAGAGAGAGAGAGAGATTGGTTAGAGTTGAAGGAGAGGATCTGAGCCATCATCCTTGGAAAACTTAAGGGATAGATTCTTGACAAATGGACTCTTGGAATTTGATCTAAGGAGGCTGGTCCTGTGCTCAGACATGAGATAATTGGAAAAGTGTTGTCCTGCCCTCACTGAACTCACGATCTGTTGAGGAAAGGAGATCATACACAAAGAATAATGCTAAGTATTACAAATTTCAGGGCAAAAAGAGATCAAGGTGGGTGGAAATTGCTAGAACAGTCTTCCGTAAGAGGTGAGTGTTCAGAGAGCAGATCTCAGAAGTGGGTGCTGCTGAGATGGCCCTGGTCCTGCATAGGTCCTGATGGGGTGTGCTGTGTGGGGTCTGCTCGCAGGGCTGACGGTGCGGATCTGGGTTCCAGGGCTCAGGATGCTGTTGCTACGAGCTGTTCTATTGGTACTGGTCCTGCCCATTCGCGGCCAGAACTCCGAGACAGAAGGGCCTGGAGTCGTGGTTCCCCTGCCAAAAGGGGCCTGCACAGGTTGGATGGCAGGCATTCCAGGGCATCCCGGCCACAATGGGACCCCAGGCCGGGATGGTAGAGATGGCACCTCGGGTGAAAAGGGTGAGAAAGGAGATCCAGGTAAGAGCAAGGTTTTCGGCTTCCATTGTCATAGACTTCTGTGGGGTGGAAGAGGCATTAGCTATTGACTAAGGCCTAGACACAGGGAGGAAGTGAATTTGTTTTCTGTGACCCACGAGCAACCCAAAATGGATTTGGGTTCGCCTCTGAGAATAGGTGGTACCTGTAAAACTAGTACGCTCAACTCTGCTCTAGCCACATCATGTTCTCTGTACCTTTTCCCATCCCCACCTCATCCATCACTATGCCCAATCTGTTCACATTCATGTTACCCTTCATTTCCGCTAACTTCCCATTCCACCCAGGGGCATTCACACATAATGCACACTCTTACAGCTCACGGTCCTGCTCCTGCGGAACTCTTGGTCTGATTAAGGACATAAGTCTAATGCACAAAGCTGTTAAGGATTACTACGAGAAAGCCTATTCCAAATATGCCAAGTTGAATGTGGACTAATGCCCGAAGTACGGAACCGAGACAAAATGCTCTCAATGCAGATCTGGATTATTAACAATGAAGGCTTTAAGAAGGAGGTGGGACTGGAGCCAGGCCTTAAAGGATGGGTAGACAGAATAGAGAGAGGGCATTCCAGACAGAGGGGATAGAAGTATGGTTGGTTGAGCCAACATGTGAAGGGCTGGCAGGTGGAGGGTCTATGATGGAGACTTACAGGGAATGAGGTTGGAGATGAATTAACGGGAGCCTGCTGTGGGATGTAGAAGGAGAAGGTATAACTCACCTCTTTGGGAGCCCCCATTGTTTCCCTGCTCTGCAAGTCAGGCAAGTTGTGGGTAAGGGAGATAAGGACGGTGTTTTAGGTTAGAACTAACCTAGGCAGGAGTTCTGTTTCTGTGGTCACTGAAGTCTTCTCGTTCTCTAGGTCTTGTTGGTCCTAAGGGTGACACTGGTGAAACCGGAGTAACTGGAATTGAAGGTCCCCGAGGTTTTCCAGGAATCCCAGGCAGGAAAGGAGAACCTGGAGAAAGTGCCTACGTATACCGCTCAGCGTTCAGTGTGGGATTGGAGAGCCGGGTCACAGTCCCCAATGTTCCCATTCGCTTTACCAAAATCTTCTACAATCAGCAAAACCACTATGATGTTACCACTGGAAAATTCCACTGCAACATTCCCGGGCTATACTACTTCTCCTACCACATCACAGTCTACTTGAAGGACGTCAAGGTCAGTCTCTACAAGAGAGACAAGGCGATGCTCTTCACCTACGACCAGTACCAGGAGAAGAATGTGGACCAGGCCTCTGGCTCTGTGCTCCTCCATCTGGAGATGGGCGATGAAGTCTGGCTCCAGGTGTATGGGGATGGGGACTCTAATGGGCTCTATGCAGATAACGTCAATGACTCCACCTTTACAGGCTTCCTTCTCTACTATGACACCGTTTGATCACAACTAACTTAGAACCTCCACTGGGCCAGACAACCAAAAGTGAAAGAACAGTCTACAGTTTCTCAGTGTAGTTAGGAGATTAATTTTACTACCTAGTTGGAGGGCTCTGAACATTATTCATTCATTTACTCATTCATTCATCAAGTCCTTTAAAAAAATTATATACTATGTTCCTGAAGAAGACATGGTCCCTGGCCTCAAGGATCTGCTATGTAGTAGCAATGAAAGGTTAATAACATTTCCTGGGGTGCTTTGCACACATGGCAAGATACCTGACTACCATAAAGTATTTCAGTGTTACTCTGTGTCTATTGTTTTTCCTCATGTTCATGCCAATCCTGCGAGGTACACAGGAAACGTATTATTCTCCTCTTTTTGCACTTGGGTTCTGAGCCTGAGAGTGACTGCCTAAGGTGACACAGGTATTAAGTGGCAGAGTTAGAAATCAAACCCAGGTCTAGAGACCTTCTCCTCTAGACCCTGCCCTTGTTTAGGAGTACACGGCCTCTTGGGAGTGTTGGTAGGGAGTCAATCACCCAGCTCATCTGAGGGCCTCCGAGTTGGCCTTCATGGTGAGTTACGCCTTTCCCCAGTAGAGCTGTGTCAGAGAAGGTGATTCTATGGCTATGTCCCATCCCAACTGGACTACTAATGGCCCCTGAATGACTGTACTTCGGCTTCTCTGTGTCTTTCCTCATGCTCTTCTCTCTAGCTCAGAAAGCGACTTCGATCTCCACAGGCTGAAATCCTCCCTGCTCCTCAGAGCCACCTAGTCAGGAAACTTCTCTGATGGGCTCGCTCTTTCCTGCAAACCTTCCGCACACATTGTGCCCCTATGCCCCGCTATACGTTATGCTAGATGAGAGTTCTGAATGTGAAAGACATCCTTCCTCCAGGCCAGGGACGACAGATGGGAAAGAACTGAGCTTCCCTCACCACCGAGTCCCTTTGCAGGTCCTTGATAAGTGCCTCATGAAGACCAACCTTTGGAATCTCATCCCTATGCAGAATTATCTCCAGTTCAGTCTCTCCATATAACTAAACCTGATCTGTGAAACATTTTCATTTTAGGAACTCCCTGAATTTAAGCACCTAATCCTTGTTCCACTGGATAGTTTGACTCTTTTCTACTGAGGTTTGGGATGACTGTGCTTTCCAGAATACTTAAAGAATTTTCCCTCAAGGAAGTAGCTTCCGTCCACAATGCAAAACACACAAAGGAATTTGGAAACCATTCTTTCCTTCAGCACCAACAGGGTCTGGCAAGGCCTGAACCTTCTGAATCTATTCTTGTTCTTTAAGTGTTAAACAAAGAAGAAAAGAAGAAAAAAAAAGAACAAAAAAGAACTATCTGAGGTGATGGGCATGGTAATTAACTTGATTGTGGTGATCATTTCACAATTTTTATCTATAGCAAATCATCACATTATACATCTAAATATACACAATTTTAATTGTCAAAAATATTCCAAAAAAAGAAAACAGGTGATTGATAGTGGTAAATATCTTCCCAGGAGACAATAGCTTGAATAAAGCTTTTCAGCGTTTTTAGCAAAAGTAGAGTCAATAGCAGCATTCTTTATAAACAGAAAGGGGAAACGGTTTGTGTTGCTTACAGTTTTAAATTCTGAATGATTCCCTTTTGCATGTGTATTGCTAATCATTAAGCCACTATTATTTCTACATACAAAGCCCTGTCTTTTAAAATGTTTGCATACCGTCATTTTCTACAAGTAAAGGTACTCTTCAGCATTAAAAGTAGAAGCACTTGAGTCCCACGAAAGACATGGGGTTTAGACAGGAAGGAGTAAACTGTGTGTGAGGACGCCATGTTATGAATGACAGAAAACCCAACTGTAACTTGAGAGGAAAAAAAAAAAAAGATTCCCTTGCATGATGGAAAATACCAGAGCAGCTGCTCTGTCATGAGGCAAGGCTTAAACCAGAGGCTCAAGTGAAATCAAAGACCTTTTTCTATCTGTTCTTCTACTCTGCCTTCAGCAGCGTAGGCTTAACACCCAGGCTCTACACAGTATACTTCTAGACTTTTCCTCAGGATATCAAAAGACTGACTGGTAGGGTTGCCTGGGTGGCTCAGTAGGATGAGCGTCTGACTCTTGATTTTGGCTCAGGTCATGATCCCAGGGTCATGGGGTTGAGCCCCGCTTTGGTCTCTGTGCTGAGTGTAGAGCCTGCTTGGGATTCTCTCTCTCCCTCTCCCTCTGCCCTTCCCCTGCTTGCACATGCTCTGTCTCTCACTCTCAAAAGAGAGAGAGAGAGAGAGAGAGAGACTTAAAAAAAACCCAAAAGACTGACTGGTAGCGTGCCAGCTCTGGCACCCTCCCATCCCACCATCTGGCTAAAGGGATATCCTCTTTTCTGGTGGTTCCCAAGGAGGAGAGTGGAAGTTCTCTTTTCCAGAAGCCCCAGCAACTATGTCTTTGCACGCCATTGGCTCTGGCTACATTGTATGCCCATCTCTGACCAATTATTTCGCTCAGGACGATGGACTATATTTATTGACGTAAGTTGATTATGGCTCAAGCTGAAGAAAGGGTATTTTCTCTAAAGCAAAACAGGAGACGGTTACCAGAAGTGGGAGAGTGGATGATGAATTGCAAAAACACCTGCCCACAATAAACTCTCAGTGGCATGTTTGAATTTTCTTAGGTTTCTCAGGGAGATATTGCTGGAAAATTACTATCGGTTTTCCCTAAAATTTCAACAAGTAGCTAACGTCTGGCCATGCTCACAGTCCCACATCTGGGTAAGGTGGCTTCTTCACAGCACTGGACATAGTGCCACACTCACCGTAAGCTCCCTGGAGCAGGGTTAGTTCTTTGTGGAAACAGAGAGAGCCAATCTGCCCAATACCTCCTGAGAGAAGTTGTGGCCAATATTTTAGGATTAGTGGTCCTGTGTTATCTTCATGGCCCCATCATATCTTCAAATAATACTTATGGGTTTGTTTATTTCTCTTCAGTTCTGCCAGCTTTTGCTTTATGTATTTTGGAGTTCTCCTATTAAGTACATACTATTTTAATATTATGTCTTCTTGGTGAGTTTACTTTTTATCATTATATAATGCCTTTATTTATCTCCGGTGATTTTCCCTATTCTGAGGTCTATTTTGTCTGGAATTTATATAGGCACTCTAGCTTTCTTTTGATTGCTGTTTGTGTGGTATATCTTCTTCCATCATGTTGCTTTAAATCTATGTGGTTGACTCTTGAACAGTGTGGGGTTTAGGGGTACCAACTCTGCACACAGTAAAAAAATCTGTGTGTAAACTTGACCCTCCAAAAACTTGTCTACTATTGACCAGAAGCCTTAATGGCAACGTAAATAGTCGACTAACATGTGTTCTGTATATTATAGATATGATATGCTGTATTCTTACAATAAAGTGAGCTAGAAAAAAGAACATGTTATTAAGAAAATTATAAGGAAGAGAAAATACATTTACATTATTGTATGTGTATTTATTGAAAAGGAATCTGTGTGTTAGTGGACCCATGCAACTAAAACCCATGTTGTTCTGGGGTGCCTGGGTGGCTCAGTCAGTTAAGCATCCAACTCTTGTTTTTGGCTCACGTCATGATCTCAAGGTTCACAGGTTCAAGTCCTGCATTGGGCTCTGCCCTGGCAGTGCAGAGCCTGCTTGGGATTCTCTCTCTCTCCTTCTCTCTCTGCCCTTCCCTCCCCCATACCCCCCGACACACTCTCTCTCAAAATAAATAAATAAACTTTAAAATAGTAAAAATAAAACCCATGTTGTTCAAGGGTCAATTGTATTATTATACTTAAGATGTATTTTCTTATAGACTGCTTGTGATTGGGTCTTGTTTTTTTATCCCATCTGAAAACCTTCTCTTTTAATTGGTGTTTTAGACAATTCATATTGAATACAAGAGTTGTTATGGTTGGATTTAAGGCTACCATTTTGTTTTCGTTTTGCCTCCCATTTTATTCTCTTTCCTGACTTCTTTTGGATTGGTTGAATATTTCATAGTATTTCATCTTAATTTATTTATTGGATTTTTGTCTATGTGTTGGTGGTATTTTTTAGTAGTTGCTCTAGGAATACAATGTATATGCCTAACTTTTCACAGTATAGTTAGAATTAATATTTTAGCACTTCAAATAAAATATAGATGCTTATAATCACATAGCGTTCTTTGTCCGGATCTCTTTACATTGTGGTCTCTATGTATATTACATCTATATACATTGAAACATTACAATGTTAAAACTTTTGCTATTAAAAGTCCTCCTCCACTAAGGGAGGCTGGAGCCAAGTAAGGTCTTGACTTACCCCAGCCTCTGAATTTTACTGTGCCTGGACTGGTTGATGAGAATATATTACACCCTGTGCAGAGACTAAAGAAGTCAGCGTGACCCCACCCACAGGGACCAAACTGGAAATAGTAACCTCCAAATTCAGAAATTTTGTTCATCTAGTGTTTTACTCAGGAATTTCTAGAAATATCCAGGTTTTGAAGAATGTTTTGAAAGAATTAGATTTTTTTTTTCCCCTTTAACCTTTTAGTTCTCACTCGGGTATTTTATAGTAAGTAAACATGAGTTTGAACAAAATTCACATGTCTGGGGCACCTGGGTGGCTCCGTCAGTTAAGAGTCTGACTCTGGATTTCAGCTCAGGTCAGGATCTCGTGGCTCATGAGTTCAAGCCCCATGTCCCTCTGTCAGCACAGAGCCTGCTTAGGATTCTCCCTCTCCCTCTCTCTCTGCCCCTCCCCTGCTCTCTCTCTCTCTCTGTCTCTCTCTAATAAAGAAAAAAAAAAAAGAGAAAAAAATTCACATGCCTTTGAACAAAAACCACATTTTCCCAAAAGGAAGCTAAGTGAGATCTCTTCACTTTATCAGTTATGTGTGTTTCACAAGGTCAGTGTAAGTGGAGTCCCTGGGCCAAGATGAAGCCTTAGTGGGCAGTTCAGTCTGTGGTTAGAGTCAGGGCTGTGAACAGGCTCAGGGTCAGTGTGCGGTAAGGGCTACGTGTGGTGGACATCTACTGGATGTCCTGCCATTTCTCCCTGGTGCCCCTTCCCCCCCCCCCCCCCCCCCCCCCCCACCCCCCGGTCCTTCAGTTCAAGCAGTGAAGGTGGTCCATTCTGTGTTCCATTCTGATCCCTTTCTCCTAGAGGCTGTTGAATGAACCAGGGCAGGTGCTTGATCTAAGCCAGGCCAACACAATTTCCCTCAGGAATATGAATGAGGATACATGCCAAACATGAAGATTCAAGGCTCATGGGTGGCTACCTTCTGCCAGACGGTCTAGAGAGAGAAGAGGCTCATCTTGGTGAAAGAACCAGTCTTAGGAACAGAACTGAAGGGACGCCTGGGTGACACCGTCAGTTAAGCGTCTGACCCTTGCTTTCAGATCAAGTCATGACCTCATGGTTTGTGAGTTTGAGCTCCGCATCAGGCTGTGCGTGGATAAGGCGGAGCCTGCTTGAGATTCTCTCTCTCCTTCTCTTTACTCCTCCCCCCCTTATACTCACTTTCTCTCAAAGTAAATAAATCAACTTAAAAAAAAAAAAGAAAGAAAGAAATAGAACTGAAAGTTGGAGGGAGAGTGAGAGCATTCTAGTTCCCAGAAGCTTTCCCCTTTTTGTTTCCATTCCTTCTTGACACAGCTGTATCGCTGCCCGTGGGTCCCCCGAGAACCAGTTCCTAGATTTTTGTACAATTTCTCCTTTTAACTTAAGCCAGCTTGAGTTGATTTCTGTTACAGTAAAACCTTGCATTGCGAGTAACTTGTTCTATGAGTGTTCTGCAAGACGAGCAAACGTTGCTAATAAATTTTAACTTGATAAATGAGCGATGTCTTGCAATAAGAATAGTACGTGACGCTGAATGTCGCATGATCACAACATGATCACAATGGTTCCTCTCTCTCTGTCTCTGTCTCTCTCTCTCTGTGGGATTGTGGGTGATTGTCTCCCATGCTCAGATGCTTAGTCTCAGGCCATGGTGTTTGGCAGAAATCAGTGATTTTTCAGAAGGTTGGAAGGTGCCCACAACTGGCCCTAGTGTATTTTTTGTCACTTCAAAGCGCCTACGGACAGACCTTTGCTTTTCCATACAAAAGTAAGCTTAGGAATGCTTTGCTTCATTCGAGGTCATTAGGTAGGTTTCTTGTTAAAGTTGAACAAAAGAAAAAGATTCCATTGAGCCAATAGATAGCAGTGATTCTGTTAGTGACAGTGAAAGTCGTCCTACACAATAACCCTCCTTTCTCTTGTCTTCCTCACACAGGCCATGAAGATTTTCAAAGGTAAGGGCAGGTTAATTTGTTTTTCTTTATGTTTTGTATTTTCTTTGTGATTTTGTTTTACAGTATTGTAATCATTTTTACATGAATTTTTTGGGGTTGTGGAACAAATCATCTGAATTTCCATTATTTCTTGAGGGTAAATTCGCTTTGATATGCAGTGCTTTGGATTGCAAGCATGTTTCCGGAAATAATTATGCTTGCAAACTAAGTTTCTACTGTATTTGCATCCAAAGAATACAAGGGGTCAGAAATTAGTTTGTGACTCAGGAACCAGGCTGAGATCTAGTTAGGAAGAATACTTAGTAAAAAGGTAACATGGGGCGCCTAGGTGGCTCAGTCGGTTAGGCGGCTCACTTCGGCTCAGGTCATGATCTCGCGGTCCGTGAGTTTGAGCCCCACGTCGGGCTCTGTGCTGACAGCTCAGAGCCTGGAGCCTGTTTCAGATTCTGTGTCTCCCTCTCTCTCTGACCTTCCCCCATTCATGCTCTGTCTCTCTCTGTCTCAAAAATGAATAAACGTTAAAAAAAATAGAAAAAAAAAGGTAACAGAATTCCGTCATTAGACTGGAATTTAAAATAATTTTTTTTCAGGAAAAAAAAAAAGAATTAAGTTGCTAAGCCCCATGAAATCAAACCTAGAACTCTAGTTTCATCTAGATTTATTTTATTTGCAATTAATTTCCTAGCTGGTAAATCTTTTGTGGGCTTAGACTTTCTATTTCATCTCTGAATTTTTTTTTTAATTTTTTTTTCAACGTTTATTTATTTTTGGGACAGAGAGAGACAGAGCATGAACGGGGGAGGGTCAGAGAGAGAGGGAGACACAGAATCGGAAACAGGCTCCAGGCTCTGAGCCATCAGCCCAGAGCCTGACGCGGGGCTCGAACTCACCGACCGCGAGATCGTGACCTGGCTGAAGTCGGACGCTTAACCGACTGCGCCACCCAGGCGCCCCATCTCTGAATTTTTTATAGAGATCATTTATTCATTCAGTAAATATTTATTGAGTTTCTATGATGTGCCAGGCACATAATAATTTTTTTTTAAATAATAGCATTGAAAATGATATAAAGGGGGCGCCTGGGTGGCTCAGTCGGTTAAGTGTCCCACTTCGGCTCAAGTCATGATCTCGCGGTCCCTGAGTTCGAGCCCCGCGTCGGGCTCTGGGCTGACGGCTCAGAGCCTGGAGCCTGCTTCCGATTCTGTGTCTCCCTCTCTCTCTCTGACCCTCCCCCGTTCATGCTCTGTCTCTCTCTGTCTCAAAAATAAATAAACGTTAAAAAAAATTGAAAATGATATAAAGAACCATTTTGAGGTACGTGTTTAAAATGCATTATTGTATTTAATTCTTACAACCCCTTGTAAATTAAATATCCATAGACCCACCTGTGACGTGAGAACACGGGTGCTCGGAGAAACTAAGTTGTGGTTCAAAATCACGATGGGTAAATTGTAGAGCAAGGATTTGTACTCAGAGCTACCTGGCTCCAAAGCTCATGTGCATAGAAAAAATAAATCCCAGTCCCTCTGGCCTGTCCTTCTTTCTAGTTTCAAGACATTTGGGGGGACAGGGCATTAATACAACCTGTAGCTCCAGTGTCAGCAATCTTGTAAATACTGGTAGTGGAAAAACTTGCCTTTGTAAAATGAGTCATTAAGGTTGCTGTCTGACAGAAAGTCTGGTTGCTAAATGGAAATACGATGAAATGTCTCGCTCCTCATTCAGGTGGACAAGTTCGGAGGACTGGACTGAAGGTCTTTGTGAGTGTGGTGCGAGGGGAAAACAGGACCTTGCAAAATAACTTGTCTGCGCCAGCTGAAATAGGTTGAGTCAGTGTTCAACCATTTGTTGCCAACACATTATGGATTGGAGATAGAATGCTGAATCCTTCCCATGATAAAGCGTACCAGATTCTAATTTTTCTTAATGTTTATTTATTATTCAGAGTCAGAGAGAGACAGAGCGTGAGCAGGGGAGAGGCAGGGAGAGGAGGAGACACAGAATCCGAAGCAGGCTCCAGGCTCTGAGCTGTCGGCACAGAGCCCGACGTGGGGTTCGAGCTCACCTACTGTGAGATCATGACCTGAGCTGAAGTCGGACGCTTAACTGACTGAGCCACCCAGGCGCCCCAAAGCATAACAAATTCTAAATAGTGACTAGCATTATAATAAATAATGGACACCAAATATGTCCTTATCAAAACTGGGGACAAGACAAGACAACTACTGTTTCCATTCCTACTTAACAATGTTCTGGAAGTTCTGTTGCTTTACCCTCTTGTTGTTGGGCTCCCTCTGAACACATTATTTTACTCATGCTTTCATCACAGTCTTCCACAGAACACACACTCTTAGGCGTTTTGGTTTTTATTTTATTTATTTTTTTTTGCTTGGCTTATATATTTTTTCTCCCCACCTGGTTCTTGGTTCCTCTCTGGCACACTGTGCTTGCTTCTCTCCTTGTTCTTCTGTAGTATATCTGATTAATTCTAGCTTGCTGGTGGTGCATGTGGGCAGCTGTTTCCAGACCCTCACCTCTCCCCGCGACAGTGAGGATGAGTTCTCCGGAACTTGCATCCCTGACACTTGCAAGTCTCACCTCCAGGCTACAGGGTGGAGCTAAAATCTTGCTCTCTGTCCCCTCGTCTGAGACTGAGGGCAGAAAGATTAGGAACAGACCTCTGCCGGGGGCTGTATGCAGCCTTTGTTGAGTACCCTGGGTTTCAGTCTGTCTTCTGAACTGATGTTAAATATCTGGTCCCAAGAATTAAGCTGTCATGTTGGCCATGCTTCCTGTCCTCATGGTAGAATACCTCTGAGTTCCTGATGGTTTCCTGGGGCTTTTCCTGTGTCCACCAAGATCTGAAGTTGGGACCTATACTCTGATGAGTGTTTCCTGGGCTGCTTACTTCCTCTGTCTGTTTTCCCCTCGGGTGGTATCAGTGAGAACTCAGGAATTTGTCCAGTGTTCTTCCCTCCTCAGTGCCAACATGGTGGGGCTGTAGCGGGATTAGAAGCCAGGTCTTGTTCTGACAGAATCTTTTTCTTTCTTTCCTCAATAGCCACATTTTGAAGACGATAACTTGTAGCCATGCTCCTTTTCTTATTTTGCTCCTGCTGGTGAATTTTCAGAGATGTTCGTTTTCTCCTTTTGTGGTCATCACCTGAGAGCAAACAAGTGAGACAATATAACAACAAAATTAAAAAAAAATAATAATGTACAAGTGGGCATGGCAGCTAGCCTTGCCTAGATGTTGAAGCACATTACAAAATCATGGCAATTAAAGCAGAATATTCCTGGTGTAAGAAGAGACAGAATAATGGAAGATCAGATTGCCCAGAATTAGACCTTAAAATATGCAAAAGTTGAATATGTGGTCAAAGAAACTTTATGCATTCCATTTGTTTAGAACAAAGCAAAACAAGCTCATATGAGCTTGAAATGGATTGCAGGTTCAGGGCACCTTGGTGGCTCAATCGATTAAGCATCTGACTTTGGCTCAGGTCATGGTCTCACAGTTTGTGGCTTCGAGCCCTGCGTCGGGCTCTGTGTTGACAGCTCGGAGTCTGGATCCTGCTTCGGGTTCTGTGTCTCCTCCTCTCTCTGCCCCTCCCATGCTCATGCTCTGTCTCTCAAAAACAAATACACATTAAAAAAATTAAGAAAAAAAAGTCAAATTGATAAAACACAATGTCCCCAGGAAACACATGGGTAGGGACATGAAGAGACAAGCCACAAAAAGGAAGAAAAGAAATGACTTATAAGTTTATGCAAATACGTTTCTAATAAATACAAATTAAAACAAAGTTATGCCATGTTATTTTCAACTATATAACTAATGAAAGATCGTTTTAAGTAGTAATATTTAATGTAGTCATGAATTTGGCATCTTTAGGCGCTTTTGTTGAGGTTATTAACAATACAACAACTCTTTGGGTATAAATTACTAACATTTTATCATGGACATTAAAAATGTTCATATGTTTTGCCCAATAATTAAATTCCTGAGATTATATATGAAGGAAATAACCCTAAAGGCAGGAAAAAAATCTCTGGGTACAAAGATATTTATTGTAGTAGAATTCATAATGGAGAAAAATTGGAAACAAGTTAAGTGCCCAATAATGGAGGGGTGGTTATAATCATGGCATGGTTGCATGATGAGATGCCCATGAGCAATGATATTTGCAAATAATTCTGAATTACCGAAATGCTTATATAATTATGTTAAGTTCAAAAAATTTTTTTATGTTTATTTATTTTTGACAGAGAGAGAGAGAGAGCATGAGTGGGGGAGGGGCAGAGAGAGAGAGGGAGACACAGAATCCGAAGCAGGTGCCAGGTTCCGAGCTGTCAGCACAGAGCCCCACGCGGGGCTCGAACTCACAGACTGCGAGATCATGACCTGAGCCGAAGTCGGAGGCTCAACCGACTGAGCTGCCCAGGCGCCTCTATACTTAGGTTAAGTTTACAAAAAAAAAAAAAAAAAAAAAAAAAAAGGATACAGAATTGTGGGTATAGTTATTAGCACGCATAGAAAATGATTGGGGGGCGTCTGGGTGGCGCAGTCGGTTAAGCGTCCGACTTCAGCCAGGTCACGATCTCGCGGTCCGGGAGTTCGAGCCCCGTGTCGGGCTCTGGGCTGATGGCTCAGAGCCTGGAGCCTGTTTCCGATTCTGTGTCTCCCTCTCTCTCTGCCCCTCCCCCGTTCATGCTCTGTCTCTCTCTGTCCCCAAAAAAATAAATAAACGTAGAAAATGATTGGAATAAAAACTCAACAAAAATACTACAAAACTCCAGGTATCTTTGATGGTGGAATTAATAGTACTTGTTTTTCCCTTTCATACTTTCCTGTTTTATCGTCGACTCTGGGCTACAAGTAGCAGAAACACAACTCCGACCAGTATAAGCAAAAATCAAAATCTATCAGTCAAGTAACCAAAAATCACAGGGATAGAGCATACTTCAGTCTAGATCCAGGGGCTCTAGCGACATGGTGATGAGTCTAACTGTCCTCTCACTTCATCTGGTCTCTGCCTCTGTTAGTGGATCGATAACATTTTTCCTTGATACAGATGGCTTCTTTTGTGAGACCAGAGAAGACGGCAGGAAAAGATGTCTATTTCTGTCATTCTTTAGCTCCGCATCCCCGAACTGAAGAACTTTTCACTCTTCTGATGTCTGTACGTCAAACCCTCCTGAGGACAAACTGGCAGTTGCCAGAGAGAAGGGGGCTGGGGGCGGGGGGGGGGGGGGCTGGGCAAAATGAGAAGAAGGGAGTGGGAGGCACAGGATTCTAGTTATGGAATGAATAAGTCATGGGGATGAAAGGCACAGCGGAGGGAATATAGTCATGATACTGTTGTAGGGTGACAGATGGTGAGCTCAGCATAGCATACAGAGCTGGGGAATCACTAGGCACACACCTGAAACCAACGTCACATTGTGTACAAGCTATATTTCGCTTAAAACCCAAAAACCCTGCAGTCTGTGATTAACCGTGTTAGGTCACATGGCTGCCTTGATCTAACGGGCACACACCCACTTCTATTACTAGTAATGGAGGACAGCAGTGGCGGTGGGGGTGGGGAATATGTACAGGGAGTTAGTCCCACCTGAATCACTTTTGATGCGAGATCTGCAGGAAGGAGTGCTTCCAGAATGTGGGGAAAGAGGGGGAATACAGCAATCTTCCATACCAAACAAGCATCACATATAAACTGAAAAAAGAAACCTCACCTTTAGAGCAAACTATGACCACTCACCCACCTCTCCCCAACCCTTCACCAAGAAAGGAAAAAACCCAGCATTATTCAGATTTGACTGGTAAGAGCATGTCATTTCTCGCACCTAAGCTCAAGAAACTAAACCAATGAATTAAATAACCAAAAAGAAATAATTCTTACAATTGAAGGTGATACACAGTTATAAAATAGTTGGAGCGTCAAGCTTAGCAGTAAAGCGCAAAGCTATTTTGAGGTAAAGCTCATACTACTGGAAAAATATATTAAATCCTGAATTATGATATACAAAAGCAAACATTGAGTTAAAAGCCTGATCCATCCCGGGGCGCCTGGGGGCTCAGTGAGTTAGGCATCAGACTTTGGCTCAGGTCATGATCTCACGGTTTGTGGGTTCGCACCCCGCATCTGTGCTGACAGCTCGGAGCCTGGAGCCTGCTTCAGATTCTGTGTCTCCCTGTCTCTCTGCCTCTCCCCAGCTCACGTTTTCTCTCTGTCTCTCAAAACTAAATAAACGTTAAAAAAAAAAAAAGGCTGATCCATCGATCAAAAGATCCAAAAAACCAAAACCGAAAAATAAACTCAAGTAAGGACATGAGAAGGGGCTTTCTCTATATCGGCAAAGTGTTAGGGGCTCCAATGAGAATTTGGTGGCCGTCCCACTCGTAAGGCTTTCCCCAGAACATTTTCTTGCAAAGGGAACTGTTCTGATGGGGATAAGAGCTGAAGGCTTTTAGGTAAATAAGCAGTGCTGAGATTAAGACTCAGGACAGCCTTACCCAATCCAATCATTCACGTTTCTCGATTCCATGGCAGTTTGTTGGTTTTCATGGCTCGGTAATATTCCATCGTATGAATGGAACACAATCTGTTTAGCCATTGATGGGCATTTGGGACTTTTCCAGTATTTGGCCATTACGAATAAATCTGCTGTGAGCATTTTGGGCAGCTCTTTTTGTGGGCATATGTTGCTACTTTTCTTCAGTAAATACCTAGAAGTAGAATTTATGGGCCAAATGGTAGGGGAAAAATTAACTTTTAAAAAAGCTGTCAAACTCTTTTCCAAAGTAACTGTACCATTTTATATTTCCACTGGCAGCATATGAGACTTCCAGATGCTTCACATCCTTGCCAACACTTATTATTTTCAGTCTTTCTTCCTTTTAGCTATTTTAGTGTCTGTGAAGTGAGATTTCATCTTAGTTTTGGTTTATATTTCCCTCATGACAAATGAGGTTAAAATTTTTTAAATGTGCACAATGAGTATTTCTATATATTCCTTTGTGAAGTTCCTGCTCAAATCTTCTGCTCATGAAAAAAAAAATTGAGAGGCCATGGCACTTAAACAGCCTCCCTCATTATCAACATCCCCCACCAGAATGGTACATTTGTTACAAATGATGTTCCTACATTGACATCATTATTATGTAGAGTTCACGGTTTACATTAGGGCTCACCCTTGGTGTTTCACATTCAGTGGGTTTGGACAAAAGTATAATAATACTCGTATTATTTGGGCACCTGGGTGGCTCTGTCAGTTAAGCGTCCAACTTCGGCTTGGGTCATGATCTCACTGTTCGTGAGTTCAAGCCCAGCATCAGGCTCTGTGCTGACAGCTCAGAGCCTGGAGCCTGCTTCGGATTCTGTGTCTCCCTCTCTCTCTGCCCCTCCCCCCCCCCCCACTCTCTCTCTCTCTCTCTCAAAAATAAATAAACATTAAAAAAACTAAAAAAAAAACACTTGTATTATTGTATAATATTATCCTTTTAAAAAACATAATATTTGTCTTATATGTTTTATTATATGATCCTACGGAGTATTTTCACTGCCCCCAAATTCTCTGTGTTCCACCTGTTCAAGCTCTGACTCCAAATCCTGACAATCATGGATTTTTCTACTGCCTCCAGTTTTACCTTTTCCATTAGTTGGAATTATTCCATATAGTTGGAATCATACAGTAGGTAGCCTTCTCAGATTGGCTCCTCTCACTGGACAATACACAAACCAGTTTTTTTTTTTAATCTTTTACTATAAAATTGTCTTATGACCAATTAGTTATGTGGTGAAAAATGCTTGAAGCAAAAATGCCTATGGCAAAGATAGTTATGGCAAAAGTAGCTGCAACCAAATTTTCATTTCAGATATAGTACTTTCCAGTATCTAAATGTTCATTTGTTTTTTTTTAATTTTTTAAAATATTTACTTATTTTTGAGAGACAGAGTAAGACAAAGTGAGAGTGGGGGAGGGGCAGAGAGAGAGGGAGACACAGGATCGGAAGCAGGCTCCAGGCTCCGAGCTGTCAGCACAGAGCCCAACACGGGGCTCAAACCCACGGACTGTGAGATCATGACCTGAGCCGAAGTCGGACGCTCAACTGACTGAGCCACCCAGGCGCCCCTTCATTTGTTTTTTGTATTTGCATCTCTTATCTCATTATGTTGTTTTCCTTTATATCATTGAGAATATGAAGCATATTTATAATAGCTGTCTTCATGTCCTTTCATTTTGTTCCATCATCCCTGACCTTTCTGCATCTGCTTATATTGACTAGTTTTCCTTCTGGTTATGAGTCGCATTTTCCTTCTTCATAGATCTAGTAAGGCTTGGTTGAGCTCTGGACATTGTAAATTTCAGATCACTGAACTTTGGCTTTTGTTGTATGTCTTTAAAGAATGTTAGTTTTTTGTTTGTTTGTTTTGCTGTGCAGTTAAATTATTTGTGCATTCATACAATACAGGCATACAATAGCCTATATTGTAAAGCTAATTTATCCCCACTGTTTTAGCCTGCATCTCCTGGAGTCTCTACTAAAGGCCTGGTGTATTCCATATGGCCTCTCTGCTCTAATTAGTGGGGATTTGAACAATTCCGGGTGCTCTATAAGCTCTGTGAATTTTTTGGCTGTCTTTCTCTGGAAGTAATTCTTTAAACAAATCGTTCTTTGATGTCATGGGATTTCACCCTATCATGTACGGACTGGTTTTTAGTCAAATATGAAAAGACAATTTCTGTTTAAATTATACTTTAGTTTGTACACTTTATACAAATCCCTATTTCTGGGATTTTTTCTTTGTATTGTTCTCCTTTTTAGGAATTATGCCCTATAAATTTAGTCTCTGCAGCCTTCCTGAGCTCCAATCTTTATTTCCTCAGCTCAGTTTGGGTCCCCCTCTAGTTGTGCCACGATTTGGATATTGCCTCCAGGCGGAAAGGTTGGGCGAGTGTAGGGCTTACCTCATTTGTTTCCCTTCTCCCAGGGATCATAAGCCTGCACTACCTGTTGTCCAATATCTGAACTCTGTGTTTCCTTTGTTTCCTCCAGTTTTCTAGTTGCTTGTGGTGGGAGGGATATTTCCAGACTCCATTGCTCTACCGTGGCTGGAAATGCAACCCCAGAGTTTCATGATACTGGAGAATTATCAGTTGCTTAGCCTATGAATTTCTGGCTCTTTTGGCTTTCAGTTCAATGAATAAGCAGACTTTAAAGGGTATTTGGTATTTCTTCGTTATTGAAGTATAAAGGCACTTGGTTTTTTTTTTTTAATTTTTTTTTCAACTTTTTTTTTAATTTATTTTTGGGACAGAGAGAGAGAGAGAGCATGAACGGGGGAGGGGCAGAGAGAGAGGGAGACACAGAATCGGAAGCAGGCTCCAGGCTCCGAGCCATCAGCCCAGAGCCCGACGCGGGGCTCAAACTCACGGACCGCGAGATCGTGACCTGGCTGAAGTCGGACGCTTAACCGACTGCGCCGCCCAGGCGCCCCTAAAGGCACTTGGTTTTATGTAAGTTGCTGGTCATTTATCAGTGGCCAAAACATTTAATAATATATATTTTTCTTTTTTTTTTAAAGTTTATTTATTTATTTTCAGAGAGAGAGAGAGAGAGAGAGAGAGAGAGAGAGAAAGCACATGCATGAGCAGGGAGAAGGGCAGAGAAAGAGGGAGAGAGAGAATCCCTCAGTCTCACAAACCGTGTGGCTCAGTCTCACAAACCGTGAAATCATGACCTGAGCCAAAACCAAGAGTCAGGTGCTAAACTGAGCCACCCAGGTGCCCTTAATATATATATTTTTCTGATTACAAAGATAGTGAATTTTCATCGCAAAACAATTGGAAAGTGTGAAACTGTTTACAGAAAAACATTCCTAATTCTAGTTCCCAGAGACTGTTAGAATAAACATTTGACTCTATCAGTTCTTTGGTGTCTATGTATAAGTTGATAGTGATCTCTTAAGTTCCGGTATTGGAGGACGTGATAGGGTGTCACAGATAACCCCCAAAGTATAATTTAAACAAAAATTGTCAGAATATTTTAGAATATAGTTTGGAGGTAAAATAAGTTGGTTTAGAGTATATTTAACATTTAAACAACCCATGCCATCTATCTATCTATCCATGTATCTCTCTATATCAAATCATGTTGTACACCTGAAACTAATATAATGTCACACATCAGTTACATTTCAACTAAAATAAAACACCGCACTAGAGGCATGGATGTTCGTTTTACTCTGGCACAAGGGTTGCTAATCTTTCCTAAAGACCAGTTGAGTTTTCCTAGGGGTCACTCACTCAAAAACTGAAGGAACTGTGGGCTTTCTTTGTTCTTAAGAAATTTAACCAAGTGTGTTGAAAGATAGCTGATTCCTTTTATCGTAATCTTCATCCCTATGAATAGAAGGTCAGCATCTCTAATAATAAAAGGAATTCACCTTAAAATGGAAAAAAAAACCCACCCTAGGTTTGGGTTCTCAACATTTTTGAATTTATTGCATGCATTGAATTCTAGGAATTTTGGCAACACCCATGAAGGGCTTGCTAAACAAGTCAGTAATCACCACTATGGTAATAGTGCCTCACGGTGTGATGCAAGTGCCCTTACCTATCGCACTAGTTATTTGGTTACCTTCCACACTGTTTCACAATTTGAGAACTCTGAGTCCCATGACTGTGCTATCATATATAGTTTCCAGTAAATGGATCTGAAGGTGGAATGAATCTTCGTTTAATGTATTTTCTAAACTGCATAATTTTTACAGCAGAGAAAGAGGTGTTTGAAGGAAGGAAGAGCTTTAGGACCGGGGAGTCAGGTCAAGAATGGAGTTATTTTGCAAGGGCTCCCTGTGCTGGGATTAACTTTGGGGACTTTCTTTTGGACTTTGGCAAAAGCCATATTCTGAACATTTCCTTGGGATTGCTTTTCCTACAGTGTTGTAGTCTCCTCAAGTTTCCTGAGCCTGTTATTAAAGTCTTTTGTGGTGGGGTTGGGGACAAGAAAGGAGCAGGACAATCAAGGTGAGGCTTGGCCCACATTAACCTCTAGTGTTCGTGGAGAGGAAACAATGAATTGTGGGGCTAGCTTTCAGGAGAATGTAGCAGGAAACAGGTGGTCTGTGGCAAAGCTGGGAGAAAGTGCAGAGCGACTCCACCTGGAGTGACCTAAGACAGAACCTTTGCTTTTCCAGTATTTTTCCTGGAAGATATAGACCTGCTCAAAGGGATAGGAGGAATAGGAAAGTTGGAGTGTGCAGCACGTTTGTTAAAAAATTGGGATTGTAGTGAATAGCCAGTGTTCGCCCTTTCTCAGATAAGTTGAATGTCATAAAATATAGTTTGTAAATGTGATTTTTATATGGATGTATAGTGTTCCATTATATAGATGTTCCTCAGTCAGTCTGGGCTGCTATAAATAGGATATCTTAGGCTGCATGACTAAAACAATAGAAATTTATTTCCTAGTTCTGGAGGTGGGCAAGTTTGAGATCAGGATGCCCGCATGGTTGGCTTCTGGGAAGGACCCTTATCCTGGTTTGCAGATGGCCGTCTTCTGGCTGTGTCTTCACTCAGTGGACAGAGAGTGATCATCTCTCTCATGTCTCGTCTTACAAGGGCACTGATCCCATTCACGAGGGCTCTACCTAATCACCTTCCAATGGCCTCCAGATACCAACACATTAGTGTTTAGGCTTCAATAGTAAATAAATTTGGGGAGGGGACACAAATATTTAGTCTACAGCAGGGTGTCACAGTGATTGATCAGGATAATGTTTATACCTAGAAATGAAACATGTTGGCAGATGTGTAGGCAGACAGGGCAAAATGCCTGACTATTGACTATTTTGGGGAATGGTGTCAGAGCCCAGAAAAACTTGGAAATCTTCACTCTGGGCTGGTTGGCGGAGTATTAATTACGACTGGAAAGTGGAGATGAGGGGAATACCTCATAGACTCACAGATGAATTTGAACGATGGTTTTAACGGAGTAAACTATAAAACCCAGGCTTATGAAAGTGTAACTGTTTTCTATAATTTGAGTTTGTAGAAAACTTCCTTACTATTCCAGTCCTGTGCATGTATAGGTGTTGACTAGCTGAAGTCTAGCAAAGGGTGAGTCAGGGCTCAGATAAGAGGTGAAGTGGCAAACAAAACAAAACAAAACAAAACAAAACAAAACAAAAAACGGTTGAAGTAGCAAGTCTTTCTCCAACTCACACATTCCTTTTGACTTATTGGCAGCAAGATATTATCTAGTTCACAGTCTTGTTTACTTGGCAGGCACATTTATTTTAGTAAATATGAGTACATTACACTGAATCCCAAAGACAAAGATCTTACTGTCTTCCTTACTCATAACAAAATCACAGCCACAAAAAAGGAAGTACGAATTCTGGTATTCAAATGAAAAGTTCTATTGAGTTGCTTTCCCACCCTGGAAAACTTTCTCTCACAGAATAATTTCAGGACGGATAATTCTATGAAGAATGATACAATGTTGTAAATGTCTGCATGCCAAACTGCTTTCAACGAGTGAGTGTTTTCTCTGGAAACTGGAAATTGTTTCCAGCCCAGCCCAGGCAATAGCATACTCCCTGTCTTCAATAATAAAGAAGGAGCCCTGAGTGTAACTCAGGTGTAACAGAGATGTAGGATATTTATAAGTAGTAATCTGATCAAAGAGAAGATAAAGATACGCCATGACTTCCCATATTTAACAAAAGAAGCTATTGTGACACCCCATCTTTCCCTACTATAGAGCAGTCTCATAAAAAAATCTTCATTTATTGAGAGAGAGATATTCAAAATGTGTAGGGAATTAGTCTTTGCAGTGAACATGAGAACTGAGATGTGAGCGTGTGTTTCCTTTGCTGTTCTTGACTTATCTTTCTTGCACATGAGCTAATACCGAGGTTGAGTGTTATCCATTCTATAAAGATAGATATTTTTCATTCAATATAGCTACTGATGGCAACTACTTTGTGTATTCCCAAAATTCTTAAAAAGGATTGTTAAGGGCAATTCTAATAGATTTGGCTATTGCCTTAAGCATCGTGACAGATTCTTCTGGAACTCCCTGATATCTGCATGCTCCTCTGTATTTCCCAGGCTCCCTTGTTGGTCCCATAACTAGGTCCGGCCAATGGAGCAGAGATGGGTATCACTTCCAGGTTGAAGTAATGGAGAGTCTGATGTGCCTTCCCACACACTGTCATCTCCTTTCATAGTGAGAGTGGAGGTCATATGTTAATGATGGATAATGGGCGTCATGGAGTGAAAGGACCCTGTATCCCTGAGGCACCTTTGGAGGAGAGCCTCCTTAGAGAGCTCCTCAACGTACATCAGACAATGGCACATACAAGAAATAAACCTTTATTCTGTTAAGATGGATTGTGTTATGAAATGTCTGGGGTCATTTATTATTGCTTCTAGCATTTCTTATCCTTTAGAAACCAACTTCCCACCTTCACTGTCAGCTATCAAATAAACTCCGTTCTCCATCCATGTTTTCTCAGGACAGAGCACAGCAAGCTTCTGGATGTAGTTCTGGAAATAAACATTTAATTGTTAAAGAATACATCTGAGGGGCTCCTGGTGGCTCAGTTGGTTAAGCATCTGAGTTTGGTTCAGGTCATCATCTCACGGTTCGTGAGTTCAAGCCCCACATCTCACGGTTCGTGAGGCTCTGTGCTGACAGTGCGAACCCTGCTTGGAATTCTCTCTCTCACTCTCTCTGTGCCCCTCCCCTGCTCACGCTCTCTCTTAAAATAACTAAACATTAACAAACAAAGAAACTTTGTTTAAAGTTTTTCATAAATTGGATAAGAGAATTTGTCCTGCTGAAAAGTGATCTTTAAAATACCTCATGTATGATTTTGGGGATATAATATGATAACATTTTCTGACTCTTGAGTTTTCTAATTGAATTAAATATATCAATTTCATTGTGTTCTGAAATGAGTACTATGACCTCCAGGCCTCCTAGATACATTTGGGAAACCTTATATTCTTCTCAGGGCTAGAAAGCATGTATAATAACGGGAAGATCTTGAAATGTAAAATATTGATATTGTTTCCATCCATCCATTTAGCCATTCAACAAAAACGTATTGATCATCTAATATTAGGCAGGATCTGTGCTGCGCACAGAGTAGAACTGTGTTGTCCAATTTTGCAACCACTAAAACATGTGGCTTTTTAAATTCAAATTCAAATTAATGTAAACAAAATAAAATAATTCAGTTCTTCAGTCACACTAACCACACATCGAGTGCCCCATAGTTATACATAATTAGTAACTACTTTATTGGACAAGCACAGAAGACCATTGCCATCATCCAGAAAGTTCCACTGGACAGCACTTATCTAGAGGGAAGAGAGACATATAAACTCATAATTTCCCTTTATCTTAATAATTGTTTCCATATGAATTAATAAAATGTGGTTAGAAGTTAAGAGAGGATCAGAAAGTGCCCTGGAAATACAATTTGAGCTAGGTCTTAAAAAAAGGAGAAGAAATTTACTAAACTGAGGAGCAAAGGAAGACATTCCAAAAAGAGTGAAGGGTCAAAGTCAAAAAAGCATAAATGGGCTGATAAGGAAGGTGAGAAATTCAATGTGACTGGAAAGAAACATAGTAAGAGAAAAGACCAGAGATGACGTTCCACGTGGCAAGCTCAGGGAAAGAGACTGGTGGGGTAAAGTGTTTGGACTTCATCTTTGGTGATGGGAAGCCAACAAAAGTCTAAGCAGGAGCATAATATGATCAGACTGGTATCATATGAAGGTCACTTGCTGACATTATTACTGTTGAAAGACCAGATTAGAAGGTGTTTGTTATGAATCCCAGCAAGAGAAGACAAACGCAGTAGTGACTGAGTGGGGAGAAAAGACTCAATTCTAGAGATATTTCTACATTAGAATGATAAATTTAGGATATAACCATAGCCTACTTTTTGCTGTTCAATTCAGTTGGAGTGTTTGTATGCGTCAGGTAAAAGAAGTATGAGTGTGAGTTACCCGGATGTCTCAGCCTCTACTCACAGAATATAAACAGATGTAGGGTTTACACACGACTCTATCCTACCACACGAAGGCTGTGTTCTTGAGAAAGTGGTGGGTGTATCAGTCCAATAGGGAAAATTGTTCGTGACCTTCTTACCATTTGGACACCCGAAGCTATCAGAAGCCTACTTTCTCCTACGATATCTGTTTCATGCAAGGCACTCTTGGGATGTTATTTCTGTATTGAGAACTATTGCCTTTTAATGAATTTGTTTTGTCATCTTACATTTCCATAATGTACTCTGAGGTATTTTAACACCGGGCTACTTATATATTGAGGGATGATGTTATGGATAGCAGGGGTGAGGTATTCGGAGTTTATGGACATATGAGCCTTATGAAAATGTATTCTAAGGCGGATGGGTGTCTGTTTGTGATAGAGCTTCTAGGAGTTGATCACAGTTGATAGGAGCCTGCTTCTTCAATTATGGTGACTTTCCGATTACCTTTTTGACCCATCCAAGTACATTTTCAGGCCACTTACAGTTTTGCAGAAAGTAGCAGGAAGTGTTTATGGTAGTCAGTTGTCCAGATTAAACCAGAGGCACCACTTCCTTTCGTCAGTTTGTCACTGAGCCTGGTTTCCTTCTCTTTTGGGTAAACATCCTTTTTAGATCCCTGTTTTCCCTCGAAGTCAGCACTTGCTTAATGATTTCCTGTTTCTGAGCAAGATCTTCCTGAGATCAAACATGAAATCAAGTGGGAGAAATGGGTAAGGCTGCCGTGGCCAGAGAATCTGAAGTCCTAGAACTTGTCTGGGTTATGGCAAGTTCAGGAATTAGAAGGTGGAGAGTCCGGGGTCCTCAGCCTGCTATCCATTCCCTTCCCGCAGGACTTCATAGAAGGCACTGAGGTACCCAAAGCTTCCTGGAAGTTTCTTTATACAGCTCTGTGGAAAAACAGCATTTAAGCCCCTCTTCTTAAATGGAAAAAAGGATTAAGTGAGAAATAAATGTTTTTCATTGAAGAATGGCGGGCAGCTTCTAATTAGTGTAATGCTTATCTCTAAGATTGAAGGCTACAAATGTTTGGAAGGGAACACATTTGTTGCCTCCTTTATGCTGTGGTAATTTTTCCTGAGCTACTAACAATTTTATAAGGTAAGAACCTTCTCCAAAGTGATCATACACTTGATAGCTTATTTTTCTGATATGCAAAATAAATCTTTTTTGTTTGTTTTGAATGCTTCTGTTACATTGCTTATATTATTGTCACCAATCAGTGTCTAGTAGGAAAACTGATGATGAAATCACACTATATTCATGGGAGAAAAATGCTACCTAATAACTTTACTAATTCTTTTTTTTAAATGTGTATTTATTTTTGGGAAACAGAGAGAGACAGAGAGCAAGTGGGGGATGGACAGAGAGAGAGAGAGAGAGAGAGAGAGAGGGAGACACAGAATCCGAAGCAGGCTCCAGGCTCTGAGCTGTGAGCACAGAGCCCGACGCAGGACTTGAACCCATGAGCCGTGAGATCATGACCTGAGCCGAAGTTGGACGCTCAACCAACTGAGCCACCCAGGCGCCCCACTTTACTAATTCTTTCTTAAACTTGCCTTGTATTAAAACTTATAAAAATTCAACTTGCCATGGGGTTCAAGCCAAGTAACTATACTTAGTTACCTTCTTCTAACAGTAGAAATAAAAGTGATTCCAATAGTTCTCCGGAATATTAAACACAAGGAAAACCTTTGCTTTGTTTACATTGGTTTTGACAGCCCCCAAATCATCCTTTCCTCAATTCATCCTAAACACACTGTGACTGAACTGGTTATGCTTGCCAAGCCAGGTTGTGCTACACGGGTAACGTACAGAGGCTGGCTGGGGGTAGGCAAGATAAGTGCTGTGTTGCAAGAAACTTCTGTGGGCATCATCTGGAAGCCCTTACCCTTTCTCCATGCTCTCTATCTGTTCTCCAAGCTAGTATACCCTTTTTCAGGATTCCTGGACATATTTCACTGCAAACAAGACTACCCGCTAACAATGTAATGGTGAAGACGTCCCAGGGATTTTAGGTAGATTTACCCCCACTCTTCAATAATCAATCCATTCAGCGGTGCCTGGGTGACTCAGTTGGTTAAGCGTCCAACTTCAGCTCAGGTCATGATCTCACAGGTGGTGAGTTTGAGCTCCTCTGTGCTGAGAGCACTGAGCCTGCTTTGTATCCTCTGTCTCCCTCACTCTGCCTCTGCCTCTGCCTCTGCCTCTCCCTCTCCCTCTCCCTCTCCCTGTCTTTCTCTCTCAAAAATAAATAAACATTAAAAAAAATAATCAATACATTCAACAAAATATGTTGAGTTTCTCCTCTGGGCCTGACATTGGGTAGCTTGATGGAAATCAAAAGATGAGATTGAAAATAAGACATGGTTCATGCATGGAAAGACAGTATTATAAAAAAGATAATAATTTAAGAATTTATAAGAAAATCTCAAATTGATCTATAGAGTCAATGCTATTCCAGTCAAATTCCAATAAGGTTTTCATGGAACTTGACAGGCTGATTCTAACATTTCTATTGAAGAGCAAAGGGCTGAGAAGAGACAAGATTCCCTGAAAAAGGAACATGGTTGGAGATTTTTGTCCTGCCACATAATGAGACTTATTATGAAGCTATAGCAATGAAGACATGTGGCTTCATTCAGGAACAGACAAAGAAATAGAATCAGATATGAACCCATGCATGTATGAAAATTGTATTAATAATGAAGGCTGTTTCTCAGATCAGTGGGAAAATAATGGATAATTCAATAAATGATGCTGGGATAAATGGTTATGTAGATTTTAAAAACCATGAAATTGAATCTCTTCCTTGGATCATGCACATAAGTTTATTCTAAGTTAAAGACTTAAATATGAAAGAGAAAACTTTAAATTTTTAGAAAAAATATAAAGATAAGAAAGAATTTTATAAATAAGACTCAAAGGGCATAAATCATAAAGCAAAAGATTTTAAAATCTTATTATGGTAGTATTAAAGTCTACTATTAATTGGAAAATACCCCCAAAGAAAGTGAAAGGGACAAACCACAAAATGGAAGAAAATATTTGCACCGCATATCCCTGGTGGCAAACAATTAGTATTCAGAAGATATAAAGAACGAAAAAATAGTCCTATAAAAATTGAACAAAAGTATGGAAGAATATATAATTTGTTACTATATGGAAAAAAATTATTCTTATTAGTAATCTAGGAAATTAAAACTAAAACCACAGTGAGATGCCATTTTAAAAATACAATTTGTAATAACATCAAACTATTTAAAGCCTCTATGTTTAAAATTACAGAACATGTTGACAAAGTTAAAAAATAAGTAAGTAAATGGAGAGATATAATATGCTCATGGGTTGGGAGTTGCAATATACTTAAGGTGGCAATCCTTCCCAAACTGGTCTATAGATTCAATTCAACCCCCACCAAAATATCACCGGGCCTTTTTGTAGAATTTGACAAGCATTGGAGATTTATACTACCTGATTTCAAGATGTATTATTTGGCTATAGAAGTCAAGACAGGGTGGTATCGGTGGAAGGATAGTCATATAGATCAATAGATCAGAATAGACTATCCAGAATCAGACGTAGATATTAGAACCCTAACAATTCAATAATAAGACAAACACTCCAATGTGTTTAATAGGGTAAAAATATAAACAGATACTTCACAAAGACATATGAATGCTCACTAAGCTCATGAAAATATACTCATTAACATCAGGGGAATATAAACTAAAATCATGAAGAATGGCATTTCATAAGGACCAGAATGGCTAAAATTAAACAGGCTGACAACGCCAACTGTTGTGAGAATATACAGCAATGGGAACACTCCTACTTTGTTGCTGGGAATGTAAAATGATATGACCACTGCAGAAAAGCAGTTCAGGAGTCTCTTATAAAGTAAACATACACTTACCATACCACCCAGAGAAGAGAAAACATCTGCTACCAGAAGCGCTGTATATGAATATTGTCATGTAAGTCTCTGACATTAAGCTTTTTAATTTTAGTTTATGTGCCTGACATTAAGCTTTTGATTGCCATGGCATCCATTTCAAAATCATCCATCTTGAATAAACATCACCAGCTGTATGTCACAAGTGCTAGCAAAACAACCACATAAGAAATCGGGCTGCCCTCACCCATGAAGTTCTTTCTTTCAGAAAGCCCTGGGTAACCTAAATAACTGCCCATTTGTGTGAACCCTCTTCTCCCTTTCTATACCCCCGTCCCCCTCTTTGGCTTCAAATTAGCCGCTAAAGAGTGAGTCTTTGGAATTCTAGATATCTCAACCCTGGGACCCTAATAAAGGCAGAGCCTCAGGTCTCTCTCTCTCTCTCTCTCTCTCTCTCAATCTCTCCCCACCCACCAACGCATGCCCTTGCTGTGTGGGTGGACCTTGGGTGTTCCGTGTACTCTCCAAGACCTGTGGGGAATAAGTTTTGTTGCTCAAAGTCCCCTGGTGGTTTCTGCTAAAGTGCGTCCTGCAATTATAATAAGAACCACAGGGGCTGATCCAGCCACAACATTGACTCTAGCCGGGGAAGTATCTGTGGGGGCCTGCTACAAGTAATATGGGCCCAGGAGAGGACTTCAGGTATCCTAGCTAAGAGCATCACTAGCCATAGGCTGAGGCCAACACAACAAATGTTTGTCTCTGGTTTATCCGTAATTCATAATAGCCAAGCTGAAAATAACCCAAATCTTCAGCTACAGATAAATGGATAAACACATTGTTGTATAGGCTGAGCGGACTACCACTTGGCAATTAAAAGGAACAAACTTCTGATACTTCCAACAGCATAGCTTGATCTAAGAAATGTTATGTTGAGTGAGCATTATGTTGACCCAGAATTATCAATACTGTATGATTCCAGTTACATGGAGGTGTAGATCAGACAGAACTACTACATAATGATAGGCATCACATCAGCGACTGCTGCAGGGAAATCAAGCCATGGCAGAAGCTACCTTTGGTTCCTTGTAGTTGAGAACCGGCTCTTGGGAGATTTGCTGAAACGACTGACACTTTGAGAAGGGTGGCCATATATGAAAGCTGGAGAATCAGAATTTTCGAGAATCTGATGTTGTGAGAATCAAAATTCCATACCCTTTGGCAATTTATCATTTCTTCCTAAGCTCTGTTTCCTGAAATCTTTGTAGGGCTATCAATGGCTATAGTATGAGGTATGGTAACATCAGTATAAACATCCACTGTCATGCTGACTCCCCACAGGACGGTGACGGTGCCACTTCCAGTCAGGCATTGACATTGCTGGATTCCTTTCTGGAACTGCTAATACTTCTTTTTGCTCATTCACTGTATACGGATGTAAATTGTAGCCCAATCCAGGTGGGGAGGTCCACTGAGTTGGGGGAAGGGTGAAAAGAGACAGTTCAGATATGCACAGGGTGATCTGAGGACAGGCTACTGAAGAGAAGAGTCTGGGGAACCTGAAACCTTGCAGATGTAACCGGAGACAGGATTCAGGGTAAAATTTCTTCCTTGTAAATAGGCTGAGGCTTCCCTTCCCTTGCCACCTCTGACCTCTTCAATATTTATCTCCTTAAAGCTCCTTTCTACTGTGCCTATTGTCATAACTACTCAAGATGTCCTCGGAACACTCCTGTCACTGTGGTCCTGCGCTGTTGTTGAGGTAATAAAATCATAAGATTGCCGTTGAGTAATATGTTCATTCATTCATTTGGCTTAGTCCGTTCATCACTCTAGCCTTAAGAGCAGTAAGGACTCCAGAGGTCCTCTTGCACAGCCTTCTTAGTTTACAAATGAGGAAGTTGAGGCTCAAATTGGTGGAGTGATTTATAGTGACTTACAGTAGGATCTACAGGGGCAGTTCTTGGTATTGAGCAAAACGTAATTACTAATGACATTGAGTAGACTCAGTATCCTTCACGACTAGATGAAACATTCAGTGTGATTTTTTCCAATGACCAGAATCTACAGAGCAGCAGAATAACGTCATATACACAGCGCAGTCTGTTATGTGGAGTAGCAGGTGAAAGGGGCTATTTGATAATGTACACCAAACCTAGAGAGAAGCCTTAAGGCTTTGGGGGGCTCAAGACGAAATGTCTACATTTCAAAGAAAGAGCACAGGGGAACCTTTCAGATTCTAACTTCACAAAAACTCAGAGAGGGAAGAAAATGTTACCAATGATCATCTCAGCAATATCTCTATTTTTACCTACTGAGAGGGAGGTGCTGTCCAGCCTGCACAAGACAGACCTGGGAGGTTTGGGGAGGAGAATGATAGGAGGAATACGTTTCTTAAATTGAAAATTGTGCCAGGAAGGAGGGAGGCAAACGAGTTTAAGGCAATGACTAGAAATTGTCCTTTTTCGGGAAGACCTGGTTAGCTTGAGGTCAGTTCAACAGCCAACTGATCAAAAAAATATCATTACACCAAAAATACAATAATCTTGATGTGCATAAATATACAAGCCTGTTCAATATAGCAATGTTTGTATAAGAACCTAAATGTCCATCAAAGAGAATTAGTCAATGAATTCTGGTAGCTCTAATAGAATAAAATATTATGTAGGGAGTAATTAGGATAATGCAGTGCTCTATTCACTGGCATGGAAAATTTCTATAATCATTTAGTGAAAAATATTATATAATTTACATGAAATATATATTTAACATCGTGTGTGTGTGTGTGTGTGTGTGTTCAGGGAGACCTCTACAAAGATTTCCAGCAAAACTTCTGGGAGTTAGTATTTTTGTTCTTTAAATTTTTTTCATAGTGTTCTATATACCTTCAGTTGCCTGCATGAGGTTTTCTACTCTAATCAGAAAAAAATGATACAGGTATTTAAAAAATTTTTTTTTGGTTTCTAACTCTTTTTGAGAGCTGGTTGGTTGGAGCAAGGAAACCCAGGAGAGGAAATTGGAGTAGGATGGAGTGGAATTAGAGGCACCTGTGGATGCCAGAAAGCAGCCTCAGCTATAAACCACGGCGAGTGTGAGTGTCCCCATTTACAAACCTGTACGAGGAACGGGAGGTCGTCCAACCACAGTCTTTCCTGCGTTGTGTTAGATGTCCTACCGGAGTACTTGATGTTCCAAGCATGCAGTGTTTTATTTATTTATTTATTTTTGCTTTTTATTTATTTATTTATTTATTTAATGTTTATTTATTTTTGAGACAGAGAGAGACACAGCATGAGCAGGGAAGGGGCAGAGAGAGAGGGAGACACAGAATGTGAAGCAGGCTCCAGGCTCTGAGCTGTCAGCACAGAGCCCGACGCGGGGCTCGAACTCACGAACTGTGAGATCGTGACCTGAGCCGAAGTCGGACGCTTAACCGACTGAGCCACCCAGGCGCCCTGAGCATGCAGTGTTTTAAATTTAGGCCTTTTTATCTGTCTAGAATGGCTTCTGACTTGGCCTAATCCTGTAAGTACCTCGGGTATCACCTCCACTTTGAAATCGTACCGGATTCCTCCAGGTAGGTTCGGAATTGTAAATATTTGTTTATACGTCATCTGACTGAGCTAGACGGTGGGTGTCTTGAGACAACTACGGTGATGGTGATCATCCTTTGTGATGTCCCCTGTGGCATAAAGAATGGCATATACTATAGGAAAACAGGATTTGAAATACCACAGGGTGACAAACTCCTGCGGCCAGATTAGTGGTTATGGTGCCCAGACTTCCATGCAGGGTGGGAGGAGAAAAGGGCTGAAAATTTCAAATCTTAAGTTTTTTTTTTTTCAACGTTTATTTATTTTTAGGACAGAGAGAGACAGAGCATGAACGGGGGAGGGGCAGAGAGAGAGGGAGACACAGAATCGGAAACAGGCTCCAGGCTCCGAGCCATCAGCCCAGAGCCTGACGCGGGGCTCGAACTCACGGACCGCGAGATCATGACCTGGCTGAAGTCGGACGCTTAACCGACTGCGCCACCCAGGCGCCCCTCAAATCTTAAGTTAAATAAAATACTGAAAATTGTAAAAAGCCACTTAACTTTATCTATGATAAGTACAACATACTATTTTTCACCAGTATATTGGCAACAATCAAATAGTTTTATGATACCACATATTGGTGATGTTATGGGGAAACGGAAAGTTTTGCTGATTGGAGGGTACGTTGGTCATTTTGGAAGGTAATTTGGCAATATCTGCCAAAATTTTAAATCCATTTATTTTCAGGGGTACCTGGGTGGCTCAGTCGGTTCAGCATCCAACTTCAGCTCAGGTCATGATCTCACCATCCGTGGGTTCAAGCCCCACATCAGGCTCTGTGCCGACAACTTGGAGCCTGGAGCCTGCTTCAGATTCTGTGTCTCCCTCTCTCTCTGCCCCTCTCCTGCTCTTGCTCTGTCTCTCTCTTTCTCAAAAATAAAATAAAAACATAAAAAAAAAATTGAAAAAATTTATTTTCAGAGAAGTGGTTCTACTTCTAAGAATCTCACCTACTTACATCAAACGCATGTATGAAATGACTGTGTATACAAAGTTATTCCTTGTGACATGTTTTGGGTAATAGCAAAAGTTTTGAAACAATTGAATACCCATTAATAAAGGGTTAAATAATTTAATTACTAAATATCCATGCTGGGGCACCTGGCTGGTTCAGTTGGTAGAGCATGCAACTCTTGCTCTCAGGGTTGTGAGTTCGAAACCCACGTTGGGCATAGAGCCTACTGAAATCCATGTTGTGGAAAACTCTGCAGTCTTTTTCAACGTTTTTTATTTTTTTATTTTTGGGACAGAGAGAGACAGAGCATGAACGGGGGAGGGGCAGAGAGAGAGGGAGACACAGAATCGGAAACAGGCTCCAGGCTCCGAGCCATCTGCCCAGAGCCCGACGCGGGGCTCGAACTCCCGGACCGCGAGATCGTGACCTGGCTGAAGTCGGACGTTTAACCGACTGCGCCACCCAGGTGCCCCAACAGGCTAAAAAGCAACTCCATATACTGGCCTGGAGTGATCTCTAAGATGCAGTTTTAAATGAAGAAAGCAAAGTGCATAATAGTATATATAATCTGTTCAAATTGTGGGAAAAAAATGCACAGTTTAATCAATTCGGGCTGCTATAACAAAGCACCATAGATGGGGTGGCTTGTAAGAAACAGAAATGTATTCCTCACAGTTCTGGAGGCTGGCAGTCAGATCAGGGAGTCAGCATGGTCAGAATCTGCCAAGAACCCTGTTCCGGGCTGCAGACTGCTGACCTCTCATTGTGTCTGAAGAGTGAGCTAGCTCTCTCGTCTCTTATAAGGACACTAATCCCATTCACGAGGGCTCCAACCTCATTTTTGACCTAATCACCTCCCAAAGGCCCTACCTCCTAATACCATCATCTTGGGGGTTAGATTTCCACATATGGATTTTGGGGAGAAACAAGATTCAGTTCGCTATATATATATATATATATATACACACACGCACACATATACAGTGTGTATATATATATACACACATACAGTGTGTGTATATATATATATGCAGTATATATATATATATATATATATATATACTGCTCCCTAAGGTATACAGAAGTGTATCAGTTTGCTAGGACCATGGTTACAAAGTACTACAGACTGCCTTAAACAACAGAGAGTTATTGCCTTTATTTTTCACAGTTCTGGGGGCTGGAGGTTTGAGATCAGGATGCCATCGTCGGCTTCTCCTGAGGCCTCTCTCCTTGGTTTGTTGATGGCCATCTTCCCCCTGTGTCTTTTCCTGGTCTCTCCTCATGTTTGTGTCCCGATCTTGTGTTCTTATAAGGACACCAGTTATATTGGATTAGGGCCCATGCCAATGACCTCATTTAACCTTAATTATCTCTTAAAGATCCTATCGCCAAATACAATCATGTTCTGAATACTGGGGGTTGGGACTTTGACATATGAACTTGGGGGACGGGATGACACCATTCAGTCCCTAACAATAAGGTACACATTTACTCTTGTATGTGGCCCTCGGAGGCTACACAGCCAATGGTTTGCTTCCATGGAAGGGAAGCGTTGCACAGGCAACAGATAAAGGAAAAGACACCCTTCCACCCTTTGTAACTTTGAAGTATCCTATGCAGGTAATACCTATTTAAAATCCTAATTGGGTAAAAATAAAGGACGAAGTTTGTCTCTCAATCTTTCTTTTTTTGTCTGCGTGTTAAACATGTCTTCTTTTCTTTGCTGAAGATGGGTGGTTTAGGCATTAAAATAAGCCTGAAAAGTCTGGATCTGCATCCTTTTGCGTTTCTCTCACCTAAGAAAGCATTTGCTTTGTGCAATCCCAGCCACTACCTGCTGGGACTTGTCCCATATAAGCTAAGTGATCTATCTGGGAACAGATTCCTTTGAACCAACCATTATAGAACAGTGGTAGAAGTTCCTCTTATGGGTCTCCCGTCACAGCCAGTATAACCCCTTTAAAGTCAGATACTGTCACTCCTCTGTTCAGAATCCTGCAAAGGTTCCCGTTTCACTCAGAGCAAAAGCAAAGTCAGAGCGGCTACAAAGCCAGTGCCATCTGTCTGTCATCCTTCAAAGTGGCTCCTCTGTGCTCTCTGCCCCTTGCTCAGTGGCCCCGCCACCCTGGCTCCCCTGCTGTCCCCGGAGAGCCTGTTCTGGAAGGCTCCCGCCTCCATGCTCTGCTGTAGCTTTGGGGCTGCTCTCCCCACGATTCCCAGTGGTCCTCACCTGTACAATTTTGCTCTGGCTCACTTCCTCAAGCACCCCACCTACCTTACTAATGTATTTACCTTCACAGCCTCCTTCCCTCTGTTTCACTTCACTCCTTCAGTCCTGATTTCCCTTCATGCTCTCCTTTTGGGTTTCTTTTTTCCTCTGCAGCCAGCAGCCCTCCTCTCCTCATCACTGTATGCTTTTATTGTCTGCTTTCTCCTCTAGAACGTAAGCTCCCTGAGGGCAAGACTCTTTGCCTGTCTTGTTCACAAATGAATCCCAAGCACCTAGAGTCAGTCTGGCACACAGCAGCCACTCAGTGAATATCTTGAATGAATGACTGCACAAATAAATGACTGGTAACCACGTACCTTTGTTTTCTGCCTGAGGAAAGGACCTCTCTGTTCCGGATTTCGTTGCCTCTTCTCTCCTGCCATTCTTCCCCTGTGGTGAAACACGGCCCTCTGTTCCTATGAACAACTCTAGTCACCCCACCTCGAGTGTCATGCTGGCTAAGCACTTTACCTACTATCTCGATCCTTATAGAGCGCCTCGTAATTTATGTGATAAGAATATGCTCAGTTTGCACACTTACAAATGATAAGTAGCTAACTCAGGGTTATCGACAATGAAACAAGAGCCCGAGAGCTTTTACGCAAGCCTTTCTGTCATATATGGGGATGAGAAGCTATCTTTCTGGAAATGCCTCCGCTCGTCTCTGGCCCTCTCCTAGTCACTGCCTGCCTATCCATCTTCCTAAAAATAAAATCCGCTTTCCCTTTGACAGGAACTTAATGAGTGAGGGCAGAGTGGTTAACTGAGAGTTGTGCTCATCCCAGATACATTTCGTGATAGGACCAGATTCGCGAAGAAGTTTCCTTCCACAAACATTTTTGGGGTCCTTGGGCAATGTGCCAGTCTCTGGATTCTTAAAATGACCCTCAAAGAGACTTGCAGGTAATCATACAAATTATTCCTCAAACCCTACCTCTCGTCCAATTCACGTTTTCCTGGGCAAGGGCCCAGCCGGTCAGTGTTAGCCCCAAATCCAGATGGGCAAGGGTGTGTCCAAGGCTTAAGAAGCCCCCGTGTTCTTGATGGTCAGCACTCCTGATATTAGATGATTTCTTTTTTTTTTTTTTTTCAACGTTTATTTATTTTTGGGACAGAGAGAGACAGAGCATGAACTGGGGGAGGGGCAGAGAGAGAGGGAGACACAGAATCGGAAACAGGCTCCAGGCTCTGAGCCATCAGCCCAGAGCCTGACGCGGGGCTTGAACTCACCGACCGCGAGATCGTGACCTGGCTGAAGTCGGACGCTTAACCGACTGCGCCACCCAGGCGCCCCCTGATATTAGATGGTTTCAAGTGGGGGTGGGAGTCAGTTAAGACTTAGCACAGCAGAAAAATCCCCAAAATGTCTCTTACCAGGGAATTGCTGTGCAATTTCTTTAGAAGTAAATTTGCCTTTCTAATTATGGGTGCTCGGGGCTACAATTACAGATAAAGAGCATTTCCAAAATTTACACTTCTTCCTGCTTCCTTCTCCGAAGACTTGCTGGCAAACTTCCTGGGCTCTCAGATTCTGTAGAGGTGGGAGAGGCAGGCAAGCCTCAAAGCCGGAGGGGAGTGTGGGGTGGCTGTCACAGAGATGGGCTGTCTAGACTCCCTCCAAGGGAAGCCTTGCTGACCAGCTGCAGGGACTGGTCAGCAGGCAGGCGGCCTGCTGGGTGGTCACACCCTTCCTGGGGAGCCCGTGACTAGTGACCGAGTGAAGCGCGGGTACAAAGCCCTGGACTTCTGTGCCTCATCGGAGGCACGACAGACGTCCTCACTGCAGAGCCACCCACCAGGTTCTTGGAGCTTTTGCATCAGGGTTCACCTTGTTCTGGGCCGGATCCGACCTCCTCAGTCTTCCTTTCATAAGTGTCGATCCCTAATAAGATTGGGGCAGGTTGCTGGGTGTGAGCACTGGGGGGTGGAGGAGTGGAGCAAGCTCCCATCTGGGGTCCCTCACCAGAGGGTGACTCAGCTCTTGGACACCTGCCACACAGAGGACAAGCGGGCCCGGCCAGCGTTAGCCAGAGAGGCAGGGGTAGGACAAGGCGGGGTTAGGGAGCGCGACGTTTGCTCTTCCCCCTCTCCCTCCTGCCCGCCCCTCAACTGGAAGTGTTGTCCATCATCGGAATCCCAGATCCAGCCTGGGAGGGGGGGTGAGTTTGCAGTTTTAACCTGCCTTTTTATAAACCAGGAAGGAGGATTTGAGAGTGTGGTTGAAGACAGTAGTCGAAAAAGAGAACAATTTTGTTTCCGTCCCACTGAGTCGTATTTTAGAATCATGTCACCTTCCTTAAACTCCGACTAGACCACCTGCTTCCTCCTAAGTACTCCAGAAAAGAGTAGGGATATCAGGCAGGAGCCATTTCTGCTCCGTCTCTCCCACCTACCGACTCTGACAACCGATGGTGGACGCCACCATTTTCCCTTCCGTTCCATCTTAGCAGTGACAGCAATTGGTCACGTATGTTCCAAGTGGCAGGCAGAATTTTAAATTCTTGATGCGTGTTAACTCATGCAGCCTTTATGAAACCCCTTGAAGGTATATACTATCGCTCTCTCTGTTCCTAGCAGGGGAAATTAAGGCGCAGAGAGCTTAGGTAGCTTGTCAATCCCTTATTTAGTGTCTCAGCTCCCGCTGCTAGAACAAAATGCCATACACCGGGTGGCTGAAACAGCAATATTTATTCCTCCTAGTTCCAAGGCTAGGAGGTCCAGGATGAAGGTGTTGGAAGATTTGGTATCTGGTGAGAACCTGCTTCTTGGTGTGCAGACAACTGTCTTCTCGTTGTATCTTCACATGGTGGAAGGGGGGACAGGGATAAGGAGAGAGAGAAGCAAACCCCCCGGTCTCTTTTTTCAAAGGCAGGGGCACCTGGCTGGCTCAGTCAGTTAAGCTTCCAACTCTCGATTTCAGCTCAGGTCATGATGTCGCAATTCGTTAATTTGAGCCCAGCATTGGTCTCCAGGCTGGCAGCGCAGAGCCTGCTGGGTATCCTCTCTGTCTCCCTCTCTCTCTGCCCTCCCCTGTTCATGCTCTCTCTCTCTCTCTCTCTCAAAATAAATAAATAAACTTAAAAAAAAAAGGCACTAATCCCATTCAAGAGGGCTCACTCTTGATCTGACCAAATTATCTCCCAAAGTCTCATCCCTAAATACCATCATTCTGGGGATTTGGAGGAGGTTGGAGTTTCCAGGTACGACTTTTGGGAGGACATAAATATTCACTCCCTAGCACTTAAAGCAAATGACACCAGCAAGACTTGAATCACATAGTTGGGTTCAAAAGCCCTTCAGGCTTTCCTTCTATGCCCCACGGTCTTCTGAGCTCTAGAAAATCCTATCCTCTGGGCTTCTTGGGGAATCTTGCGCTGTTGTTTATGCTTCCCTTTTCTGAATTTTGAATTTCTGCTTCTCCTCTGGCCTTGTTCTCACCCACCATTAAACATGACTCTTCTCACTTCTGCCTGACCTCCAGCTAGTTACTTAAGAGCAGACCAGACCAGCTGCCTCTTTGACTTCTCCTCTAGAACCGCTGCCAGCTGGTCAGTAATGACCCCGTTGAATATCTTTAGAGTTTTTGCTTCTATTGAACACTTCCCTTCGTGAAAATTCTACCTTGCTTGGTTTCTGTGACATTCTTTCCTGCAAAGGTTCTCCCCCCCAACCCCCATAATCTTTTTCTGATTCATAGACTGGTTTCTAACCTGCTTTCCCAGTGAAACATCATCTCTCCTTGAAAGCCTGTTCTTGACATAATCCCCATCAGGAGAGTAGAACAAGACTGCTCTCTCTCTCTCCATCTCCACCAAACATTTGCCAAATCTTATTGTTTTTATCTTGTAACCTAGTAAAATTTTGGGTCTCTGGATTCTTTTAGGTTTAAAAATCATCAAGGATCCCCCCAAAGCTCCTATATATATGAGCCTTATTTATTTATTTATTTATTTATTTATTTATTTATTGTTTTTTTTTATATATGAAGTTTATTGTCAAATTGGTTTCCATACAACACCCAGTGCTCATCCCAAAAGGTTCCCTCCTCAATACCCATCACCCACCCTCCCCTCCCTCCCACCCCCCATCAACCCTCAGTTTGTTCTCAGTTTTTAAGAGTCTCTTATGCTTTGGCGATGAGCCATATTTAAAGATGTTTATCGTACTAGAGGGGCGCCTGAGTGGCTCAGTTGCTTGAGCATCTGACTTCGGCTCAGGTCATGACCTCACGGTTTGTGGGTTCGAGCCCCACATCAGGCTCTGTGCTGACAGCTCAGAGCCTGGAGCCTGCTCTGGATCCTGTGTCTCCCTCTCTCTCTGCTCCTCCCTCGCTCACACTCTGTCTCTCTCCCTCTCTCAAAAATAAATAAACACTAAAAAAAATTTTTTTAAAAGATGTTTATTGTATTAGAAATTAAATGAGAAATTTTGAGATAGTGATTTAAAATAATCATAGACCCATCACACATTAACATGAGTAACTCCATTCATGAAAGTAACTCCATTTTCAAGGCAAAAAAAAAAATTCTTGGAGCAAGTTGCATCGTTTTACATCTTTTTGCAAATCTCTTTAATGGCTAGGTTAATAGAAGACAGATGGGTTATCATATCTGCTTCTGCATTCAATCTGTTGCAATACATTATTTGGGTTGAAATATACGGAGAAAACCCAGCCTTAGACTGATAAATAGTTGGACAAGGGAAGGGGGTTTTAGCAGCCTTTTCAGCTAATTGTGGATAGTTTCCTTTGATCAAAGGATGAGTGATAGTTTCTTAAAGGTTATAGCTGCAATGTGAATTCTGAAACCTTACAGAGAACTTTTTGTACCCTGTTATACCGCAATGTATCAGGCCATTTTACACTTTGAATGGCTCCTTTACGTGCATGATTTTGTGACATTATACACTGGGTTTTTGGAAATACCAGTTCAATGAGTCATGCACATCTTTCACATGCCACACTTCACACTATCAAATAGTCACATTTGGTGTTATCATCCTTGTATTCGTTTCCTAGGGCTGGTATAACAAAGTACCACACACTGGGTGGCTTAAAATGACAGAAACTTGTTCTCTCACATCTCTGGAGGGTAGAAGTCTGAAGTTAAGGTGTTGGCAGCGTTGGATTTTTCTCAAGGCACCGAGGGAGAATCTGTTTCACGTCCATCTCCCAGTTTTGGTCATTGCTGGAAATCCTTAACATTTCTTGGCTTGATTTGACTTGACCTCAGTCTCTACCTCATCTTTACACAGCCTCATTCCCTGTGTGTGCTTGTGTTTATGTTTACAAATCTCTTTTTACTTATAGGGCCACCCTGATCCCGTACGGTCTCTTTTAAAATTGATCACATTTGCAAAGAGCCTATTTTCAAATAAGGTCACATTTATAGATACGGGGGGTCAGGACATAAATATGTCTTTTGGGGAGCTACAATTCAATCCATAGCTACCACCTCATCTGGAAAATCTTTAAGAACTGGTAAACACAGGGGCACCTGGCTTGTTCAGTCAGTAGGGCATGTGACTCTTGATCTCAGGGCTGTAAGTTCAAGTCCCATATTGGGTACAGAGCTTAAAAAAAAAAAAAAGAATTGGTAAGTACATTGGTGAGCAAAATTTTTCCAAAAGTCTAATTTGTTGAAAGCTTTTATTTTTTATTATTATATAGTTTTTAGTGTTTATTTACTTTTGAGAGAGAGAGAGAAAGGGCGTGAGTAGGGGAAGAGCAGAGACACAGGGAGAAAGAATCGAAAGCAGGCTCCAGGCTCCGAGCTGTCAGCACAGAGCCGGATGTGGGACTTGAACTCACGGACTGTGAGATCATGACCTGAGCCGAAGTCGGACGCTTAACCGACTGAGCCACCCAGGCGTCCCTAAACCTCTCTTAGAGCAGGACCCTCACCTGGGCCCAGCAGGCTGTGTACTGACCCACGTGGATGCCGTGCTTGGATACACACAGTTTATTTAGACAAACAGAAGCTGAATGTCTCACTCTGGCCACTTCACATGCTCACTGAGCAACAAGTACATGGACTGGGGAGTCAGATTATCGGGGTTTCAATTCTGATTCCATGACTTGTTAGCTGTGGGTTGGTTAGTTAACTTCTCTGTGTTTTATTTCCTCTTTTGTAAAATGAGGCTGGTAATAGACTATACTTTATGGGGTTATGGATGGGATTAAATAAATTAATCCGTAAAGAGTCTAGAGCAGTAAGCATACGGTAAACATCTATAAATGTTTGCAACTATTCCTTGGTATCTGCCTCCTGTGCTAAGATTAAGGGGGGAAAAAGGCTGATAAAAACCATGAAAAGTTGGACCATCACATCTTAAGTTTAAATACCAGCAACTGATGGCCTGCTAGAAGATATGAGACTAATGCCATGCACTTCTTTCTGCCTCTTTCTCCCCTCTTACCAGTCTTTGCTGGTCAGTGTCATTTCTTAGTAAAGGTTATGACCATTCTGTTCCGTTCCATTCCATGCCATCACTTTTCTATTATTTAACTTTGCTTTTATATTTAAATGGATTGGATGCTCACCACCAGGGTTTTGGCCAGCGTTTTTGTTTCTGACTTGCTTTATTCTGATTTAACTCTTGAACAAGTAGAGTTTGTGTTTTCAAGACGGGCTAGTGCATGCATGCTATAGTCCTTGAGTTCTTGCATATTTGAGAATGTCTGCCTTTGAATGACATTTTGATGGGATGTAATGTTTTGAGGTCGCTTCTTTCTTTCCCTTGGAACTTTGCAGATATTACTCTACTGTCCTCTTTCATTGATCATTGCAGTGGAAAATCTGATTTCTCATTCTTATAGATGATTGGATTTTTTTCCTGGATAGCCAAAGAACTCTATTTTTTTTTTTTAACGTTTATTTATTTTTGAGACAGAGAGAGACAGAGCATGAACGGGGGAGGGTCAGAGAGAGGGAGACACAGAATCCGAAACAGGCTCCAGGCTCTGAGCTGTCAGCACAGAGCCCGACGCGGGGCTCGAACTCACAGACCGTGAGATCATGACCTGAGCCGAAGTCGGCCGCTCAACCGACTGAGCCACCCACGCACCCCAGAACTCTATTTTTTAATCCTTCCACTTAAGTTAGCAAGCATAAATATAAATATCTTTTTCTATCAATGTTGTTGGAAAACAGTACATCTTTTTGATTAAAAGGTTGAATTCTCACACTTTGGAGAAATTTTTCTCTATCATATTTTCCTGTATTACAGTTTCTTTCCTTAATTATTGCAACTCTTCACTCCTAGGACATCAATAATTTTCGTGTTAGATTGTCTTCGTCATCTATTCTTTAATTGCTTTAAATTTAATGTTCTTTCCTTCAATATTCATTATGACTATATAAAGTTTTCCATCCATTAAAATAATTTGATGTTTAGCCACATCTCTTATGTTGCATGTTTATTTTTGAAAGTGATTTGCTAGATCTGAATGAAGATTTTGCCTGACACTTTGTCTTTAACACTTTAATCTCCCTTTTAATCTCATGCTGTAATTTAGTACTTTTGTCTTTGTGTTCTTATTTTATTAAAGTCACATTCTTTTTTAAAAAATATTTATTTGAGAGAGAGAGATCATTACCTGAACTGAGAGCAAGAGTTGGATGCTCAACCAACTGAACCACCCAGGTGCCCCATAAAGTCATATTCTTTATTAGAATATATATGTCTGAAAAGTGATGAATTCACACAGTGTACCTCTGTTGCTTGGTTTGGGCTAGGTGTTCTTCCAGACTGGATTGATTTTTTTTTTTCTATGTGGAATGTTTTCAGAGTTTCTGTCCAATTTCTTTTTTATTTAGCCTGTGACTAACATGGATTATTTGGCTTGATATAAAATATGGGTGACTTCTTTTTGAAAAGCTTCCTATGTTATTGAAAACTCAGTTACCTTCCCATCAGAACTGTAGCTGGAGGGCTGCGGTGGGGTGCCTGCTGTCTACTTCTCCGTAGTTTCAGGACATGGGAGAGGGGTGGGTGGGACTGTGTGCAACTGTGCTTTTTCTGAGAACCATGAAAACATCCAGTTTCAGTACCCATGCCACCCAGCTGGGTGTGTATACCACTCCCATGGGCGTGCCCCCAACCTAGCACAGTGATGTGGAAACTGTCAAGTGCTGGTTCCCTTCTTCACTCCGTCATGGTCATGGTCATGGTCATGGTCATGGTCATGGTCATGGTCAAGGTCAAGGTCATGGTCAAGGTCATGGTCATGGTCATGGTCATGGTTCTGCGGTGGTGTATAGGGGCTTCTGCTCCCAAGTGTTTTCTTTGTGACTTTTTTCCAAGATGCCTTTTCATTTACTTGGTCATATTCTCTCCAAATGGGAACGGGGCGGGCCAGTTCCTGAATGTTATCAGGATTTTGCCATTTCACCCGGTTTCCTCCATACCACTTCTAGGGAAGGAATGATGAGATTACTTATGATGCTCTGGCACTGCCTCAGAATTCTTTGCTCCTGTCTTCCTTTGTTTTTTCTTTTCAACGTTCCTGGCATAAAGTTGAACTTCTTTCCTTGTTACTGCTGGTGGATTTTTAAAGATGTTTTTACTTTGCCTTCCTTTTGAAAGGATAATTTCAAGGAATATAGAATTCTTGGTTGCTAAGGGCCTCTTCTACCCTTCCCCTAGATGTTCCACTGTCTTCTGGGGCCCATTATTTCTAATAAGAATTCAGCAGTGACTCATATGACTTTCCCACTATGTGATGTATCTTCCCCAACACCCCCCCGCCCCCCCCACCCCCCCCACGCCCCCGCACCCGGCTGCTTTCAAAAGCTTCTCCTTACTTTTGTTTCCAGCAGTTTGACCGGGTTTGCCCATGTGTGTCTTTGTTTACACTTAATGCTGCTTGGGATTCACTGAACTTCTTGAATCTATAAATGTATGTCTTTCTATAAATTGGGAAATGTTGAAGCCATTATTTCTTCAAATATGTTTTTCTGGATCCATTCTCTCTTTCTTCCACTTTTAGAAATCAAATTACACACATGCAGACATTTTTTACATTATTCTACAGGTCCCTGGCACTCTGTTCATATTTTCCCATGTTTTTTCTTTCCGTTCTTCAGATTAGAAAGTTTCTATTGATCTAGCTTCAGCTTCTTTAACTCTTTTAGTTAAGTTCTTCCAGAAATTTATGATTTCACATATTGTGTTTTTCAGTTCTAGAATTTTCATGGGTTCTTTTAAGGTATAGTTTCTTTTTCTCATCGGTGATTTCCTGCCTTTCATCCATTGAAAGTATATTTTCCTTGACTTCACGGAGCAGAATTATAATAGCTGCTTGACAATCCTTTTCTAATCCTAACATCTGGATTATATTGGGGTTGGTGTCAGTTGATTGTCTTTTCTTTTAAGCCTGAAATTATATTCTCAGGTTCTTTGTATATTGACTCATTTTGCATTATATCATAGGCATATGAATTTCACATTATGGAGATTCTAGATCCTGTTGGAGTGCTCTGAGAATGTTGAGATTTTTGGTTTAGGAAGCAAATTAACTTAGGCAGATCCAAACTGCAAAACTGCCCTTTGGGGAGCAACCGAACTCAGCTCATTTCCCCTGTCTTTGGCTTGGTTACTTGGAGTCTGCTTTATCCTCAAGTGGTTTGGGATCTGGTCAGAGTTTACACACAGAATTTGGGGCTTTCTCTCTTTGGACCATTCCTTCCCAATATTTCCCCTTTCTCCTTGTTCTCCAGCATACTCTGTCCTCTGGTTCTTTAGGCCAAAAAGACTCTGGATTTTTTTGAAATTAAAGTTTGAGGCAACCCTCATGGCGGCGACTTCAGCCTGTTCACAGGCTGAAAACTACAAGCATAGGTAACTCCTTCCATGTCTTTCTAGCAAGATTTGACTCCCCTCCAGGTTCTGTTTGCTTCTGTTTAGTCTCTTGTGCCTTCAGATTGTCAGTAATTGTATTTGATCCTGAGTGTATAGCCATTATCTGTGGGAAAAGCATGGTCTGGTAGGTGCTTGTTAGAATTTACTGATAATTTCTTCACTGTTTTGTGGTTTTCACTTTTGCTGTTCATTGTGTTAAATGTGGGGAGAGAGAGATGTTCTAAGCTCGAGCTATTTTACCATCTTTACCCAGAAGTTCTTCTGCGCAAATGTCTTATCTTTCCTGAGCCTCAGGTCTGTTATCTGTAAAATGGGGGAACAGTCCCTTCTTTGTGAAGTTTTTGTAAGGGTGAAATGGGGTAGGGCAGATAAAGCTTTGCAGCCCAGTTCTTGGCAGTGTATAAGATTATTGCCATTATCAGGGTGCCTGAGTGTTTCAGTCGGTTACGCATCCGACTTTGGCTCAGGTCATGATCTCACAGTTTGTGGGTTTGAGCCCCGCGTTGGGCTCTGTGCTGATGGCTCAGAGCCCGGAGCCTGCTTCAGATTCTGTGTCTCCCTCTCCCTCTGCCCCTCGTCCGCTCGCACTCTGTCTCTCTCAAAAATAAATAAACACTAAAAAGAATTAAAAGAAAAAGATTATTGCCATTATCTTAGGTGTCAGTATCTCATCCCTAACTTAGTCCCTGGCGCATGAAAGGGGTAAATAATGATTGCTGAGTAAATGAATGAGACTCATGAAAATGGAAGAGAATGGATATAAGACATGGTGGAATTAGAGGGAAACTGAGGATAAGCCCCAAGACGGGCATTTTCTCCTTGAATGTGGGCATGTAGCAGACACACAGGCCTGTGGCCAGGTAGCTCTTCCCTCTGGCCAGGCTTCTATTTCACAAGGTGTTCTCTCTAACTCTGTGGTGATTCACTTGTACAAGCCGCAGCACGAGGCCAAGCCTTCAGAAGTAGGTGAAGAGTCTCCGTATCCCCACTTTTTGTACTTTCCAGGAGGCACAAGGGACTTTTTTGGGATTCTGGAGCCTGAGGGAATCCCCGGCCCTCCCCCGGTTTGTGAGCATTGGAAGAAATGGCTGAATGTTGCATTTGTGTGGAGCAATACCAGAGACAAAATGAAGAGGCCTGGGGACGGGGGAGGCCGCTCGTTGTCCAGACATGACAAGCGTGTTAACACCCTGACTTTAGGGAGGAGTGATTCTCCACACTGGAGGGCCGAAGTGCCAGCCCTCAGCAGGCAGGAACATGCTCCAAAATCATAATGGTGCTTCCCAGGGCAAAGGGGTCGGTCGGGGTGTTCGGGCACGGGCAGCGGCCATGCTTCCCCTCAGCTTCTGTGGGACCATCGTAACAGGACAGCAGTGTGAACAAGGCCCCGGGCCTGGGCACCTTGTTCACCTGAGAAATATACAAGACTTAAAAAATAATACTATTAGTTGTACTGGACACGTAAACACGGTTCATAAAAGGGTTCTATTCAAAGCCCCTTCCCCAGCCAAGCTTACAGACAACACTCACAGATGTCTGTACTTGGCCCTAACTCTTTGTTTTTCTAGGTCACGGTGCCACTCATTCTCAGAAAATAAGCTACCACTCCAGAACATATTCTTCTCTGGCTCGACCACAACTCACATCCTGGATGAGCCCCAGACAGATTCACCGCCGGCCCCCTCCTGCCCCCATAACTTGTCACCTCCTTCTCTATCTGACCAAGTGTCAACCCCCTTCCCACACAGCCTCCCCCAAGACCACAGCTACAACCCTCCCACATCCTACAAACCACTTAAGAGGCCCAGCCTAACAGAGACTGGGAGCCAACATCTCTCTTGATGTCTGGCCCCTCTCCTTCCTTCGAGAGTGAATAAACTCTGTCATGCTTGTTAGTCTACTCTGTGCAGTTCTTTGCTGTCCACATCACCGGCCACCCTAACAGTTAAAATGGCTAATTTTATATTTTACCATAACTAAAAACAAACACAATTATTAAAATAATGCGTACCCACTGTAGACAATTTGAAAAACTAAGAAAGATTAAATCTTAAAAGGAACAAAAGTATTCACATTCCTTCCTTCCAACATTTTGGTAATTTCCTTTCTTTTTATATGCAAATGGCATTTTTACTCAGCTGAGATTGTACTGTGTATAATGTGTGGTGGTTCTTTTGGACTCTTATAAATTTTTTTTTAACACTGCTTTATTTTTGATAGAGAGAGACAGAGCACAAGTGGGGGAGGGGCAGAGAGAGGGGGAGACACAGAATCTGAAGCAGGCTCCAGGCTCTGAGCTGTCAGCCCAGAGCCCGACACGGGGCTCGAACTCACAAACCTGAGCCGAAGTCAGACGCTTAACCGTCTGAGCCACCCGGGTGTTCCTGGACTCTTATAATCTGAGCATATTTGTTATTCACTCTTGTTTGAAAATACTTTAATGGATTACAAGTAATTTATTTTACAGATTTATCAAATTGTGTTTGACTGTCTCACTGGCCATGTAGGCTTTTTTCAATATTTTAAAGAAAAAAAAAACCACTTCAATAAACATCTTTAGATATTAAGTCTTTGTCTAAGAGAGCTTCTGAAAGTGTAAATATTTTTCTTCTCTTCCTGTTTCATCCTGCGTAGACCTCACACTTCCCCCGCCCCCGCCTTTTTTTTTTTAATGTTTATTTATTTATTTTGAGAGAGAGACAGTGCAAGCACGGAGGAGCAGAGAGAGAGAGAGGGAAAGAGAGAATCTCAAGCAGCCTCCGTGCTACTAGCTGTGGACCCTGACTCGGGGCTCTAACCCATGAACTGTGAGATCATGACCTGGGCTGAAACCAAGAATCAGACGTTTAACCGACTGACCCACCCCGGTGGCCCCTATCTCACACTTCCTTACATGCCTGGCTCAGGTCTGGCCCCTGCTAGGACACCTTCCCTGAGCACTTCAGCCTGCAAAAATCCCTTCCTTCTCTGATTCCGACTGCATTCATTCAATTTCGTTCCATCATTCATTCATTTATTCATTAAATATCACTTGATGGCATATTAAGGATATATATATATATACACACACACATATATATATATATATATATATATACACATATACACACACACACTCATCAAATACTAATTTCTTCTCTAATAATGTGGTTGCTAAGAATAATAGTCATGGTCATGTCCTTTGAGTATTTACCCTGTGCTGGCACTTCTTAAAGTACGTTACATGGATTAGCTCATTTCCTCTCTATAGTACTATCCATGCTTTACTATGGGAAAGTTGAGGCACAGAGAGATTAGGTCACTTGCCCAAGATTGCTCAGCTATTCCTTGAGTGACCTGGGATTCAATCCCAGTCCCTTTGGCTCCGGAGTCCATGAACCGCATTCACAGTTACAGGCGTTGCCTTAGTTGAACTCTTCTAGGGACCGGAGATGGAACAATGAATGAAGCAAGTATACTTCCTGTATGGCGGGGGCTGCCTAGGCCTGGGTGCCCCACTTAGCTCTGGATCATGAAAGTCTTGAGCTGTTCCCACATGGTTGTGCCTCCTGTGAGGCATGGCTTCTCCATCCTGTGAAGTCCTGCAGGGCTGGGGCCCTCGCCCCCCTGCCTTGCACCCCTGAGAGCCAGTGTGCTGGGAGTACTCGGTAATGCTTCTAAACCGATGGTTGGAAGGGTGAAAGAAATCTGAGCACCAAGAGACCAGATTCTGCTTTGGGCGCTGTCATCGTGCACCACAGGGGAGGTTTCTCTACCACTGTGTTTCCTCATGAGGGAAATGAGATAACCTTTGACATTCCGTGAATGTGGTAAAATCTCCCAGTAATACCTTATGTTTCTCTCACATGGTGATGAGCAACCCCTCGTACAAGACCTTCCCATTGCCTCTAGCCTTCTGATTCAGTCCAAGGCTGAAGAAAGTCTTCTCTCTGTTGCTTCTTCTTCAGTATGTCAGGTATGAGCAGGAATCTTTCAAAAACTAAGGAGCAGTGCTACTTTTCTCATGGACATGAGTTTATTTCATAAAGTAGGTGTCTTAATCTGTTCAGGCCGCTATAACTAAAATACCATAGGCTGGGTGGCTTGTAAGGAACAGAAATTTATTTGTCACAGTTCTGGAGGCTGAGAAGTCCACACTCAAGGCACCAGCAGATTCAGTATCTAGCAAGGGCCAGCTTCCTGGTTGATAGATGGTCCTCTTTTTTGCTGTGTCCTCGTGAGGCAGAAGGGGCATGGAGCTTTCTCAGGGAGCTTTTATAAGGACACAAACCCCATTCATGACAGCTTCAGTCTCACAACCTAATCACCTCCCAAAGGCCCACCTCCACTGGAATACCATCACCTCGGTCATTAGGTTTTCAACATGTGAATTTTGGAGGGACACTAACAGTAGGTAATTGCAGTTACAATGTTGAATTTTTACAAGTGATTAGAAGAAGAGAGAAGAAGGAGGCATTTTAAGTAAGACCAAAAGCGTTTCATGTTCTTTTCTGAATTTTTAAGTAAGACCAAAAGCGTTTCATGTTCTTTTCTGAATTGACCCTAGGGAAGTTAGTTGTTTACCTCCTTTTGATTGGGGTCATGTCTAATAAACATAAGAGCTACTGTATTTTGAGTAGCTATTTGGTGCACATAACAGCATTATTGCTGATCCTTCCTGCAATCTTTCACACGCTATACTTCATAGGCTCGGAGGGGTTAAGGGTCTTTCTTGAAGCCACCTGGCTAGTAAAAAGCACTGTAGAGATCATTCTCCATTTTGCTTGGTCCAAAAGCCTGCTGAAGAGCCACTGCCACATGGTCTGTTTCCTGTTTCCTGTTTCCTGTTTCCATAGATAAAGCCAGGAGGGACCCCCACTTCCATACCCCTGTGATTCTGGGTCCACATTTGGGGAATGGCGGAGAAAGAAGATCCTGAACTGAATCAATTCACACCTCTGAATCTGTTAAAGGATGATGTGTCCTGATTTGTGGATTTGTTGATATAAAACAGTGTTTCTATGAGATATCAAATGTTTATTTATTTGAAAGCATATTAAGAAAAAACAAATCTTGGGGCGCCTGGGTGGTTCAGTTGGTCAAGTCTGACTCTCAGTTTTAGCTCAGGGCATGATCTCAAAGTTTCATGAGTTCCAGCCCTGCAGTGGGCTCTGTGCTGACAGTGTAGGGCCTGCTTGGGATTCTCTCTCTCCCTCTCTCTCTGCCCCTCCACTACTCACACTGTCTCTGTCTCTCTCAAAATAAATAAATAAACTTAAAAAAAGAAAAACAAATCTCGGGGCGCCTGGGTGGCTCAGTCGATTAAACGTCCAACTCTCAGTTTCAGCTCAGGTCACGGTCTCATGGTTCGGGTCCTGTGTCGAGCTTTGCGCTAACAGTGGGGGGCCTGCTTGGAATTCTCTCTCCCTCTCTCTCTGCCCCTCTCCCAGTCTCTTTCTCAAAATAAATAAATAGACTTAAAAACGACCTCATATAGTTGTATATTTAATGAACAACAACAACAAAAAACCACAGTCCTGGGAAATTCTACAAGTGTTTCTAAGACTTTCGAGAAGAAGGAGATGGTTTGGGACTCAAGCCTTCCTGCCGAAGCTCAGGCTGGAGTTAGACCTTAGGGGAGGGGTCGTGTTCACTCAGGCAGAGCGAGATGAAGAGGACATTTCAGAGAAACGAAAAAGTATAAACAAGTCAGAGATGATGGAGAGATGAGTCAGACCAACCTCACATCACTCCACTTCCAAGGAAAAACTGATGTGCACAGTGGTTAAAGAGTGGCTTTGAAATCATGTACGTGTTGGTTCAGTCCCCAGCTCTGCCACTTACAAGATATGTGGCCTTTGGCCAATTATTCAAACTCCTTAAGCCTCAGTTATCTCGTTTCCAAATGCTGCTAATGACGTGCACGCACAGGGTCTTTGTGCGGATTAGCTGTGGCAGAGCTCAGTTCCCGGTTCTGTGGTTTGAGGAGGTCGTTATTATCTCTCAGATCATCTGGGAATATCCAGATCCTAATCTTAACATGTTCCATTTCACCTCAGTAATCAATAACTGAGAACTATCACTTCTTTTAGCTCATGAGATCTCGGAAGCAGTAATCCCTCCTTACCCTCTGTGCCAAAAACGCTGAAGTGAAGGAAATGTATCGTCAGGGGTCTATGGTCACACAAAGCTACCTCAGATGAGTGACTTCCTTCTTCCCAGCAGAAACAAGAACATTCCACGAGGCTTCTGGCCATTCTTTACCACCTCCATTTATCACCTGATATGTTTTTCTTAGCCCTTTGAAGAGACAGGCTGAAAACCCAGCCTAATGATCCCTGACCACTATGAAAAGTCGGAAAATAATGAGCAAGGCCTGATTTCTCTCAGGCACCTCGTTATGGGAGGCTGGACCGTAGAAGTTTCTGCTTTTTAAGTCTTTGGTTCTCTCTCTATTTTCTGGGCTGCCTGTGGCCTCTTATTAGCATCTATAACAGAGGCAGAAGATGTCAGCGCTAGTCCAAACTTTGCCACTTATTAGCTGGCTCATTTTTGGCAGGCCATTTGAGTCTCTAAGCCTCAGTTGATTTATCTGTAAATTAGACCTCAATTGAAAGGTGTATAGGAAAGTGCTTTGGGAGTCCTCTATGTGAGGAACACATTTTAAAGGGAGTAGATTAAAATCAAGCAGGTGCACTCTGCCCCTTTCTTCTTAACCCAACCATGAGTCCCAGATTCTACAAATAAAAATCTCTCCTGTGTAGTTCACTCTGAATGTGAACTTAGGAACTTTGTGTCTATTTTGGGCAAGGAAATGAGTTTCCTAACTATCCATCCTTCCTGTGAGTTCGAGAAAGGCCTCACAGAGGAATTGGCCAAAGAGGTGTGATAGAAGGTATCTCGTGCTCCCTGCAATTACAGCTCGTTTGATAGGACCCCAAGCCAATGTGATACAACACTTTAAACACCATGGTATATATTTAGTACAAGTGTCTGTACCTCACCTCCTCCAAACTCTAGAAACACACACACATTTTCCACGTAAGCGGGCCTACCCTGGTGTCCCTGCCTCCTGGATGGAGTCATTCTAAGGCCTTCAAGTCATGACTTTGTGGTGCTCTGAGCCATTTAGGTTGAGAGGTACAGGCTGTAATTATCATTATAGACCACCTACTTGCTAATTGAACTTGACAGTTGAGTGCTTTATGATGTCATTGAAGAAGGACTGTAATGGAAAATGTGACATTGTTCAGAGGCTACTTCCTGCTCCGAACCTCATCGGTGCTTCCTCAAATGCCTATCTGATTGTCCACACATTTAGGCCTTAGCAGGGCTGGTTATGGATTAATTCAAATCACCAATCCCCACACCCACTCCTGACAGGGTAAGGCTGCAACTGTATACCCAGGTTTCTCATGGTATAAAAGGTTTTGCGTTGTACCCTATACAAAGAGGGGCTGGAAAGTTGATGCAGCTTTGCAGGAGACATTTGAACTTTAGGAACTATCTCAGTGATGGGAAATGTGGCCTTTCCCAAAAGGTTATTGTCCAGCTGTTTGTAGCCCATTAACTATAGGTGATGAGAGTCAGCAAGAATGTGGCTGAGGCTGCAGCCCTGTCTGAGCCATCTGAACCTCACAATTCCTTGGCAAAGGGTCCCTCACTCAGGACAATATCGGGAGAGAGGGCTCCCCTGGCCATGCAGCACTCCTATACTTAGGCATGGTTGGTGGCTTTTTAAAATTTTTTTTTAAGTTTATTTATTTTTGACAGAGACAGAGTGGGAGCAGGAGCTGGGGAGGGGCAGAGAGAGAGAGGGAGACACAGAATCTGAAGCAGGCTTCAGGCTCTGAGCTGTCAGCACAGAGCCCGACACTGGGCTCGAACTCACAAACTGTGAGATCATGACCTGAGCTGAAGTTGGACACTCAACCGACTGAGCCACCCAGGCGCCTCTCTTCTGTGAAATAGGCGTTCTTGATCAAGTCCTCTCCATAAGGGCGTGAAGGAAGACTGGCCGTCTCTGTATTTCCTACTGCATTGGTCCTTTGAAATCAGGCGTTTTGTAATCCCTGTCCACATAAGTGAACCATAGAGATATGTCATGGTGAAAATTCACTCCTCACATAACAAATGTGATATTTTTGTAACTGAATAAAGCTCCTTGAGATTCAGTCTTGTCTCTTGTTCGTCTTGGTGTCCCCTTTTTGTCTCTGTGTTCCCTGATCTAGCCAAGACCCTTTCCTGGTGCACAGAGCTCAACAAATGTTTGCCATAGAATTAAATGTCATCTCTTCAAGGTGACTGGATACCTCCTTCCAAGGAGAGTTTTTCTCCTGGGTTATTTATCCTGAATTTCTCAATATCTTATCTTGGCATTCGAATTTTTCCACAGCAGAGTTTCAATCCGCCTTTCCTCCACTAATGCATGCAGTAAATGGTTTATAGGACTATCTGTAATAGTGGAAAAATTGAAAACAATCTTACTGTCCAGCTGCAAGAGAATAGCTGAATAATTTATGATGTGACCACATATACCATAGATTGCTAACAGCTACTACTTAGCGCTTACCATGCCATTTATTATTCTAAGCACTTTTCATGTAATTAACTCATTTAATCTTTAGAACTACTCTGTGAGGCAGATACTATGAACCTCATTTTACATGTAGGGAAATGGAGCCAGAGGGGTAAATTAACTTGCCCAAGGTCATGTAACCGGGAGGTGGCAGAATCAGGATTCAAACCCAGGCAGCCTGACTCCAGAGTCAGTGAGTCAGTTTAGCCCCTAAACTGTCTCTCATACAGCCAACAAATAGTGCACTAAACCACTAACAACTTGCCTAAGAATGTCTGCCTTGCATCTAATAAGGGCTAGAGGGAATGAATACATGTATTATTATATACATACAGGAAATGTTTGTTATGCTTTAAATGGGGGACAAAAGCTGGATATCATTTTTATATATCATGATCTCAGCTATGAAAACTTGTAGAAAAATGCATGGCAAATAACTGGAAGAAAATAGGCCAAAAGGTTAATTCTGCCTGTGGCTGATGGGCTGACAATATCTTCCTCCCCCTTGCTTCTTTGTACTTGTCTGACTTTTCTAAATTTCCTAAAGCAAGTTTGATCTATAAAATTAGGAAAAAAAAAAAACCAAAACAGAGACAGGTTTGGGAGAAATCACCAACAGGCATGGGATAGTTTCTTTTTCCCCTCAAAACATTTGTTAATTTCAAAGACATTTCCTTGACCCACACACTCTCTTGCAAGAAGCCTGACCATTATTTGTGGGTTATTCAGAAGGTCATCCTCAGGTAATAAATACACAGGACTTTGCACTTTTGTTCTGATACAAGTCACTTGAGAGAAGCCAATTTCCTGGATCTTTTTGAAGGAATTTATTACAAGTTTCTTTGATTTCTGAGTCCTTTCGTCCCTGCACTTCCTTCCATTGCTGGTGACTCGGTCTCCTGGGCATGGCTTGAGTCTTGCCCTGGGGCACCAGGGCGACAGTTTTGGCAGCTGTAGCTGGGGAAGTGTTACTGACAGTTTGATGGGCTTGTCCAGGCATTTGCAGCCCTGGGCCAGATGTGGTCTGAAGGAAAGAGGCCTAGGTTTCAAGGTGCAGCTCAACACTCACTAGTGGACTTTAAGCAACTCACTTTATCTCTGAGCCTCAGTTTTCTCAGGTTATTCTGACTCTGAAAAGGGCTCAGGTGGGATAATGTATATGCAATCCATTTGTAAATGTAAAGATCTATATTCATGGGCATTGTCTTTTTTTTTTTTTTTTTTTTTTTTGCGGCTTCCTACTCTTTTTCTCACATCTTTTGGGGTCACTGAGAGAGGCTAGTTAAAATTAAGGGAGACCCCTAGAGGGAAGGACTTGGGAGGTGGGAGTGGGGGGAGCTGGAGGAGTATTATAGGAGGGAGAGGGATGCTGAGGTAGGCCTCTGTAGAAATGTGTGAAGGTGATGTCAGGAGTGGAATTCAGAAAAAGGGATGTTGTAAGTGGATATCTAGGAAGCCTTGCATCTTGATGTTTGTTGTGACACCACTTTGTCTCCTTAAGAAACCTGCAGGGAAGACCTCTCTGGCTTTTTAATGTTCCTAGCGTGAGATTTATAACCATACCCTTGCCTTCTATACATTAATTTCATGCTAAGATTGGCCTTCAGGCGACAACAGGAAGAGTCGCCTAAGAAGACTTAGGTACACCAGGGTTCTAGAATGATACCCCTCCCCCAGGTGAGGATTAAGTGAGAACATGCACATAGGCTGCCTTGCACCCAGTAGATGTTCAATCCATAGCAATTTGTGTTAATTATTTGGACCAAAAGATATTTTGCTAAAACACAAGTAATTTGAGAATTGGGACTTGGTTTCTCCTCATATCTCCTGGGACAAGGCTGGACACTGAAGCTGACTGGGTGAAGTGTAGTCCAATGAAAGCTTGTCCACCATGACATGCCCATTTCCAAGCCCACACCTGCTTACACAATGCCCATATCTAACGCTGAGGTCTTGAGGCTGCAAGGCCACTGCCTGCTGTACGAGGCACGGTCAGCCCAGCCATTTCCCTGTCTTGTGGCTGTAGTCCTTCCAAGGGGCCCATCTCTAGTGTCCAGCCTCTGCCCCTAGTGTTGTTCTCCCAGACATGCTGTTCCCCTATTTGTTTTGTGACTTGGGTTCCTTAGACTTCGCTGCGCATAGGTATCTTTATCCTTGAAGCTGAGAGCACTGAAGTCTAAGGTAGGGGGCGCAGGTAGACCACACGGCAGTTCCTTTAGCCCTCAGTCCGCCCTTATACTGGACTGTGGGTGTTGAAAGCGTGCAGAGAACTATGGACGCCATCGAAGGTTCTACATGAGCATCTGGAGAAAGATGAGGCAGAAGGGTTTGGGAAGATATTTTCAGCCTCCGGTGCTTTCCTTATTCCTTATAAGACTGTGCAATACCACCATCTCCAATTTAAGAGTGCTAGAAACAGCATGTCTGTGAGCGGCTCACTGTAAGTGAACATTATAAAGTAGGGCATTATTTGTATTAGCCAGTAAACCGCCTAAAATGATGACTAAGAAAGGCATTACTTAAAATATTATTCACGGGCAAAGACTGAGGTCATGGGGGTGGGGAGCTGAGGTAGTGTCCAGAGGGAAATTAGGTGTTTATATTTCTAAGAAAAATAACCTGTCAAGTCAGGGGCCCTAGAGACAATACATGAGGAAGCCTCATAGGATGGAGAGGACAGGTCCATCCCTCTCCTGCCTCTCATCTATAGGTCAGAAGACCCCAACTGCAACCTTGGGGGAGGGGCCCCCAAAGGGAGTAACTCCACAGCTGCTCCTTCCCTGGACATCTTCCAGGGATATCTTCCCTACCTGTCCACGCATCTACCTCACAGCCCCGGAAACTTCTTGGGGGCATCTGGGTGGCTCAGTTGGTTAAGGGTCTGACTCTTGGTTTTAGTTCAGGTCATGGTCTCATGGTTCCTGAGATGGGGCCCCGTGTTGGGCTCTGTGATGACAGCTCAGAGCCTGCTTGAGATTCTCTCTCTCCCTCTCTCTCTGACCCTCCCCTGCTTGTGCTCTCTCTGTCTCTCAACATAAATAAAGTAAAAAAAAAAAAAAAGTAACTTCTTGGGCTTTTCATGTCATCTGTGGTCACTTTGGCCCTGTAAGCCAAGAACACGGAGTGAGCCTCTTGCTTTGTTTTCTCTGTAATCTGGCTGTAGTTCTTCTTATAAAGAGTCATATGGAGTGGGAAGGGAGCTAAAAAAGTCTCTCCTCTGTTTCTTGTTCTTCATTCTTCTCTCTCTTTTTTTTTTTTTTTAACGTTTTATTTATTTTTGAGACAGGGAGAGACAGAGCATGAACGGGGGAGGGTCAGAGAGAGAGGGAGACACAGAATCTGAAACAGGCTCCAGGCTCTGAGCTGTCAGCACAGAGACGGACGCATGGCTCGAACTCACGGACCGTGAGATCATGACCTGAGCCGAAGTCGGCCACTTAACTGACTGAGCCACCCAGGCGCCCCATTCTTCTCTTTTCTTAAAGTTTGTTTGTTTTTTATTTATTTACTTACTTATTTACTTATTTATTTATTCATAGTAATCTCTCTACTCTATACTTGTGGGGCTCGAAGTTACCACTTCCAGATCAAGAGTGGCATACTCTTCTGATGGAGCCAGCCCGGCGTCTCCTTGTTCTTGAGTCTTAAGCAGTGTTGACATAAAAGTGATACTGAGGAAGGAAATGATTAAGGTTCTCCACGCATGTGGAAAAGGGTTCAAATTCCAGCTCTTTCATTTCCTTGGTGACTTCAATTTTCTTATTCATACGATAGGGTAAGGCCCCCACATATGGTATGAAAAGGAGAGGCAATATAATAAACAAATTGCTTTTGCTCCCCAAATCGTAGGTATTATTTGCATGTCCTCTTTTTTCATTCCTGCTGTCATTGCCCCAGCTCCTATTATATCTCCACTGATGGCAGCTTGCAAACTGGTCTCTGTGCCCCACGCTCGCAGTCTCTGCTCCTGCCATCCACTTTCCAGGAAGCTGGCAGAAAAATCAGTGTAAAACACAAGGATGCATGCCATGCCCCTGGATGAAATCTTTTAAGAGCTTCCAATTTTCTCGGAATAAAGTCTGAAATCTCCAAGATGGCATCCTCCCAGAAGTAGTCTCATGAGTTTGTCTTCTTTCACTCACTCACGTTACGGTTACCGTTAGGAGCACCTTTCAAATGCCAGATACTAAGCCAAAGGCTTCATACAGGTCATTTCACATAATCCTGAAGACAACACCATCATTAATATCTCCATGATACAGAAGAGGAAAGAGGCTCAAAAGAGGCTCGGAGAGGAGCGCCTGGGTGGCTCAGTTGGTTAAGCGTCAGACTTTGGCTCAGGTTATCATCTCACTGTTCCTGGCTTCCAACAGAGCATGGCATGGCACTCTGCAATGACGGTGGGGAGCCTGCTTTGGACCCTCTGTCCCCTTCTCTCTCTGCCCCTCCCCTACTCTCTCAAAAATAAATAAACATTAAAAAAAAAAAGAGGCTCAGAGAGGCTGAGGGACCCAAACCCATACTCAGCTGGTTGGTGGTAGAGATCTGAATTCACTCTGTGCGGCACCTCCTGGAACTGGAGCTCCGTGGACCCAGCAGCGACGCTTCCTCAGCAGCCGGCCAGCCAGCAGCCTAGCAGGAGGGGAAGGGAGGTAGCAATACCTGGAAGAAGGGTGTTGAGGGATGAGAGGAGGATGTGACCTCCCCTTTCCCAAGTTGAGTTGGTGGTGGGGAGTGGTCACCTCAATTTGGAGACAGAGTTCTGTGTCAGGGCTTCAGGCGCTGGGAGTGTTCCCCACACTGTGTGTTCCCAGAGGGCCCAAATGACTTCCACTCCCCCTTTCCCTCCAAGTACATAGTCCCGTGCCAAGTGGGTGCTCAAAACTCAGTTGGGTGATGATTGTTGCCGCCGGTGGTTCCATTCTCTCTATGGGAACTGGAGTGGTGGCCCAAGGCCCTCCTGTGGGGCGGTTTTCTGTCTCAGCGCCCCCCGGGGCACCGGGGATGGTCCGTATACAGCGGTGACACCTGCTCCACAGGCGGTGCACGCCTTCCCCTAGCAGCCCCAGTTCAGCCCCAGTGAAAGGAAGGAACTTCGCTCCCTTCAACACCGCACCTGAGGCCTCCCGTCCCGCCAGCCTGCAGGCAGCTTGGGGGCCACACTCCTCTTGTATCTGCAGTGTTTGTGAGCACCTAGCACATGCTACGCCCGGTGTTGGGCAGGATCGGGTCAAACCCCGTGAAAGAGATTTTGCCGTTTTATATGCTACATAAGAAGCGTTCAGAGACGTTAAGTGACTTGCTCAGTCACACAGGCAGTCGGTAGCGGAGCCAAGATTTACAGTTCCCGCTCCTGAGGACAGAAAGCCTGTGAGTGTAGCATTCGACCCTCCGGGACCTGGGGCGTGGTGGGGAGAGCCGGCATTTGGGGATCCCGGCCCTCCGCGTCGCCCCTCCCCTCGTTCCTCCTTCCGCCTTCCTCGGTGGCGGTGGCGGTGGGGGGTGGTGGAAGCGGGGTCCCCGCATCACGAGGTGCCCTAACCCGGCACCCCTAACCCGGAGGCCCGCCCGCGGGCGACCCCCGGAAGGCCAGGCCAGGGTGTCTGGGGCGCCGTGCGACCGGGGACCCACCCCGTCGGCCCGACTATTTGCATAACGGAGACCTTCGCTTCCCCCGCCCCTCCGCCGCGCTCTTCTTCCCTCCTTCGCCGTCCCCTCCACCCCTCAGCCCCAGTCCCCCGCTCCTCCCCAGCAGACCCTCCTGCCGGGACCTGGCGCCGGGCTCCCAGCTGCCGGGCTCCCCTGCGGCCGCGGCGCGCGGAGACGGCCGGCACCTGGGGGAGGGGAGTGCGGGGCCGGGCCGGGCCGGGGAAGACATCTGGGGCACTGCCGGGCGCTAACAAAGGGAGCGGCTGCGGGCCGGCGAGGGCGCGGAGCGGGCTGACGGGCCGCAGCCCCGGCGGCCGAGCGCTCAGCGAGTGAGTAGGGGTGCGCAGGGCGGCGGCGCGGCCCGGGGCCCGGGAGGAGGCGTGTGCGAAGGGGCACGGGAGGGGAGCGGGGCGGCGGGGCGCGCGGAGCCGGTGCCCAGCGCCGCCTCGGCAGTCTCGCCGGCCGGCTGGCCACCGTGGGGCCGGGGTGTCTCTGGCTTTCTCCCGGCCCGGGGACCGCCTTGGCTTTCCCCCGGGGCTCCGCGAGTCTGCGGACCCACAACAAACCCACGTGCGCTCGGCCCCCGGGAGCCCCGCTTCCCGCACCGCGCCACGGGTCAGGTGCGGGACGCCCCGCGCGCTCCGGGTTCCTGCGCATTCCCGCCGCTAGATTTAAGGACCGGGAAACTGAGGCCTGCGGCGGGGGTGGGGGCTCAGGCACCACAACAAACGCACGTGCGCTCTGCGCGGGGATCCCGGCGCCCGGCTGGCCGCGGAACGGCCGCCCTGCGGAACCGGGCCATTGTCTCAAGCCGCGGGGGAGGGAGAGGCGCTAGGGACGCCGCTGGCCAGAGGAGGACGACAGACACATTGAAAAGGTACCACTTGGCCCTCAGGCCAAACTGCCAGTCTGCCAAAAGGGGAAAACAAAACACGAAAGCGGCTACAAAAAGCTTTGCCCCAGGCCGAGAGCCTGTCCCCGGCCGTGGTGCATTACTGGATGTGACCAGGGCAGCCCCTCACTTCCAGCGCACCGGGGGTTGAATTAAGGGCCCATGGGTCCCTCTCCAAAAAAAGACCGTGCCTAGTGCACCATTGTCCCTGCACTCAGGCGACTGCCCCTGCTGGGAGATGGCGAGCGCCTCCCCAGCCTGCAGAAACAATAGTCCAATTTAAACAGCGCCCAGCGCGGTCTTGGTCTTCTCGGCCCTTTGCTTGAGCTTTGCCTTGTAGGTCCTTGCGTCTGGCACTGGCCCCTTTTGGCTTGAGACTCGCTTTGCGTTTTTAGTTTTTACAGGCGAGGCCAGCCGAGGCCTCTTGTTCTGGGTAGGGACGCTCTTATCTTGGGTTAGATCAGTTTGAGAGAAATTCCGAGGTCCAGATAAGAGGGCTCCTGTTTGTTTTGTTTTTGCTTTGCTTACATGTGCTCTGCTCACCTTGGCAGGTTTTGGTTCATCAGACCTGCTCGGGCAGCCGTGAAGTGGGTGGGTGGGTGCATTGGCCTGTTAGGGAATGGTGCTGGTGCAGAAGTAAGACCCTAAGGTTGCTGGAGTGGGGGGTGGGGGTCGGGGTGTGCAGGCATGGAGGCACCGCTGCTAGAGTGCTCTTGCTGAGCTCACTGGCCGCCGGTCCCTCTGGAGGTTAAACCTGTCCCTGGGGAGAACTGGAGGGCCTTCAGCTCCAAGCCACTGTTACTGAGGATCTAAAGAGGATCTAGGGAACCCTCTTATTTTACAAGCGGGTAATGTTGGCCTAGAAAATGCCTTGCGGGAGTTTAAACCAGTGAAATGGGAAAGAGAATTTGAGTATGGGTCTCCCAATTCTCACACTGCCCCTGGCCTTGACAGCCCCCAAAGGCACAACCAGGTGAGTCTAAAAATCAGTGGCCTTAGAACAGAGTTAAACAAAGAAAGTAATTCAGATGGAAAGCCGCACCCTTCCATTATCTCTTTTAAGAGTTCTTATTCATTTGGGAAAAGATAGATTTAGTAATTCTTTACTCTTCTGCTAGCCTTTCATAAACTTTGGTATTTTTCTCTTCTCCCTGTCCCTTTCCCCTCAATTTGGAATAGGGCCAGATATGGGGACTTAGATATTTGCCTCTCATCTCTGTGCCAGGAAGCCTTTGTTTGGGCCTAAGCATTAGGCTTAGTGTCTCTTAGCAAGCTACTCCTGAGCCACTTGTGGGAGAACAAGGCATTGTTTTCATTGATTTTATTTAATTAAATTCTTTTTGAGAGTTCCACGGAAGTAGCTGCCTATTTTTGTATTTGGCAGAGGAAAAGTTAGAAAACAAACAAACAAAAAAAAAACAAAAAACCCAAAAACAAAACAAAAAAAAAACAACAAACCAAAGAACCAAAACAAAAAACCAAAAAAATAAAAATTTAAAAACCCAACAACAAATACTTGGAGTCCGGGTTTCCCCAAAGCTAATGTGCTGTTTTGTCCTGTCCCTGTTATCTCCTAGCTACACTTGTTTCTTTTCTTAGGGTTTCTAGAGCGTTTCATTTTTGTGGTAATTCCACTGGGCACTTGAGTATAGCTTTCTTATCGGGATGCTTGCCTTATAAGGAACCTTAGGAATCATCTGGCCAGACCCTTTTATTTTCCAGATGGGAAAACTGAGGCCCAGAGAGGAGAAATCACTTGCCTAAGGACATGCAGCAAGGTGTCTGCTTTTAATTTCTCTTTGTGCGTAAAAGGAAAACCGTTGCATCAAATGAGTTGTTGTTGGTACCCCAGAGTAAAGTCAAAGTTATGATGGTTGTTATAACGACACTCTTTAAGTCTGAGAATGAATTCCTTAAGGAATTAAATAGGTGTTGGTTATGGTACAGAGCCATGGATCCCTATGGTAGATATGGTGAGGAGTATTGCAGTTATCATTGGGGATCACTTTTCTGTAGTGTTTACTAAGTGATTCACTCCACCCTTGCCCTGGCCTCCTACATGTTCCCCTGCTATTGCTTGCTTCCCCAGTGGGGACCTGCTTTGAACATAATCGTAAAGCAAAAGGCAGCAAGAAGCCAGAAGACAGAGACCCCACTTAGCTTTCTGTGCTATTAACCTTCCTGGGCTCCAGTTCCTCACTTCCTTGGACAGTGAAAGTCCTTCCTGCCCAGTCTCTGCACAGGCTGTTCCAGGGGAGTGGAAGATGCTTAGGCCTTAGGATCAGAGGAGTTTGGGTCAGCTCTTCTGTGTCCTGTGTTCCTTGAGAATATGATTGTTTAATGTGAAGGGAAGGATGGGTATGTATATCCTGGCGTTGTTGTGGGTATCCAGCCATGTGACACATGCTTATGCCTGCTCAGACCTCTTGGCAGGCTCCGGTGCTCACCGGCTTTTTAAGTGGCAGAGGATGTTGGTGGGAGAATAACCCCATAGAGTAAGCCCTCTACTCAAATTAGGAGACCCTACCTAATTAACAAAGAGGGGTGAATGCCTGCCACATTGTAAAGGGGGCCTTTGGAGAGTTGTAAAGTTTGTGTGATTCTAAGGTAATTAAACCTAGTAAGAAACAAATAAAAAACAAAGCTGTGCAGTCTAAAGTGATGGCATTCATTCATTCTGTGTTGCTGACAAACAGGCAGGCTAGGGCTGGGGTTTGGTGTTGACCTGGAGTTACAGAGAAGCCCTCCCACCCTTTTTTTAAAATGGATGCAGAACACATTTGGATCTCCCCTCAGAAGCTGTCTTCAGAGGGGCACCTGGGTGGCTCAGTTGGTTAAGCATCCGACTCTTGATTTCGGCTCAGGTCATGATCTCAGGGTTCCTGGGATCAAGCCCTGTGTTGTGCTCTGTGTGCTGACAGTGCTGAGCCTGCTTGGGATTCTCTCTCTCCCTCTCTCCCCCTGCCCTGGTCATGCTCCCAGGCACATGCTCTTGTTCTCTCTCTCTCAAAAATAAATAAATACACTTAAAAAAATCACTGCAATAAGAAATTGTCCTCAGGAACCCACAGAAAGTAGATCTAATTTATCTCAATATTGACTGGGGAGGGGGCATGGAGAGGGGTGTTCCCTTTTTCTCCGGGAATCAAACCAATGATGGAAAATGAGCGAGTGGAAGAGGAAGGCTTCAAAGAGAATGTAGCTCTCTACAGTTGTGAGGATGTGGTTGCATTAAAAAAAATGACAGGAGGGGCGCCTGGGTGGCTCAGTCAGTTAAGCATCCAACTTTGGCTCAGGTCATGATCTTGCGGTTTGTGGTTCGAGCCCCGTGTTGGGCTCTGTGCTGACAGCTCAGAGCCTGGAGCCTGCTTCAGATTCTGTCTCTCTCTCTCTCTGCCCCTCCCCTGCTCCTGCGCTGTGTCTCTATTTCTCAAAAATAAATAAACGTTAAAAAATGACAGGAATAGTTCATTAATGAAATTCACAGTACCTTATGGAACATTAGAATACTGAGGATTTGCTCAGACCTGGTATCAGTGATTTATTCACTAAAAACTGAATTGGGGAAAAATACATTTTCTTGCTTGTGTGCGTGTGTACTGAAACTACATGATGGCATTCTGATTCCAGTAGATGTACTTTTTATAGTCTCTTCTGTAACAGTAACATAGTAAGCAATGCAGTTTCACCGCATTAAAATACTAGAGAGGTTTTCGAAATCATTACTAGCCTTCAGAATCAATTTCGTGATTTAAATTTTATTTATTGTTCTGATTATAAAAATCAAGTATGCCCACTGGGAACAATTTGGAAAGTATAAAAAAGTATAGAGACACAGAAAAAGATTATGTTATTCAAAGGTAACCACTATTAACATTTGGCAGTTGTCCCTCTGGTCTTTTTTTTTTTTTTTTTTCCAAATGGATGTATTTTCTTTAAATGGTTGAGAACATGCTGTATGTGCAGTCATCTCTTGCCTTTCTTGCTTAACCTTCTCAGATGTACTTGACATAGTTTAAGTCCACATTAAAGCTGCGTCTCTCATTCATCACCCATATCAGCTGCTCAGCACCTCCAAGGTCACATGGCCCATGGGATCTGGTCACTTCAGTGGTATTTCAGTGAGGGCCTAGAGAGGAAGGCGCCTCCAGCTTCCTCCCCCTCTCCCACCCTGCCTCAAGCATTCAAACTCCAGTCATTTTTGTTACTTTTTATTTTAGAAAAAGTTTAAAGTCTAAGGTGGAGGCGGAAGGGCACTGCATGTGACCTTGGGTTCTGGTACTATCCTTTGTCCTCCAGCAGCTTAAGCAGTTTCTGTAGATGTTAAATCATCAACTCAACGGTCATTTACTAATTCCGTCCTCACGTATTCGAGTGCCCACTCTAAACCAAAGATGTGTGAGAAGAGCTTAGCTTTAAAGAAGCTCATGGTCCAGTGGAGGGGACCAGGAAACAAGAGACTGGTACAGGGTGCTGTGGGACCACAGAGGAGGGGCAAGCACCCAAGACTGGAGCATCCATGAGTAAGGCTTCTGGGATGAAGGCCACTGTGGGATAGCCCAGGCAATTCTCATTTGCCCTATGGTAATTGACACTGTGAATAATGTGTGTGTGAATTAATCCCTGTCTACATTCCAAGATAGTTTGCATCATGTAGAATCCTAAGGTTAAAATGACTGGGTTACACTGTGAAGGATATGATCATTTGAAAAATTTCATAGATTTAGTCCCAGTTACATAGAAAGTCCTAACGTACCAAAGTATTACATATTGTGGGAGCAGTAGGAGTTAAAAGCACATGGAATTCAGTATTTGATTTTTTTTTTTTACTGAGGTATAATTGACATACAACATTGCATTAGTTTCAGGTGTAGAACTTAGTGATTTGATATTTGTATATACTGTGAAATGATCACCACGATAGATCTAGTTAAAAGCCATCACCACGTGTAGTTACAGACTTTTTTTTTCTTATGATGAAGGATTTGAATTCTTGCTCATCATTCATCACAGGTGGAGACCTGGACAAGCTAGTTAAGCTCTCTGAACTTCAATTTCCTTCTCTATAAAATGGGCTTATAACAGCTCCAACTTTACCGGGCCACTGTGAGGATTAAATGAAATCATAGCTAAACGGTCCACTGCAGTGACAGGTAAACAGGAAGCACTCAGTAAGCGATGGCTATTATTGCTATAATTGGGATTTTCACACCCTGCAGAAACTTTGGCCCTGATATTTTTTCTTAACATGACAGCAGGCCATTGTGTGGCTTTGTGTGCCGAGGGAAGCAGCAAGTTGATCACAATGGAACCACCTACCAGGTGACAAATTGATCACTTGCATGATGCAGTATAAAAAAAGTCTGATCTTGGGCAATTTCAAATGTACAAAAGTAGAAAGAATGGTGTAATGAACCCCTGTAAACAATCACTTATCTTCAACAATTATCACAACTCATAGCTGACGTATATCCCCACAGGCCACCCCAGATGACTTTGAAGCACATCCCAGACATCTTATCAGCATGATGCATATCTGAGTCGTGCTGCTCCTGGAGCCTGTCTCTGCTGTCACTGTTAGGGGACTGTGTGTGTGTGTGTGTGTGTGTGTGTGAGAGAGAGAGAGAGAGAGAGAGAGAGAGAGAGAGAGAGACAGGGGTTGGTGGGGAGCCAACCCAAGAACTTAAGTTTTATCGCTCAAGTGAGGAGGCCCCACTGCATGCCAAACTGGCAGGCTAGAAGGAGCACTGAATGTAGAGTCAGGAGACCTAATTTTGCAGAAGGTCCCCACCCTTTCCCAGTTGTATGCTTTTGGCAAGTGACTTCTGAATTTCTTTGAGCGCATTTGAAAGTTTGGCGAATATCGAATGAGGTAATCCATGCAGCAGCCCAAGCAGCTTGGTGCTGGGGTGGGGGTGGGGAGCTGAGTCAGACTTGAACCCAGCCTTCCCCTCCTGAGAGGCAGGGCTTCCATATGGAATTAAGGTCACAGACTGCCGACCCCTTGGCCCAGGATGCACTCAGGGAGTGCTCCTGCCAGTCTCATTCTGAGGATGCGGAGGTCGCTCAGACGAACACCTGGCACCCACAGCACTCCGTGCCCGCCAATCTGTCCTTGTCCCTTGTCCCCTGTCACTTAGCCCGTCCCTCTGATTTATGGATGAGGGTCAGAAAGCCCAGAGAAGGTAGGGCCTGCCAGCCATGCCTGAGTGATAGGTCCTGCCTGAGACCCCTTTCCCTCCAGGTTTGATGACCTTGGTCTCTTCCATCTGGCTGTTCACCAAAGTAGGTATTTCTGACTCAACTGAAAGAATAAAGTTGATTTGATTTAGTAATTAAGTCAAAGCCTTCTTTTTAATCCTCTGGGGGTTCCACGATGTCAGGGCCTGTACTATGACTTGTGGTCTCTGGCTTTTGCTAGCTGGCTGTGTGACCTTAGGCAAAAGGCATGCCACCATGGGTACCCTACCTCAAGGACCTGTGTCTTAGTCCCCCGGACCCCTTCCAGCTCTGAGATGATCGATGACAAAGGGGGAAAGGTATACCTAAGGCCAGGTGGCTTCTTCATACAAGTAGTAAGTAAAATCTGTTTCCCTTTATGATATTCAGAGTAAAAAATTACCCCCCTCACCTTTTGCCATTTTCCCCAATCCCACTTCTCTCCAAAGTGACTACTGTTTGCACTTTTGTGGATCTTTCTGCCCCTTTTGTATACATTTACTTGTGTATTCATGGTTCTACACAGATATGTTAAAAAAATTTTTTTTAAGTTCATTTATTTTTGAGAGACAGCATGAGCAGGGGAGGAGCAGAGAGAGAGGGAGACACAGAATCCGAAGCCGACTCCAGGCTCTGAGCTGTCAGCTCAGAGCCTGATGTGGGGCTTGAACCACAGATTGTGAGGTCATGACCTAAGCTGAAGTCGGACACTTAACCGACTGAGCCACCCAGGTGCCCCTTCACAGATACATTTTTAAAACTCAGTAAATGGATCCCATAACAACTGCCACTTTACAAGACTGCCTTTTCCACCTGACTATATGTGTTAGAGATCTTTCCCTCTCCGTGCATGCAGATGCTTTTTTTGTAGTTGCATTACAATCTATATTATGATGTTTGCTTAACTGTAAAAATTTTCCATAAAAATATATTTCTAAGTATATTTAGACCTTGGACATAAGGAACAATGGCTGTAAATGTCAGTGGTTAAATGGAACCAGTCCATTAGGCTCTGGAAAGGGTGGCGAGGGACCAGGCACAGGGACGCTGAGGACCACACCCTGGAAAGCTGGAACGAAGGGCTCGTGGGGAATTACTAAGAGGCTGACTGTTTGGACAGGGTTATTTTTGGAGATAGCCTGCCGGCTTGGGTGCCCTTGGCTGCAAGTGCAAGGCACTGAGCTGCGTCATCACCTTCTCCTCCTCCTCGCACGTTCCCTGGCACCGTCAGGTTTGTTTCTGTTCCCAGGACCTGAGGGGACCCAGTGGGAGGCCTGGAACAGGGACGGAAGGGAGAGAGGGAAGAAGAGGAGTATTTGATCTCAGGCTTGGAGGAGGGAGTGCACCCGTGCCACTCTGCTCTGTCTGGTTGATCAGACCCATCTGGAGTGTTTTGTTTCCCTGGCTCTGATACAGATCATGGGAAAAGGAAGCAAATCCAGAGATGGGCTCCTTGGAAGACAGAAGTTTAGGACACCGTGTTGGAGGTGGGATAGGTGTGGGCATTGGACTTTCCAGCCTGCAGGGGATCGTAAGTGGCACCTGCTTCATGTGGAAGAAGGATGGGAGGAGCACTGAGTGGCTGCTGTGGAGGGGAGAACCAGCACAGGTTGGAAGAAAAGCAAAGGAGGATGGGAGATAAGGAAGAACTTATTCGGCAGAACTTCCCGACTGTGGAACAAACTGTGTCACGGGGCCGCGAACTCCCCCGGGGGGAGTATTCAAGCCGACGTTGCGTGTGAACTTTGCAGTTTGGTTGTGGAGTGGTTGACCGAAGTGCCTGCTAAGGCCCCTTCCGGCCTTGGGAGCCTATGGGACAAGAGCCTGTGGGACCAGAAGCAGAAAGAGGCAAACTAAGACTGCAGGGTCAGGACAGGTTATGGAGGGCGTAACTGGAGCTTTGTAAAGGTGGAATAAAATGGAAGCCTTCAAAGGAGGCTGAAACATTGTTTCCCCTGGATCTTGGCAACCTTCCTCCTGTTCTGTCCTTGGCTTCAGCTCTACTTGACTTTTTATTCATAAATTATTTCCATAGTAATAAATATATCACATACACTTTAGATGACCAGGAAATCTGGCAACCAGAAAAGAACTACGTGTCCCAGGAGGATGATTCTAAATTTTTTTTTGATTACGGTCTTTCTAAATTTGCATCCATCTCCTGGTTTCCCTAGCCCAGTGCTGAGATGTCAGTCAACTTTAATTTTAGCAACACTGTACCCTTTGCAACCTCTTGAATGTCCTCTGATAGCACCCGCCATATTTAATGCTTGTGCCTTTCTTTTCTGTGGTTTAAGAGGAGCCTCTTGGACCTAAGGGTAGTTGCGTCTTGGTGAGGGCAGCATGGCAAGCTTACCAGGTTCTGGGCTTTTGCTGTGCCCCTGGCCCTGATGAAGCACTATGTATGTTCTCTCATTCAGTCCTCATAGCGACACTGTGTCTTGGGGTCATTAGCTCCGTTTTGCAGATGAGAAAACTGAGCTTCAGAGAGGGGTAGAGACTCCCCCGAAGATTCACTGCTGCTGACTACTGAAGCTGGCCTGGGGCAAAGCTCTTTCTCTATGTTATGTTACAGGTTTATCCACTGCTAATCATTCCAAGTCCTTTGAGTCTGAGAAGGGCTTTGTCCTTAGTTTCACAGGGGGCTTGGCTCAATTTCTCCGTACAGGGGCTGATGGAAATTTTCTGTCATTCCCCTGAGAACATATGAAAGGAAGAATTCATGGGACATTCATGTGTGGATAGCATTTGCTGCTATTCGTTTTGGTTACGAGTTGTTTGCGTCAAGCCTGGTTTGGGTTTTTTGGTTTTTGTTTTTTAATTTTTTTTTTTTTAACGTTTATTTATCTTTGAGACAGAGAGAGACAGAGCATGAACGGGGGAGGGTCAGAGAGAGAGGGAGATACAGAATCCGAAACAGGCTCCAGGCTCTGAGCTGCCAGCACAAGAGCCCGACGCGGGGCTCGAACTCACGGACCGCGAGATCATGACCTGAGCTGAAGTCGGACGCTTAACCAACTGAGCCACCCAGGCACCCCTGGTTTTTGTTTTTTTGCTTGCCCTTTAAAGCTAGGATATCCACCTGACTCATTATCTGGTTATGACTAGGAACACACATACCGTTGGTGAGTATGGCCACAGATTAGTGGGTACTGCTGCTTGGCTACCTTAAATGCCTTTGGCTTGTAAATAGAACTCAGTATAGGCATTGTTATGGGCTTATCTTGCACCTGTGGTTTTAGGCTCTTAAACAGTTTCTTCTCTTGTAAAGTTTATTCAATGTTAATTGATTCATCAAGTATTTATTGAGGATCTATTATGTGCTAGTCATTGCGCTAGGCATTGGGAATATTCACACATGTTGTAGGTAATATATACACATATTCAGTGTAATTAGCAAGGCCTTGGGAGTTAGTGGCAGACAGACTTCTTGTGTCACCCTCTTCTTCTCAGAGTCCTTGCTTTGTTCATTCATTCAACAAACATCGAATGCCCCTTATAGCCGATGCACAGCGTGCATTTTAGACCAGACACCCAGATACTCCCATAGTTTTGTTCTTAGTTGGAGGTAGACACTTAGATGTTAATTACGATCTTGTGTGATAAACCTTATGAAGCCGGGAAGAAGGTGTAGCGAGTTTGGGAAAGCTTTCTGGAGCAGGTGATGCCTAAGCTGGGTTTCGGAGGGCAGTAGCTGTTAGCCTCCAGGGAAAGGGTATTTGCAGGAGAAGGGGCTGCAGGAGGAAAGGTGTGGGGTGAAGAATGGCCCGTTTGCATGTGCGGGAGAGCCACTAGGAGATTGGTGTTCCTGCAGAGGAGCACGACAAGGCAGGAGTGGGGATGAGGCTGGAACCGTCGCATGCATTATCTATGATTTTCACAACTTCCCTCTGTGGCATATTCTGTTATCTCTGTTTAGTAGGTGAGGAAACAGAGGCTGAAGAAGGTTGGGTGACATGCTCACAGTCAGCCAGAGAGTGACTTAAGGTGCTTTTGTACTTGAATGTAGGCCTAATCAGCTCCCACAACGGTGCCTGCAGGGGCAGGTTGGGAAGGCCTGGCTTGCTGGCTAAGGGGCTTGTTCCTTCTCCATTGATCTTTCAAGGGTAATACCCTGCGGAATCTTCTTCCTTCTACCTGCATCATGTAGGTCTGCGTTGAAGGCCTCTTCTAAGGGTTGTTCTGGTTTTTGCCCTTCTTTTCATTCAGGGACTCAGTAGTCCAGAAATCTTCAAAGGAAACCTTTATGTGCCGAACTTTGTGGCAAGGCCGAACTTTGTGGCAAGGGAGGTGAAGAACCTTCATGCCCTTTCTCACAAGTTCCAGGTTCACTTAGCAGCCTAAGCATTACCTGTGAATGTTTAGTCTGGAGAAACCCTTGGGTACTGGAGAGGGAGCAAAATCAATCTGGGCTGGAAGAATCTGGAACAGGTGGGTCTCGAGCTGTTCCTTTAAGAATGAGTATGATCAGGAAGGTGGATGACTCATAGATGACCTCTAAGATTATTCTGTCTCTCCCCATGAAAAAAGGGACACCTTTGTCCTATTCTTCCCATCTCCCAAGCTAATTAGTTTCTGGCTTGGGCTTGGCTCTTGGGTCGAAGGCAGTATCCATTCAAGCATTCAAATAAAGTTTATTGAAAAGTAATCAACGGAGAGCTCAGAGACACGAATGAATTAAAAGGGGGCTGTTCCAGAGCTAAGGAAACACGAAGATGCAGACATCATTGTGGAAAAGTTAATAAAGGAACAAAGTAGTATACACGGAAAACTGAATTGTTAGAGAGGGAAGGCTGAAGGAGGATCACAGTACATGCTGAGAAAAACGATAAGGAAATTAATCAGACAAAAGTCAGAGCTCTAAAGGTCACACAGAGGCGATCCCTCAGAATGGTGACTGAGGCATCTGAGAGATACACGTCACTTCTGTTCACGTTCCACTGACCAAAACGTGGACATGCCTGGCTGCAAAGGAGGCTGGAAGAACATCTCCGGGGGGGGGGGGGGGGGAGCTGGGCACCCTCTTAAAACTCAGATCGGGGGGGTGCTTGGCTGGCTCAGTCAGTAGAGCATGTGACTCTTGATCTCAGGGCTGTGTTCAAGCCCCATGTTGGACGTAGAGCCTACTTAAAAAAAAAAAAAAAGAAAAAAACCCAAAAACTCAGGAAGAGGAGGAAAATGGATATTGGGAGCAATTCGCCTATGCCACAGAGCAAAAGACCTGTTGGCCTCAGGCTCGATCAGCAGCGGAAGAAGAGAACATGGAGAAGAAGAAATATTTACAGGGTTCTGAGGGAAAGGCAGCATGACTGAAGACTTTTGCACTGACGTATATCACTCTACAGGGATAAGGCAGGTAGCCATTTTCATGCATGTTAGAACGAAGGGAATAGGGCCTACGTGAGCTCTTCTCGGGAAAACCTACCTGATCATGAGAAGGATGAATCAAAAGTGGGCTTAGGAAGGCATGGTTAAGGGTCATTTGGTGAACTCTTAACCAATCAAATAGAAGCTAAGCAAGAATGTGAGAAGTAACAAGAACGTAAGTGAAGAGGAAAGTGTATGTGCTAGCTTTCCTGCTCTCATACTGTCTAAAGAGAAAAAGTCATGGGTGGGACGCCTGGATGGCTTAGCCGGTTGAGCGGCTGACTCTTGATTTTGGCTCAGGTCATGATCCCAGGGTTGTGGGATTGAGCCCCTTGTCAGGCTCCAGGCTGAGAAGGTTGCAACTGTCCAGCCCTCCTCCCGCCCCCACCTCTCTCCCTCTCTGCCCCTCCCCACTCTCTCTCTCTCTCTAAAATAATAATTAAAAAGTCATGGCTCTAACCAGTCAACTCATTGTTTTCTTAAACTTGGAGGGATCTTTTTTTTGTTTGTTTATTTCTTTATTCTGAGAGAGAGAGAGAGCGAGAAGGGAGAGAAAGCGAGTGAGGGAGGCCACTTTGCGAAGGTGATGGAGAGAGAATCCCAAGCAGGCTTCTTGCTGTCAGCACAGAGCCGGACAGAGCACTCCAACCCCTGACCCTGAGATCGTGACCTGAACTGAAATCAAGGGTCAGACACGCAACCGACGGAGCCACCCAGGCGCCCCAAACTTGGAGGAATCTTTGGGGAAATAATATCTATTTGGGGGGGAGAAACATTTATTAAAAGTCTGGCATTTAGGAAATTTTACTTTTCCGTGGAATGGAAAGAAAAGAAAATTTAAAAATAAAAAACAGCTACTTTATTAAGTAGTTCCACCCATCCTTGTTTCATGCCTTCTTTCATCCTCCACACGTCCATCTACATGTAAAGGTAGAGACAGGTGAAGAATGATATTAATCTTTTTTTTTTTATTTCTGGATGGAGGGATCTTGGGTGACTTTTAGCTCTTTATAATTTTGTGTTAGGCTATTAAAAGGTATTTTTTTTTAAGTTTCTTAAAAATTTTTTTTCTAATGTTTATTTTTAAGACAGAGAGAGAGACAGAGTGAGAGCAGGGTAGGGACAGAGAGAGAGGGAGACACAGACTCCGAAGCAGGCTTCAGGCTCTGAGCTGTCAGCTGTCAGATCATGACCTGAGCCAAAGTCGGACACTCAACCAGTTGAGCCACCCAGGCGCCCCTTAAGTTTATTTATTTATTTTTGTCAGTGCAGAGCCAGGTGCAGGGCTCTATGTCATGAACCATGAGATCATGACCTGAGCCGAAGTCGAGAGTCAGATGTCTAACCAACTAAGCCACCCAGGTACCCCTCAAAAAGGTATTGTTAGATGCTGATGCTCAGGGTGTGGAGAGCAGGTGGGAGACACAATAGGTGAATCAGACATTGTCTTTTCATGGGGAAGCTGGTGAGTCAGTTGCATGAATGCTGAACTCTGAGCAGAATGAGACACTGTAAACCGGATGACCCACGGGGCGGTGGGGCCCAGAGGACGAAGGGGAAGGTTTCACGAAGGAGACGGAGTTTGAACTGGACGGTGGAAGAATGACAAGCGTTCTGATGGGTCAAGGATGGGCGAAGGGCATGCCTAGCAGGGGCGGGGGCACAGGCTTGGAGGAGTGAAGGCAGGCCATGTCTGGGTAGCTGTGAGGCATTTGTGGTGGTTGGGGAACAAAGGATGGACGGAAGAGTAGCCGCTGTTCACGAAGCGTGCACGGCGTGCCATGTGCGACACACAGCATCTCCCGGTTTCCCAGCAACCCTATAGGATGGTTACAATTACCCCTACCGTACGGATGAGGAAACTGAGGTTGAAGGATTTATTGGCTGAAAGTTGCACAGTGCGAGACGGTGGCTTGGACCCCCCCCGTGCTGCCTGGGCTCCAGAGCCCACGATTTTTCCACTGTGCTGGGATTTGTAGTGCACAGAAGACCCGAGTGGCCACCGTTGTGAGACATAAATTAGAAAAAGACAAGCAAATGGGAACAATATTTTGATAGGTCAAGACTCGCCAGGTAACTAAACTTCATGTATTTGCATACATCTCGACTTATGAAATACAAATCTATCTCACAGGTAAAACAGGTAACGATAAAAGCCTAAACTGTGGTCCAGACTCTGCCATCTGGCAGCTGTGTAGCCTCAGGCTACCTAATCCATAAAAGGGGGTAATAAAATTGTGGGGCTGCCTATCCCCAGGTTGGTCTTTATGTTCAGATTAGATCATAGATGTGAAAAGATGACAAAATGTGAGAGAGCCACACAGAAGGGTTTGTTATTGCTGGCACACCCCTTGCCCCTGTGAGAACGTACAGACGTCTGTTAGGGCACCCACAGGTATTCATAAAAACTCCCCCAGTCATGGCCGTGCTCCCTGCAGACTTGCAACAACTTGGCCAACAGGCGAGAAGCTGTGCTCTCCTGACTCAGACTACCGGCTGGGGACTCTGATGGGAGGTAGTGGAGAGGGGGGCAGGCCGGTCCTCTGTCTGGGTCTCTCCCACTGCCGGGTGAGGGGAGGCTCCTGCCTGCCTTCCTGCTTGCTGGCAAAGTCTGGGCCAGAGTGGAGTCGGGACAGCTGCGAACAGCTCGGTGAGTTGCACAGGGCCCAGGAGGGTGTTCCAGGCGCGCCAGGCTACCGGAAGGAGTGTTGGAGTGGCCAGGCGAGCAGGCCCCTGCCATGTCCGTCGGGTAGAGGCTTGTGGTCTGGAAAATGGACCGGAGGGACAGAGACGTCAGGGGCCTCTGGAGGGAGCAGTCTTTTCTTTTCGGGAGTGCTGATGAGGACAAGGCCTTGGGGAAATTGGTCTCTCACACTACCCACGAGGAAGTGCCTGAGCACCGACCTAGGGTGGCCTGAGGTGACTTACGTCTGCCCCAGGAAGTGTTGCGGTTGTTCCGGGGTCTGGGTGGGGCCTGGCTTGCCACTCACCGGGCATCCGAAAGCCCCGTCTTGTGTGCTGTGTGTGGGGGTGATGGGTGGTTTTAGAGAGAGCTAAGCTTCTCCTTACTGTTGGAGAAACCAGTTCCTTCCTTTTCCTACTGGTCTCTCTGCTGAGCCGAGACAGGCCTTTGAGCTCAGCATTAGCTCAGGATGGGCCCCTCAGACTGCCGGCACCCACATTTCATCTCGTATGCTGTCCTGTGTTCTGTGGAGTTAGCTGGGTTAGACAGTGGACCCCTGGATGGCAGCAGGCCGACTGGCTTCGTGGCACAGCCCCGGGCCCAGCCCAGCACCCAGCCCCTCCCCGCGCTCACCGTCTGCCCTCCGAGACCAGGATACAGATGCGCTCAGCCACCGGTGAGCGTGAGCAGGTGGCCCCTAGGCCAGGTCACAGTGTGGAGCACAGTGGGAGATTCGGGAGCCCAGGGTGGGGAGCACTCCGGGCTCTGGTGGACCCTTCTGCTCCACTGGACGGTCCTTTCCCCCTCACTTCTGGCCTTAGACGTGAGACACAAGCCGCAAGATGAAACAGGGAATGTTCTCTGGGCTGACCTGTGGGAGCCGAGCCCTGGCGGTGGGGAGGAGGAGTCAGGTTTAGGACCGCGCTCTTCTCTTATCCCTCGGAGAACCAGGGTCCCGGGAGTTTGTCCCAGGTGAGAGGGAGAGCAGGCAGTGAGGGAGCTCTGACAAAAGCAGCTGGGCTGGACCTCCATTTATCCAAACAGACTGTCCACACAGCCTTTGTCAATGGGAGGATGCTGGCCCCGGGCCGGAGCTGGGGGTGGTTAATGACAGCGTTGGGAATAAATCCCCAGAAGATGCTTCCTGCCAGAGGGCTTGTGGCGGTTCCTTTTTTGCTCTAGACAATGAACATTTTATTCTGGCTTATAAATCAAGAGGAGAGGAAAGATCAGGTAGGCAGGAGACAGATGAAAGGCACCTCCCAGGGACATGCTTCTGCACTTGGGAAAGTCCTACCCTTGTCTCCCAGACAGTTCAGGTAACCCCCCGGGGTGGGGGGATGGGGGCGTGCTGGAAGGCAACTCACTGGCTTCCCCATTACCATCTGCAGTGTCACCTTTCTCAGAAAGCCCTTATCATACTGCGGGGAGAAAAAAACCCCACATGTTTTGCAGGCAGATGGACGCGGGTTTAATTCCAGATGTGCCACGTCTTCGTTGCGCAAACTTGAGAACTCAACTTCTCTGACCCTCAGTTTTGTTTTGTTTTGTTTTTAAATTAAAAAAATTTTTTTTTGTTTTGGGAGAGAGAGTGAGAGAGAGAGACAGTGCAAGCAGGAGAGGGGCAGAGAGAGAGGGAGACACAGAATGCAAAGCAGGCTCCATGCTCCGAGCTGTCAGCACGGAATCTGATGTGGGGCTCGAACTCACAGACCGCGAGATCATGACCTGAGTTTAACCGGCCGAGCCACCTGGGTGCCCCTCTGACCCTCAGTCTCTCATCTGCAGTGGGTATTTAAAAAAAATTTTTTTTTTAATGTTTACTTATTTTTGAGAGAGAGAGAGAGAGAGAGAGAGAGAGAGAGAGAGACACCGAGAGAGAGAGCACGCACGAGCGGGGGAGGAGAAGAGAGACACAATTCAAAACGGGTTCCAGGCTCTGAACTGTCAGCATAGAGCTCGACGCAGGGCTTGAACTCACAAACCACAAGATCATGACCTGAGCCAAAGCTGGGCGCTCAACCGGCTGATCCACCCAGGTGCCCCTTATCTGCAGTGGGTATTAATCAGTGCTACCTCGTAGCATGGGTGCGAGTCCTGTGTAGTGCTTAACCTAGCGCTGGCACACGATTAGTGATAAAAAATTGGTAGCTATTTAATGTGATAGTTATTTTCAGTTATTGGCCACCCGACGGGCCTGACACTCTGCTAGGCACTGTGGATATGAGGCTACGTGTGTTCCAGCGTCTCCCTGGAGGAGCTTCTGTCTAGGAGAAGAGGCGGGCATGTGGATTCAGGGCACAGATGAACGGGAGCAAGAGACAGGGAGGGGCGGGGTCAGAGAAGAAGAGGTGAGACCCCCGGGGAGCGGTTTGCCTGGGCACTTAGGGTGGAGTAGAAGGGAGTTCACAACCAAGAATTGGCATGGTATCCATTGATAAGGGAGGTCAGGAGCTGATAGTAAGGGACACTGGGGGATGAGCAGGGGAGCTCACAGGGCTTCTGCCTTCCGCTGGCATGCAAGTGCACACAGTTGAGGCTCAGGATGAAGTCTGCAGTCTTTTTCCAGCAGTTGGTGGACACGGACGGGGACCTAGCCAGGCTTGGCTCAGGGAGGGAGTGTTGAGATGGCTCTTATCGCTACAGAGATCTCTCCAGACTCAGGGCCAGGATCAAGGGGGGACCTTCCCAGAGGGAGAAGGACGGATCACCAGATGGGAATTGCAAATATGGAACCCCTAACATGCAGGCTCCGAGGGAGTGTGGGCTGGAAGGGGCTTCACAAAACTTTGGCAGAGAACTGTTGTTATCAAATTGGAACCCAGGGACGTTGGGTGGGAGAGGTGACCTGTGAATTCCAGTGATCCCATGTGTAGTGCTAAATGTGACAAAAAAAGACCCACAGGACACTTCCTTAATATTTAAGGATACACGTTTGTGATTTTGGTTTTTTTTGCAAATGACTTGAAAACACTGTGACACATACAAATTGGGTGAATCATAGGATGACATAAAAGGAAAATTATATTTGCTACAAGGATAGTATATGCCACCTAGCTGGTGATAAAAATAAACACAGCAGCTTTCATTCACTGGACTCTTCCCACGTGTACTTTTACAGGTATGCGATACTTAACAGGTATCACATGGAACCCTCGTTAACTCCAGCTCATTCTCCCCAGCATGCCTGCGCCCCCCCCCCCCCCCAGCTGAATGTGACACTGGAGAAGCAGACCACTGTCCTGACTGGTCCCTCTCTCATTCATGACCATGACCATGATCCTTCAGTGGACTTGGGCGTTGTCAGGTCATCTTTCTCCGTTCCGTTCGTCGAGTGATTCTCAACTCTGGCTTCCATTAGCATTTCCTGGGGGAGATCATAAAAGGTATTGCTTTTATTTTCCTGGGTAATTCCACCCAGAAAGAATGAAATCCAAGTCTTTATGGAGATGACCTGGGCATCAGTATCCTTTTTAAAAGCTCTGTGGTTGGGGTCCCTGGGTGGCTCAGTCGGTGGAGCGACCGACTTCGGCTCAGGTCATGATCTCACAGTTTGTGAGTTCGAGCCCTGTGTCGGGCTCTGGGCTGACAGCTCAGAGCCTGGAATCTGTTTCGGATTCTGTGTCTCCCTCTCTTTCTCTGCCCCTTCCCCACTCGTGCTCTGTCTCAGAAATAAATAAACATTAAAATTTTTTTTTAAAAGCTCTGTTGTTGATTCCAATGGGCAGCCTTGGCTGAGAACCACTGCGATTCTCTAGGTGACTGTTCACAGCTTTTTCTCTGTCTTCAAACCTTTAACACCTCTTCTCCCATCCTTACTCTTAGTCAGAACCTCGGTTTCCACTTACCTGAGAAACTAATGGCAATCAGAGAACTTTCACACCTTCCCACCACCAAATTCTTCTTTCTGCCCGTTACCTTGGAGAATGACTTGTTTCTGCTCCTACATAAGACCAACCCCTCCACTTGTGTGCTGCATCCTGTTCCCTTTACTTAATTAAGGACATGACTCCAGCAATATTCCCTTCTCTTCCCAATGTTTCTCTCTTTCTGCTGGACCATTCCCATCTGCCCACCCCATCTGTCTATCCCTGGCTGTTGTTCCTCCCACTGAAACCCACTCACGTGCATATTGCACACGTGCTTCTTCCCTTAACCTCATCTACTCCTCCCGCTGCTGTCTCGTTTTTTGTTCCTTGAAGGAATCATCTGCGCTTGCTCCCTGTAGTTCCTCTGCTCTCATGATTTAAGCCCAGTCAAATCCATGTTTTGCCTCCATCACTCCACAAAAACCACACCTGTCAGGTTCACCAGTGACCTCCACATTGTCCATTCCAGTGGTCAAGTCTCAGCCCTTACCTTGATTCATCAGCAGCATTTGGTATGGTTGGTTATTCCATTTCCCTTAAAAAAGTACTTTCTCTGGGCTTCTGGAACACCACACCCTTTGGTTCTCCTCTTCTGTCACTGGCTTCTGCTCAGTCTCTTTTGTTGGCTCATCTTCACTTGTTCGCTTTGGAGCGTGTCAGGGAGCAGCCCTTGGACTTGACTTCTTCTCTGTCTCCTTACTCCCTGCTGCTCTCCTACCATCCATATGTCAACGACCCTCTTTGTAGCTCCATCTCAGACCTTGACCCCCAAACACTGTACTCCTGTCTTCAGTCACCTATTCACCACATTTCCTGGGATGTCTAATAGACATCTCAATGATGACAAGTTCAAGACTGAACTTTTCCCTCCAACGCAGCCATCCCCACTTCAGGGGGTGACAGCTTCATCTTCCAGTTGCTAGGGTTTCAAACTGTGGAGTCACTCTTGATTCTGATTTTCTCATGCTGGATCCAGGCTATCAGCAAACCACGTCAGCTGCCCTTGCAAAGTAAATCAAGAAACCAACTCCTTGCTTGATCCACTAAATTCACCCTGGTCCAAGACCGATCAATCTCTAATTTAAAAAAAAATTTTTTTTTGTTTACATTTTATTTATTTTTGAGAAACAGTGAGACAAAGTGTGAGTGGGGGAGGGGCAGAGAGAGAAGGAGACACAGAATCTGAAGCAGGCTCCAGGCTCTGAGCAAGCAGTCAGCACAGAGCCCGACGCGGGGCTTGAACCCACAAACTGTGAGATCATGACCTGAGCCGAAGTCGGACGCTCCACCGACTGAGCCACCCAGGCACCCCATCAATCTCTAATTATTCAAAGAGCTTCCCAACTGGGCCTCTTTCTTACATTTTTGCTCCTGTGGTCTCCTCCAAACGTCAACTAGAGTGATGATGTTAAAAGGCATCATGTCATTTTCTGCTCAGAAACCAACAAGGGCTTCTCGTTTCACTCAGAGCCAGAGTTCTTAGAAGGGTCAACAGGGTTCTGCATGATCTGGTCCTCAGGTCCTCACAGACTTCAGCTCCTATAATTTTCTGCCCCTCCATTCTGTCTTACTTCATATCCCTTAAACAGAAAGCCCCTTTTTTTTCCTCAGAGCCTTTGCACTGCTCTTCTGCTCAGTTGGAACACCCTTCCTTCATACACTGTCATTGAGTTCCCCTTCTTTTCCTTCAGGTTTCTAATTAGATGTCACCTTATTTGAAAGGCCACTCTGACCACCGTATATAAATTAATCTGGTACCAGCCTCCTCTCTCCTCCCCCCTGGTTCCCTCCCCTTTATCCTGCCTTGCTGTTCTTTAGTGGCACATATGGCCATCTGATTTCTTTACCGTGTCTCTTCTCACTAAGAAGTTGTTTCTACGAGGGCAGGGACTTTGTCTCTTTTGTCCATAATTATTTTTCTAGGACCCAGAGCAATGCCTCAGGAATAATGGGCACAATTATTAATAATGGGCACAGGTGTTAGGTGAATTTAACTTCATCTTCACAACACCACTTCAAAATTAGTTGGAATAACCCACAATTTAGAGATGAGGCTCAGAGCGGTTAAGTAACATTTTCAAAGTAACAGAGCTTGCTAGCACAGAACTGGGACTCACGCTTTCTAAGTGACTGTGCCGTTAGACGCTCTCCCTGTTGAACCTGGCCTCCCCCCACCCCACATTCCACCTTGCCTCATTTTTTTCATATCTCATTGCAAGAGGGCAGCCCCACAGCCTGACAAAATCCCTGTGAAAATGCCCCATGTGTGACTGGAGGTGTGGGAGGCGCATAGGAAATGCACATACAGTCTCTTATCTGCGATTTCCAAATCCAAACGTCTGGGAAAACCAAGTTTTATTTTTAACCCATTTGGTGGCGAAACCTGTCTGGACTAATGTGCAGCTATTTATAAATCTTTATTTAACCTACTTAGAATAAGCATCCATTTGTTTTGCTGCAGAAACATGAATCCGCATTATTATGAGGAGCTGCCCTGCCCTTGCTGTGGGTGTTACGCAGTATATAGTTTAGGGAACGCAGCACTTTTCCAAAATATGAAGCATTCCGAATTCCAACACTTATCTGGCCTCCAAAGATTCCTGATAAGTGATTGTGAACCGTAGTTAATGCTTTCCTAAATGTCTGGCCTTGGAAACTCTGTGGAAAACAAGTTTGTTGTTGTTTTTTTCTTTCTTTCCCTGGTAACTAAAATTTCTTTTAAGGATTTTTCCAAGAACAAGCTCAGTTTTAAGACCTAATTAAGATCAGGCACAGCAGGCCAAGCCGAGTCTGGCATGCGTGAGATGCCTTCCTGAAACAGAGGGAATGAATAAAAGTCTACCTACTGAAGAGTGAGACCACCCCTCCCCAACATTTTTGTTGTTGCTGGTTCTCACAGTGCTGGCAAGCTAGGAGTAGACCTCCTTTTCCTTGGTCACAAGACCTCTCTGCATAAACTTAACAGCCCAAGAGAAAAGGCCTATAGATATTGATACTTAGCGTTCTTACTCTCAGCCCTCTGGTGGTAAGAGTTCCGTCTATGTAAGTGGAGCTTCCGGTCCCTTTAGTGTCTCACTTGTAAATTTAAAAAGACCACTGAGGATCACCAGACATTGAAAAAAGCTCAAAACCTAAATCACAGAAAACAAAAGAGACGAACAACGACCACATGAAAAGAAACTCGCAAGACATAGAGACAGAGCAGGGAGAGAAGCAGATTTTACCAAAACCGTTAAGTACTGGTGTCCGTGAAGATAGCACAGTGATAACATAAAGACGGGGGTGCAACAAAAGGAATATTCAGAGACTAACAAAGAACTCTTGGAAATTAAAAGTATGACAGAAATCAACGAGTCAGTAGACTATTTGGAATACAAAGTTGAAGAGATCTTGGAGAAAGGCTAGAAACCAAAAAAAAAAAAAAAAAAAAAAAATTAAAAAGGGCTATGGAATGAAAAATAAGAAAGGATCATTCGGAGAAGTTCAACATCTGAATAGGAGGACATACAAAAGAAGATTAGAGACAACAGAGAGAAAGAGTTATCGAAGAAATAATACAAGGAAAACTCTGAGAACTGAGGAACATAGGCTTCTAGATGAAAAAACTCGCTTGAGAGCCTAGTGCTGTGAATGAAAAAAGACATGCATCAAAGCACGTCATTGTGGAAAAAAAAAAACCCACATAAACCAGAAGCAAAGCCTGAAGACACAAGCAAAAAAAAAAATCCCAAAGTAATTACATATAAGAATAGAAATCTTACAAATAAGAATAAGAAATAGAATAAAAATAAGAATAAGAATACATATAAGAAATAGATTCTACGGCAACACTGGAAGCTGGAAGGCAATGAATGGAGCTGTACCTTTAAGGTTCTGAGAGGGATTTATATCCTACTGAGCATTTATAGTCAGGCAAATTATTAATCAAACGTGAGGGAGGAATAATGGCATTTCAGATGTGAGAAAACTCAATTCTTTTACCTCCTATACATCCTTTCTGAGGAAGCTCCTCTAGATGTGTTCCTTCAAGATTAGGGGGTATTTAAGACAGGAGAAATGGAGTCTTCCTTTAAGCTCAGAGAGCAACCGGTTCAAGTTGGAGTAGGAGGACAGAAGATTCCAGAAGGGAGAGCATCAAGAAAAAAAAAAAACAACACAAAGAAGTTGGAAAGTTGAGGACTGAATTAGTGATAGGTACACAGAAGATTAAACAAATAAACAGACAATAATGGCCTCCAGAAATGACAGCTGAGGAATGTACATGAAAGAAATGAATCATAACACACCACAGAGCCTGGCTGTGAACAGTCATTTATCTGGTCATGATAATATATCTTCTAGTGTCGACTTAATAAAAAATGGTATAACTGTATTAGAAGAAGTAGATGAGGTACATGGGATAAAAGCAAGCTAAATTCTCATTTTTTGTAGTCGGAAGTAATGAATAATATCTAGCAATGACAGAAAATGCCATATAAGCATGCTATTTAGATATATACTGAGCTCACTCTAGAATTAGGTAAAAGAGCTGAAAGTCATAGCGTTTGGGTGGCAAAGATTACGGGGCTGGGGGGCTGGGGGAGGGCCTAAAATCATGTGTGGGTATCGCTCTGACACTAAAATAGGCTCAAGCCTCTCCCTGTATATCCACACCGGCAGCTCAAATAGGCACAGTCAGAACTGAAGGGTTGTTTGCTGTCGATGTGTTAACAACAAGAATGAATGGGTGTTTTGCACATGGCAGTGGCAGAGGACCTTCCTTTTTCTGATTCTTTGAAAAGGAATTCTTTACGCATTTTCTTTTCTTGTCAGAACCCGTGTATTCAGTGCTCAACTCATGTTTAATTTCAGCTTTTGATGAGAGAGCTTGGGGAGACAGGCCGGTGTGTGGAATTCTGTCTTGGTCACTTACCAGCTTTGGGCCCGGCCTAGTTCCTTCAGCCCTTTTCCTCCTCTGAAAATGGAAAAAACGGGCATCTGGGGCACTCCGTCGGTTGAGCATACGACTTCAGTTCAGGTCATGATCTCGTGGCTCACGAGTTCAAGCCCCCGCGTCGGGCTCTGTGCTGACAGCTCGGAGCCTGGAGACTGCTTCGGTTTCTCTGTCTCCCTCTCTCTCTGCCCCTCCCCCACTCACCCTCTGTCTCTCTCTCCTTCTCTCTCTCCAAAATAAATAAGAACATTAAAAAAAAAATAAAATGGAGAAAACACTCCTTGCCTCATAGGGTTGTGTGAGGAATAAATGAATAAATTAGTATATTAAGTGCTTGGCACGTAGTAGTTGCTAAAAACATTTAAGTAAAAAAAAAAAAAATAGAGGACTATTGTGGTTAACCCTTGGTCTAGTACAGGAGCCCTGTAATGTCGGGCCCGGGCCCCACAGATGAACCATCCAGAAGAAACAAGAGCTCGGGAGGGAAGGAGAAGGCAGAAATACACCAGGAAGTCTTCTGATTTTAGCAGAAATTCTTCTTGCGTTTTGGGTGCTGTGTCTTCTGATCTGACCGCAGAGCTCAGCAAATGGGTCGAGACCCAGATCCTGGAAAGTTTTATGTGTGTGGATCAATCAAAGCTCTTAGCTAATTTAGCTTCCATATCCAAACAATTGGAACGGTCGCTCGGTCGCTCGCTTTCCAGATAATGTGGAATAATGGATGGAGGGTTCACAGGGTTATCTTTTACTCCAGGGCTCCTGTGTGCCTTATGATGATCATGCATTTAAGCCAGGGACTTGGGCCCAGCCTACCCCTGGGATAGGCTGACCCATTCTCTGACTCAGAACCAAGCCCATTAGTAATGATCCTTGCCTGGAGGATGCTGGGCCATGAAATTCTTAAGGTGTATGTTCTTGGCTCATTTTATGAACTTCTTTGGTTCTTGGTGGGCTCTCTAAATCCTGGTTTATGGTCTGTGGTCAGCGCCCACACGTTGTACATCTGAAAGGAAACATCTGCATGCAGCATGAGGGAGTCAGTGAGGCCAAGGCAGCGTCTCATTTCTCTGCTTTCTTCCTTAGAATCATCTTCTGAGGCTTCCGGGCTGACCGAGGGCCTTGGCTGAGGAGGTGCCAGGGGCTGTAAGGTCGGGGAACAGTGCAGGCAGGAGTGAGGGCAGGGAGCGATAGAGCAGAGTAGAGGCCTCTAGCACGAGGAAGTTTTGGAGGCAAACTTTGGCTGGTTAGGCCGAGGGACAAAAGCAGTGAAACCAAATCCAGATATTAAGCCAGTGATTCATGTGGGATTTGAGCAGGGAGCAGGGAGCAGAAGACACACAGATTACAGTGGGGCATGAATTCAATGTATTAACACTGTGAGGAAGCACATGTGTATACAGGTGGCTTGAGGGACATGGGGACTCTGTGGCCAGCTGAATGGATCACACTGGTAGGGTGATAGGAGTTAGTATGAGCCACTTAATAGAAAAGCCTTCAAATAGAAAAAGCTCTTGTTATTACTGTTGTAATTGTTTATTTCTCATGTTTCTGCTAAGAACAAGTTGTACTTGCAGTCTAAGACTGGCCCATCTAGTTGCCTCATCTATCAGAAACCTAGTCGTAAACTTGGGAAGGAAGCTGGAGGAAAAAAAGGCTTTGAGTAGCCACAATGGATGGCCAAAGCCCGACTACAAAGCCATGCACTGGGTGATGCTGGGAGTGCCCCTCTGCTCTCAGTCATGGCCCTGAAAGACTTCAGTGAGCCGGAGTCAGCTGGGACCCCAGAGCCTATCTAAACCTAGCTCTTCAGGGGTTTATGGAGGGGATTCGGGGGATGCTTATAGGAAGAAACAGTAGGAAGTATAGATGAGCTTTGCAGTCTCTTGAACGTCACCAAGCATCTGCTCTCTCTGGACCTGCACAGTTTCCTGTCTGCCTCTCTCTGGGCCTCTGCCCTCTCTTTGTGGGCCAGCTTCCTCTCCTTCTGCAGGGCCCCACGGCCCCATCACTTGGTCTTGTGCATGGCATTCACTTCTTCTAGCCCTACGATTCCCCGTGAGCTGACTGTAGCCTTTGGTCACCGTTACTGATTGGTCCAGCACCCTTATGGGTGAGTTGCTTTTGAGTCAAAGTTCCACCCTGTGTCCATCCGGGGACTGCCCAGGTGTGAGTGTGGGTTGGGTAGCAGGAAGACCTGGCAGAATGACTTGAGCATTTGAACAGTACTGGAGGTCTGCAAGCCATCTGAAAAAGGATTTAAGTAGCATTAGTGGAGCCCCCACATTCCCTCATCAGTCGGCAGATTGCCGTGACTGGGGTGCAGGTGCATGGGGTGGAGAGGAAGGGGGTGCTGATCAGCTGGGAAGGGGCACGAGACTAGGCTTCTCAGGGTCTTTGCCTAGGTCACAGGGCCGCAGAAATCCAGGAAGTCTGTTTGGACAGATGATGGGGTGAACTATCCCTGTCTCGGTGAAGGTTTGGCCTGGAGCAAAAGGCGGGGTAAGAGAGTCTAGCTAGAGATGGGGAGGGGGGCCTCCCTCCTGGGAAGAGGGTAGGTGAGTCAGCAGGCCCAGAGTCCACCAGCCCTGGGAGCCCCTTGCTTTTGTTCCCTGGGGAAGGCTCATTACCAGCAGGCTCCCAGGTGGCCACCAGCTCAGCTGCGGTTTGCAGGTAGAGATCTCGTCCCAGCCTGACCCAGTCTCCCCACGGAGACTTTGGCTCCTGCTGTTTTGTCAGCATTAATTACAGACAGCAGCAAAGTGCCCATATGCTGCAAGTGACTTTTTATTTTTCCATGTCAGCTGATGCCTTTGTCCTTTGCTCTGCTCTGCCCTGAGCCTTTGTGGGACCTTGGCATTTCCACCCCCTCCATGGCTCATTTCATCTTCACTTTCATCTGATGATGAAACTTCCTATCAGTGTCTGAAGTCTCATGGGGATGACTGTTGTTTCTCATGGCATCTCAGGGTCTCTTCCCCCTGGACACCATGCTTGTGTGTTACCACTCGTCTCTGTCCCTCAGGGGGTTTCCCACCTTTTGCTCCTTACCGTTCTCACTCAGGTACCCCCTCCCCAGGCTTGATTAGGGGAGTGCATTTTATCAGTAGGTCTTATCTTCTATTTGGGCTAAGCTGAATGTGAACATGAAAAGTGAGAATCCACACGGTTGGCACTCCACTCTCATTTCCACTGCCAGTGTTACCCGTGGTGAGCCAGGATGTGGGTGAGGGAGGGGCCAGGCGGCCCTGGGGAAGGAGCAGGGGAGGAATGGGCACCCTTCTCCATGGCTGAGAGCAGCTTATATGGCACAGAAGTCCTGGAGGCAGCATTCCAAGATGAGATATTTGGAAACTCTTTGACCGGGCCTTAAGGAAATAACCTTGGATTTCCCCAAAGATTTACTTTTAAGCACTCTTTGTAATTACCATAAAAACATTGGAGATGGCCAGCCTTTGGGGGTGGGGTAACATTTATAGCCACATAGGTGCAAGTTATATCACTGTTACAATGGGGCTGCAGGAGAACGCTGATGACACAGAACCAAGTCATGCCTAGCTTTATTGCAGCTTTGTGAAAGATCTGGATAACCAAATAAAACCAGGAAGAGTGTGTTATCTGTAGTTATCTTGGGTGGAGAGGAATAGGTAATTTTTTTCCTTCTGTTGACTTAATTATATTTTCTGAAGTCTCTAGATTAAACACAAATTTCTTTGATCCTGGGAAAAAAAACAATTGCTTGAAAAACATGCTGTTCACCCAGACAGCTATAATAATATATGGACTGAAAATTTAGTTTCCGTTAAAAATGCTCTCAAAATAAATTGGGAATTGAATTCACATTCGTAACATTCCAAACAACATACTGTGGGTCAAAGGGAGACTGTGAGCAAGTTGGATGTGTTCGTTGATTGAAATCAGGTATCCATAAGCCTTATCTAAACACGAGACTTGGGGCCAGAACTGTACTTTTCTTTTTCTTGCTTTTCTTACTAATAATAGCAAGTAGCACAGGATTAAGTGACTGTGGTAGAATTTGCTTTGCTTCATCTAGAGCTCAGTGAAATTGCACAGCCCCCGAAGGGGTAGGTCTGGGTGAATAGATGGGCAGTTTGGGTCCTGGAAAGGTGCCTGGCTGTTTCAGGTGGGGCTGTAGTTCTGGAAGGGGCTCTGAGGTGTCACGAGTGACCAGGGCCAGGAGTGGGAGGAGGAAGGGGGCTAGCCCTCCTGCATGTGTTAACATATGCGCTTCTGGTGCTTTGTCGGCAACTTTTCTGTGTGTGCGTGTGTGTGTGTGTGTGTGTGTGTTTCCTCTGTAGGTGAGGTAGAGCCGATTGTGCAGAGCTTGCGGCCAGCAGCCCACAGAGAAGCAGTGAGCCCCAGCTGAAATGAATTGGCCTCCTTGAGTGTGCCCACACCCTGGTGCCCAGCCTCTGTCCCAGCAGTGAGGTAAGACCCCTTGAATCCCAGCTTGGGGACAGAGAGGGCAGAACGCCTCCTCTTTGGAGGTGCTGGAAACCTCTCCCTCTAAAGCTCAAGGGAGAAGGAGCAGTTGTTTCTAATATAAACCACCTGCTTCTACCTCAGCCCGTTGCGGGGCAAGGTCACTTGGTGGCTGCAGAGGCTTTGATTTTTCCGAGCAGGGCTTTTGGAATCTTAACGGGGAGTTGTGTTTTTCTCAGTTGCTGGTGAAATTTGAACTCCAGAGGGGATGAATTTATCCTCCAGGTAAGACTGCACGGGATTCACGTGACTGGCTTAACTTAGGGGGCACCTGCTCTGTTCTTCGAGGGAGCTTGAGCTCTTAGGATACTTTCTCTTTCTCTCTGTCTCACACCCAAGGGAGACAGAATGACCAAAATGATGTGAGGAGGTTAATACAAAGCATTCTGCTAAGCTCACTAAAAAATGACTAATTACCTAGATATGTTCTGATTGTAAAGGTAATATGTGCTCATAGGACACCTGGAGAAATACTGACATGGAAGAGAATAAAACAGGCCTGAAATCCTACCCCTGCTGACAGTCCTTCAGATAATTTTCATTAAGGTTACTCCTTCAGTCCTTCAGCCCCCACGGCATGTTGCCGCCCCCTGCACGGAAGTAGAGAGGTGAGGCCGAAAGAACCCTTAATTAGGAGCCCGGAGAATTTGCTGCTAGTCTGGGCACTCTCAGAGAGCTGATTTTTAAATATTCAGGAGTTTTGCAAACTGCTTGTTAAAAGCTGTTGACAGCTAGAGATTGGCCACGGTGGGGAAGTTTACACTGCCGAAGTTAGCCAGGTTTATAAACCAGGGCTTTTTGGTTTTGGAGATTCAGGTTACTTGCTCGTTCTACCACCGACAGGCTGGGAGGCATGAAGCAAGTCACTGTCCTGTGCATCTTCCTTGTCCTTCCTCTCCTGCGGAGAGTACTGCTCAGTAGCAGAATCCATTAGCAGAATGGATGAACAGATGAGATTTCTGTTCTAATCATCCCATGAGGCGGTCGTGAGGCTCCCTGCCCGTGGGAGGGGGCTTAGGTGATTGGTAAGCCTTTGGTTTCTCAGTGGAGAGAAGTCTGCTGGCCTTTCCCCACGCCTTGGCTTTCGCTTCTTGGGAAATCTGTGAATTACTGACACCCTTTTGTAAGGGCAGATAAAAACTCTCCATTTACTCATGGACATCTGGGGCATATTTCCTTCCTGGAAAAATCAAGGAGTCGGTCAAAGAAGTGTGAAAAGGAAGGCCCAGCACGGCTACATGTGAGAGCCAGGACTGAAATTAGAGCTTTTGACTCTTAAATTCTACAGGAGGGTATGAGGGGGGAGGAGGAGGAGGAGCACTTCCTGCCAAATGTAAAAATTGAAACAAAAGCCTCTTTCTTCAAGGCCCTGCTGTGGGCAGATTAGAGCTAATTAAATTAGCATAATGGAGCCCCAGCCTCTGCCCTTCTCCCTCTATTTTCCTGGAACCTTTGGGCTCCCTGCCTCCCCACCCGCGCCCCATGTATTCCGGGGAAGGGGATAGGGAGAAGGTGGGGCATCAATTAGGCACCAGTTCACTTTGTAGAATCGTAGTTCAGAGAATTAGAAAGGTGGGAAGGACTGGAGAGGCCATTTGGTCCGAAGCCCTCATTTTAAGAAGCCAGGTCGCACAGCTGGTGACTGGCGGTGGGTGGCCGATGGGAAGGTACGTGCTCCTCCTGGGGAGGCGGGGAACCAGGCTGGTGGGATGGGGCATGGCTCTGGAGGCCTCCTGATCACTGAGCCCTTGTGTGCCATGGCTAAGGGGACGTAGTGGATGGTCTCAGGGGCCGTCCCTGCCTCCACCTTTCTCAGACCCCTTCCCTTGCGTCTTCTGCCATAGCCTTTGTGCATGTGGGGCTTCTCTGGTGTGCTTGCAGTTAAGTCCCCTTCCTCATCAGGGGTTTGGTTTTCCACTGAAACCACCTGGGCAGATGCTAGTCTGGGGACTTACCTGTGTGTACGAGGGAGGGCAGGAAAGGGTCGGTGACGGCTCTAGGCACTGTGCTTGTACTCTTGTCTGCGGAATCTCATTTAGTTCTGCAGTGGCCTAACAGGATAATAGGTTTTTCCATCCCCACGAGGCAGATGTGGAAATGGAGTCTCTCGTGGAGGTAAAGAGACTTGCCCAAGATTTCACAGCCCACAGGCAACAGAGATGTAAACTCAGCCTGCTGTGACTCCACAGCTCTAGCGGATGCTTTTCACAGCAAGTGCTCGCCTCCAGGAGAGGGCGTTTCCGGATGATGCTGATGCGGTTCCAACAGGCAGGGTCCCTTCCCTTGGGGTACATCATTCCATCTCTGAGGCTATGTGAGCAGCTGCAGCTGCGTGCTTGGGGCTTGACAAAAGGCCACACTGTTCCTTTCAGATACCAAGGACTCTTCATTCTACAGCAAGATAGCATCAAAGCTGGGAGCATCCATAGAATTCTTTAGCATCGTCCCCTCACTCATGTGGTGGCCCCAGGTCTCTGAGTCATTTGGAAGCAGAGGCCCTCTCAGCCTCTGGGCTCCATGCGCTTTTGCCAGGCGAACATACTGAGGTGGATGTGCTCGGTTTTCCTCCATGTTTGGGTAAGTGATTATTCCTCTGGCAAGAGGGATTTACTTCAGTGTCATAGGTAGTTACCGAAAGCCAATTGGGTGCCTAGCCACATCTCGTGGCCCGTTCGGTCGGGAGATCCTGGCTGGGCCTTGAGTGCACTGGTATGGCAGGGGACCGGGGGAGGAGCCCTCCTACATCGACACGGTACCCGACGTCTGTTAGCCCACAGCCATACACCATTTCCAAGAATTCTAAAGGGAGAAATTGTCTCAAGGGTCTGCGTGTCCCAGGGCTCCCAGACCCCCCCAAAATTGAGTCTTCGGTGCTCCCCCTGCTAACTGCGGAGTAAAGCAGCAAATGGTGGGCCAGAGTCTTGGGAAGATTCCTGCAGAAGGGTAGCGCTGAGGGGAGGAGGCAGAGTGGCCAGAGGGGGGGATCTGGGAAGGCACTGCTGAGTGGGACAGGCGTCTTTGTGGGGCTGGGGTTGAGGGAGGCGTGGCGTGTACAGTTCTGTAGATAATCAGGAATACTTTTCCTTTGTGGCACCTGATCAGTTCCAGAGGCAGGAAAAACTCACTTCAGCAGGGCGCTCAGAACACGAGTCAGGGCTGAAAGAGGTCCTTGGAAAGCTGGTCGGTGGGCCTTCACATCTTCCATTTGAGGAAACGGAGGCCCAGAAAGGGGAAGAGCCTTGTCGGTGACACAGGTGGAGCTGGAGTCTGTGCTGAATGTCTGGCCAGGGTCTTTCACACCAAACCACTCTGGCTGCACGGGGAAGAATGTTCCCAGAGGCAGGTACAGCCCATTTCCTGCCTTGGCTTGTCTGGCCCCAAACCTGTGATGGGCGGGGTTTGGCTAGTGGAGGAATTTGTGGCAGTGGCCACCCAGAAGGTGTCCTCTCAATGATGTCAAAGATCTCCTGGCATCTCTGTGATGCCAGCTCTTCATCCTCCTCTGTTGTCAACCTTCCTAGAGGTCTTGTTGAGGCCGAGGTGTATCATTTCTGGCTTCTTGCTGGAAGCTCCCCCACTGTTGGAACAACTCACCATACGGAGAAAAGTGCCCCAGCTTTGAGGCCATTTGAACTGGGTGTAAACCTCGCTTGACCATAGCTGCACGACTACCTGGCTTTTCTGACTCAGTTTCCTCATCTGTAAAACGAGTGAAGATTAATAATTATTTATGTCCTGCTTTTCCCACAAAGTAGACGCCTGTTAAATGGTACCTCTGATTTTCTCCCTGCAGCTCTATTGAATCCTAACAACAACCTGCACTTATTTAAACTGCACAACTTGGGGGCGCCTGGGTGGCTCAGTCGGTTGGGCGACCGACTTTGGCTCAGGTCGTGATCTCGCAGTCTGTGAGTTCAAGCCCCGCATCAGGCTCTGTGCTGACAGCTCAGAGCCTGGAGCCTGTTTCAGATTCTGTGTCTCCCTCCCTCTCTCTCTGACCCTCCCCCGTTCATGCTCTGTCTCTCTCTCAAAAATAAATAAAACATAAAAAAAAAAATTAAAAAAAATAAACTGCACAACTTGATGAGTTTTGACACATGTTTACACTCATGAAATTCTCTGCACAGTCAAGTTAATGAGCATAATCATCAGCACTCAAAGTTTCCTCCTTCACCTTATCCTTCCCTCTTCCCCCTCTCTCTGTCCTGCCTCCCAGCCCCACGCAGCCCCTAATCTGCATTCCATCACTGCAGATTCGCGTGCGTTTTCTAGAACTTTAAGTAAATAGCATCATACAGCACGTGTTCTTCTTACACTCAGCATGATCGCTTTTAAGTTTTAATTTAAGTTTTTATCTCAACTCCAGTTAGTAAACATACAGTGTAATGTCAGTTTCAGGTGTACAATATAGTGATTCCTGACCTCCATATGCCACCCGGTGCTCATCACAGTTAGTGCCCTCCTTAATCATTTTGACATTCGTCCGCGTCGTGTGCGGAAGTGGTTCACATGCCTTTATTGCTGAATAGGGTCCTGCTGTATGGAAATACCACTGTCTGTTTATCCTTTTATCTATTAACAGACATTTGGGTTGTTGCCAATTTGGGGCCATTAAAATAAAGCCCCTATAAGCATTTGTGAAAAAATGTTGTGGGGACCTATGGATTCTTTTTCTTGCATCAGTACCTAAGAGTGTGATGGCTGGGCCAGATGGCGGGTGTATGTTGAACTTTTTAAGAAGCTGCCAAACTGTTTCCTAGAGTGGCAGTGCCGTCTTACATTGCCCCCCCTCCCCCCCGCCCAGCACTACCTGAGAATACCTGGAATAAACTAAATGAAGGAGGCACTGGACCCTCTCTGTACTATCTTTGGCAAGGTGCTCCATTTCCTTGCCAACACTTGGTATGGGCAGCCTTTTTAATTTTAGCTATCCTGCTAGGTTTGCGGTGATATCTTGTCATTTTATTCGCATTTCCTTAAAGATCAGTGCTGCTGATCATCTTTTCTTGTGCTTATTTGCCATCTGCCTGTTTCCTTTGGTGCAATGTCTGTGCAGAATCTTTTGTTCACTTAAAAAAAAATAGAATTTGTTTCTTTGTCTTCTTATGATTGAATCGAGCCCTTTGTCCACTCTACAAACAAATCCTTTATTGGAGATGTTTGGAAATGTATTTTCCAATTCCCAAGCTTGCATGTCGTGAGAGACTATGACACGTAAACTAATAATTACAATTTAGTTGAGTACGTACAGGGAAGTGCAAAGGAAGATGAGCAGTCTTAGGACAGGAAGTCAGGGAAGCTTCTAGAAGGTGAACGTATGAGAATTGGTTTGTAAAGGAAATTAAAAGTTAGCTAGGTGGAGGGAGGGCAGTCTGGGTGGAAGTTTGTACATGCAAAGGCATGGCCGTATTGAATGTCATGCTGCATGCAAAATTGTAAGTAATTTGATTGGACGACTGGGATTTTGGAGAAGGATGTGGGCTGGACTCCCAGTTGCCGGGGCTTATGGCCTGCGCGCTTCTATTTTTTTTTTTTTAATGTTTTGTTTTGAAACAATTGTAGATTCACTAGGAGTTGCAAAGATAGTACAGAGAGGTCCAGTGCATCCTTCATTTAGTTTATTCCAGTGGCTTCATCTTACATGATTATAGCACGATATCAAAACCAGGAACGTGAGATTGGGACAATGTGTGTCATTTTCTCGCATGGGTGGATTAGCAGAGCCGCTATTACGATCAAGAGATGGGCTGTTCTCTCACCAGAAAGATCTCCCTCATGCCACCCTTTCACTGTCCCACTGCCGTGGCCCCCCCCCCCCCCCACGTGTTTCCTCTCTATAATTTTGTCATTCTGAGAATGTTCTGTAAACAGAGATGGACAGTATGCAAACTTCTGAGACTGGCTTGTTTTCAGTCATCATAATACATTTCAGGCCCATCCAGGTAGTTGAATGTATCAGTAATTTGCTCTTTTTTTTTTTTTTTTTTTCCTGACTGGTATTCCATGGTATGGATGTACCAGTTTCACTATCGACCTTTGGAAGGACATTTTGGTTGTTCCCAGTTTTTGACTATTACAAATAAAGCTGCTGTGAACAATTTTGTGTAGGTTTTCGTGTAGACATAAATTTTTGTTTTTCTGGGATAAGTGCCCAGCAGTGCAATTGCTGAGTTGTATGGTAAGTGTATTTATTTATTTATTTATTTATTTATTTAAGAAACTGCCAAACTGTGACTGTACCATTTAACATGCCCACCAGCAGTGTGGGAGAGATCCACTTTCTCCACCTCCTTGCCGGTGTTTGGTAGGGTCATATTTTTATTTTAGCTCTTTTGATAGATGGGGGACCGTGTCTCATTATGGTCTTAATTTGCATTTCTCTGATGGCTAGTTGTGTGTCTCTTACCCTTTCTGCTCCTTAGGTCTGGCTGTGTGAATTTAGACCCCAGGCTATACTTTCTTTTTTTTTTATTATTTTTTTTAACATTTATTTATTTTTGAGACAGAGGGAGACAGAGCATGAACGGGGGAGGGTCAGAGAGAGAGGGAGACACAGAATCTGAAACAGGCTCCAGGCTCTGAGCAGTCAGCACAGAGCCCGACGTGGGGCTCGAACCCACGGACAGTGAGATCGTGACCTGAGCCGAAGTCGGACGTTTAACTGACTGAGCCACCCAGGTGCCCCTATACTTTTTAAATGTAGGAAGGAGGGGCGCCTGGGTGGCTCAGTCGGTTAAGTGTCAGACTCTTGATTTCCACCTAGGTCATGGTCTCATGGTTAGTGAGATCGAGCCCGCACTGGGCTCTGTGCTGACAGCATGGTGCCTGCTTGGGATTCTCTCTCTCTCTCTCTCTCTCTCTCTCTCTCTCTCTCTCTCTGCCACTCCCTTCAAAATAAATAAATAAACAAACTTTAAATGTGAGAAGCCAGAGGACCTAGTGCTGACAAGCCCCCTCCCACATTTCTGGAGTTGCCCCGAAGCCTGACTTCTTTGTCCTTTGACCTAGTTAGCCAGTTATCGGAGATCCTTCTTCATCATTCTGGGTGGCTCCAGGAAAGTGGTATTTTCTAGAGCTGCATATTTTTCCAGGGAAGTTCCCCCCGCCCCCTTCCGCAGATGAGCAAACAGCCTGTAAGTGTTGATTTTTTTACTGTGCTGTGGGGTAAGCTCTCTCTCTCCACCCTGTTCCTCCCCGGTGCCGGTATGCCAACATCTGTACTTACTGGCAGCTGAGATAAAGAAGCATCTGGAGTTAGGCCAGGATGGCTATTTTCTCAGTGTGTGGAGGTCTGAAATGCCAAGGGAATCTTGCATGGCCTCAGGCCTTCCTTGTGCTCAGCATCTCCTGATGTTGTCCTTTCACTTCTAGACGGACAGGCAGCGTTACTATGCTGGGAAAAATAATAATGGCAGCTAACAATCCTATAGCATTTATTATGCACCAGGTACTAAGTGCTTTCTATGCATTACCTCATTCATCCCAACAACCCTAAGAGTTTGGTGCTGTTAATACCGCATTTGACACATGAGGAAACGAAGGCATGGGAGGTCTCATAGCTAGTAAGTGGTGACTCAGTTGGGACTTGAACCCAGATGGCCTGACACCCAAGTCTTCTTGTTTTCAAATGTTTATTTCAGTTATAGTTCGTGAACATACAGTGCACAAGTCCGTCCTTCTAGTCCTCGCGCTCTGCTATCTGGGAGTAAGGGTGGGCGGCACCTTGTGTGATGCACACCTTACTGTGTGAAACTGTGGGCCTCAGGCCGTGCCTTTGGGAGCATTTGGGAGGCGGCGGTGGGGGGGGGGCATGCTGTGGGTGTTCTCTGGGGCGTCAGCACTTTGTGATGCTGCGGTGGGAAATGGAATAGCGGGGGATGTGCTTTCCTAGGCGGAAAGGAGAGTTTCTTGGAGGCCTGCACTGGCCATGGGCTGCTGTCCAGGTGTGAGTGAGGCTCAGGCTCGGAGCCACAGTCTTGTGGAGACACGATTCTGTTCTACGAGCCTGCTGTGCACTCAGGACTGGCTCACACACACTGTGGGAAGAGGCTGGCGGGGGAGGATGTGGGAGGCCCTGACCCTGGGGAAAGCACCCATCCTCACTGGTCCTCAGACTCTCAACCACCTGCCTGTGCAGTCATAACCTTGAGCTTGCCTGCCCCCACTCCCTCCTCAGAGATGACTGGGAAAGAGCTGGGGCTTTCTGGCCTGACAGATCTGGGTTTTGATTGCAAAACCCCAGTTTCTGCTATCAATAGGGCAATAACGATATCTAGTATCTAGATCGTTGTGAGGCTCAGTGGGGGCAGGTGTAGTGAATTACCCTAGAGCACATTGGTTCTCTCTCCTCTTCGTGGGGCCCTTTCCAACCATCCAGCTGAATGGCAGGGCTGTGCTGAAAGAAAATGGGTGTGTGTGTGTGTGTGTGTGGGCGTGTGTGTACCTTGTCCTGATTCCATCAGTGAAGAGTGTCCATTCGCTTACTTAGTACTCAAGCAACTTTTTAATGACCCTCTACCATGTGCCTGCTTCTGTAATAGGCCCTGTGAGCACAAGAGCCACATCCTTGACCTCACGTAGCGTAGGGTCTACAGAGAGAGACAGATATTAATTAGATAATAACACAACTGAGAGTGACATCGTGGATTGTGGAATTGCTCTGGAGGAAGTTCAGTGGTGCCTTGTAAGTGAGCCACGGTCTGAGGCCGGAAGACACTTCCTCAGGGCGCTGCTTCTGACCTGATTCTTTAGCCTTGATCCACCGAAGAGGCCCACGTGGAATGTTCTGTAGGATCAGTTCACTTGTCCTGACTGTAGGCTGACCTGATGCCTGGCCGCCCTGGTGTTCTCCCCACCCCAACAAGCCACACTGTCCTGGGAGGTTCCCCGGACCCAACCACTGACAGCTGCTGCTGGCCCACGGGGGCCAAGGCTTAGCTCAGAGCCACACCTTACAGGGAGGGCCTGGTTATGTTTTTGTTGTTGTTTGTTTTTAAGTGTGCTCATTACTCAGCTTATTACTTATCTGAACGCAGTGGTTTTGATCATCACACAGATATTTTAAAAACACTTTTACTGAGGTGTAATTTATGTTCCATGAAATTAACTTCCTTTAAGTGTAAATTCGATGGCTTCTAGTAAATGTACCGAGTTGTGGAACCATCCAGTTTTAGAACATGTTCATCATTGGAGGGGTCGTTCATCTTCACATGGAAAAGGCAAGAAAATTATTATTATTTTTAATGTGTATTTATTTTCGAGAGACAGAGCACAAGTGGGGCAGGGGCAGAGAGAGAGCGAGGGAGACCCAGAATCCGAAGCAGGCTCCAGGCTCTGAGCGCTCAGCACAGAGCCTGATGCAGGGCTCGAACCCGTGTGCCATGAGAATATGACCTGAGCTGAAGTCGGATGCCCAACTGACTGAGCCACCCAGGCGCCCCAAGAAAATTATTATTTTTTTAAATGTTTTTTTAATCTTTATTTATTTTTGAGAGAGAGACAGAATGTGAACAGGGGAGGATCAGAGAGAGAGGGAGACACAGAACCCAAAGCAGGCTCCAGGCTCTGAGCTGTCAGCACAGAGCCCGATGTGGGGCTTGAACTCACAAACTGTGAGATCATGACCTGAGCCGAAGTCAGACACTTAACCGACTGAGCCACCCAGGCGCCCCAAGAAAATTATTTTTTATGGAAATGTTCCATAATCATTCTGGGGTTAGTTCCGTTCTCCCAGCAGGAGGATCTAATTAATGAATTCAATTAGCATTTATCGAGTGCCCGCTGGAGCCACAGCTGGGCTAGGTGCAAAGGGGAATAAAGAGAGAAACTGTGGAGAGGGCAGTTTCTCTGTGGCTCACAATGTTCCCACTGAAGCTTCACTGTTCAGTGTCTCCTGTCTGCAGGTGTGGGTCTCATGGCGGTTACAGGGCAAGGTGCTTGCTTTTCACCCTGTAGCTCTTTGCTGAGGACAAGGCAAGGGCCTTGCTTGTGCAATAGTGACGTACTGAAAATACTGGCTGAGCAGAGAGAGGGAAGCGTACTCTCCAACATCTGCAAACGGCTCTAGACTTTCACAGGCCTGGATGCAGGATCTGGGAAGAGAGGAGAGTGGGTGTGCTGTTCACAGTGCAAAGATTCCATAAGGTGGGGTCGGGGTGCGCGGTGAGGATGCGCTGGGGGAAGAAAGCACGAGCAGTCAGAACAGGGGGCTTGGGGGAGTTCAGGGAGTAGTGGTGCCTTGGGTCACCTACAGCTTAGGGGCACATTTGCATGTGGTGGGGTGTGGCTCGGAGGCTTGCGGGTGAGGTGGGGGTGAGGAATTTGGACTTAGTGGAGCAAACTTGGAAGAGGCCATTTTGTCTCTAAGGAGGGGCGTAATTGTCCAGAGCCGGATGTGGAGCACAGTCTTGTATGTGGAGAGAGGTGGGAGGCAGGCATGGTTTGGGAGGCTACTGCAAGGGCCCTGATATTAGGTGATGTGGACCTGACTTTAGCTGCGCCGGTAGGGTGAGGCAGGAAGAAGTGGATCGGAGAGAAGATTCTCTCAAGTGCGGGGAGAAAATCTCCCCGTTCCAGCTTCTTCTCCTGGGGTCCAGACCTGCCTCATGCACTTCAGCCAATCCCTCACGCTCCGCGTGTTCAATACCAGCTTCACCGGCCCCTCCCCACACCGTGCCCTCCTCTCTGCCTGCCATGCTCTCCTCCCCTCCAGTTCTCTATTCCACTCTTCTTGCCCAGGAGGAAGGAGGGGAGCCAGAAAGCAAAACGCTACCACGGAAGGCAGTGCCGTGGAAGGTAGTGGTGAGAGATTTCCAGAGTGGGAAATGCCCAATGCCGAACAGGGGAGCTGAAGAAGGGCTGGGGACTTAGGGCTGGTAGTAGGCAGGCAAGCCAGATGCTTCAGATGCAAGATTTAAAGAGGCACTCATTCATGCTCAGATGCCAACCCTGGACTCACATGCCCCTGAGATTTTGCACTCCAGGTGCCTTCCTTGCCTTCCTCTAGTCCTGGACTAGGTTCCTGGAGAGAACTGGTCTTTGGGAGGACCCTGGTGACTTTGGACAAAGCACTGACTTTTAATTTTTTTTTTTTTAAGTTCATTAGAGAGAGAGAGAGTTGGGGGAGGGTGGGCAGGGGCAGAGAGAGAGAGACGCTCAAGCAGGCTCCACACTGCCAGCACAGAGCCGGAAGAGGGGCCTCGATCCCACGAATCGTGAGATCATGACCTGAGCCAACGCCAAGAGCTGGACGCTTAACCAACTGAGCCACCCAGGAACCCCCAAAGCACTGACTTTTAAAGGACTCAGGACAGAGTGTGGAAGCTTCAGTGGGGAGCTTCCTGAAGCTGTGTTAGGGCCCACTGTCTCCCACCTCCTTACCCCAAGACAGCCCTTCAGGGTCTCCACGGACTCTGTGGTTCCTGGAGCATGGTTTGAAGAATACGGATCAACCCCAATCCCCATCTAACCATAGGGAGTCCTGAGACCCACGGAAAATTTGACTTACCAAGGCCACCCAGGCAGCGTGACCTTAGAGGTCTCCCTGTACTTCCCTTTGATTCATCATCTTCTGTTGTTTTATATTCTTTTTATTATCTCTTCTAATCTCCCCCCCCCCCCCCCCCCCCCCCAAGGATTGGAAACAGCTGATACTGCAGGTCTCCAAGTATTTGAAGGCTGCGGTCTAATTCTGAGAAGTCCGTTTATTGAGTACCTGCTACCTACCAGGCATCATTTTAGGGGCTTTTACATTCATTATTTTAATTCTTATAGGCATCTTTCCAGGTGCATTATCCCATTTACCGGATGAGGAGACTGAGGCTCAGAGAGAACAAGTGGCTTCCTTAAATTTTCGGTTACTGACGGTGCTCCTGTGCCCAAAGCCTGTGTTCTTTCTCCACACCACGCCTTTCCTCAGTCATTCATACGGAGTGCGCTGATGCCAGGCCCCGTTTTTGGTGCTGATACAGCACAAAGGAGACAAAATCCTGCTGAACCCTACCCCACTAGTCCCTCTGCTCATGAAGGGCGGTTGGCCCGCTCTTCATAAGGCCTCCTGTTGCAGTCGTCTCTGGGCTGCCTGTGGTGGTCGCAGTGATTTTTGGCTGTTGCTGAGATGCAATCCATGGCCCAGTTCACTCCCCAGCCAACAAGTCACACGGGTTCCTTTCTGGGTGCCCTTGGGTTTCTGCAACATTCCATGGACAGGCACTCACGCAATACAGGCATTTTGTTCTCTGCAAGGACCTTGCCTGCTGCTCCCTCCTCCACCGTTCCCCCTACATTTCTTGGCACTTATCACCAGCAGCTTCCTCCGGCTGCCACCCCAGCCCAGCAGAGCTCTGATTCACTTGGTGATTTAGCCCTGATAAAGGCGAGTTATTTTGGCCTCTGCTGCCCTCAGCCCCAGTGAGAATTTGGACACAATGTTTTCACTTGTCACGTTAGACTGTTTGCCAGAGTTTGCGGAAAAAGGCCTGTATTATTGATGCCCTTGCCAGGAACAGCTGCGCCCTGCCAGCCTGTCATGTGAGCCCTCTGAGACTCCCGGCTGCAAGGCCCACAGCTCTCCTGGGCCCCCTGGCTCAGGTGGGAAATGTGATCCGATCTGACAGAAACTGCAAACAGCCCAGCAGGGCAGAAAGCAGCTTGGAAGGGACTGATCAGATTCCTCTCCTAGGAATCGACCACAGCCCAGCGTGTGTCTCGGGGGGGCTGATTCCATCCTGTGCTATAGTGGAGCCCATCGTATTTGACAATTTTATTTTCTTTGTTTTAGAGACAGAGAGTGCACACGAGTGGGGAAGGGGAGCGGAGGTGGAAAGGGAGAGAAAGAATCTTAAGCAGGCTCCACGCTCTGTGTGGAACCTGACTCAGGGCTTGATCCCACAACCCTGGGATCACGGCCTGAGCCGAAATCAAGAGTCGACGCTCAACCAACTGAGCCACCCATGTGCCCCAGGGGCCCCATTATATTTGAGGTCTTTTAGTCTGACGTCTCCCTCCTCCACAAGATTAAACAAATGGACCCTTAGCCACTAGAAACAAACAGACCTTTGGAATGAGTTTTTGATGTGGGGTTTATCTCCATTTAATGGATGGGAAAGTAGCCTTGGAGAGAACAGCGAAGTACCCGAGGTCTGTCCTCCTCGTTTCGGGATGCCGTGAGCCACCAGACACAAAAGGACATTTTCCCGGCTCGCCTGTAGGTTACCTCTGCAGCCGGTGCCAGCTGTGGCTCTCACCTTCCTCTCTTGCCATCACTCTGTGAACACGGATATCCCATTTCTGGAGCTTCTCATTCCGGTGGGGACTTGACTCAAGTTCAGGATCTGCCAGGTCGGTGGTTGGTGGGGCTGCAGGTCAGAGCAGGGGTAAGGAAAGGTAGTCTCTGGCACCTTCTCCTCTATCAACTGAAATGGCTTCTCTTCACCTCTCCTGCCCCATCAGAGCCCCTTTTTGGTGTCAGGAACTCAACACTGAGCTTAGAGAAAATGATAATGTCACTTGCTTGCTTAGAAAACCTCTGCCAGTCCCAGTTTCTTGGGTAAATTGGGACGAGAAACACTTCTGTCTGGAGCAGATAATTCTGAACCCCATTTCCATCACTGCAGCCCTCGTATCCTCACCCCTCATAGCTTCTCACCATTCTGTGACTACTACGGGCCTTCTTTCATAGCTAAGCCTTTGGACTACCATTCTCTCTGGATATGCCTTTTTCTGCCTGGCAAACTCCTATTCATCCTTCAGAGCCCAGGAGGAGCATTACCATTCCTGACTTCCTCCAGTGGAGTCGGTGGTACCCCAGCCTTTAGTTCTGAATGCCTTCCATGTGCTTACACCCATCATTTTATGGGTCTTTCTCTTCCTCCGAGGCCTCAGGGGCAGGGGCTGGACCCTGTTTATTTCTGTATCACCTGTACTTGAACAAAATGAATGGGGGCTCATGAATGAATTATTTGCTAATGTGTGAGTCATAGGTGGGCTCCACTTTAATTAAGTACAAAGTCCAAGGACTTCAGTGAGAGGTGATAGGCTGAGTCTGTGGTGCTATTGATTAATTGAGCCAGGTACTGTGCCAAGGACATTAGTGCAGGTGAGCCCTGCAGCCGAGAGGGGGTGGCACGGGAGTGAAGTAACGTTGCAAAAGCTTCGAAATTGTAGCGTGAGGCACAGCGTCCCCAGGTCAGCCTCTCAAATTCTCCACCCAGCCTGCCTCCCAAGAGGGGGGCTCCTTAAGGCTGGGTGCAGACCTGGAGAAAGAGTGCAGATTCTGGATGGTCCCAAAAGGAAGGGGACGGGGTGGTACTCAGAAGAGGAGTAGAAGCCGGGGTAGCAGGAAGTACGAGGCAAACTTTTCTTTCCTTACTGTGATACTGGGGGCATCTTGCTGGCCAGAGCTCCTGCCGGCCGCTGTGGAGGCTGAAATATGAGCTGGGGCCAGGCAAGAATTTGGAGCCAGACCTGGATATGCAGGTCCTTTTGTGCCCCTGCCTGTTTAATTCTGCCTCCCCCTACTGCTGGGTGTAGGCACGTAGGCTTTAAAGACAATAAGATCTGAGTTCAGATCCTGGTCTCAGACACTTGAACTGCGACTTGTGTAGCACTGAGTAAAACTACTAGGGTGGCTATTTTTATGAATTTATTTAATTTTTTACTTTTCCCTTTTTAAAAATTTTACTTTCGGTATCGTTAACAGGGTTATGTTAGTTTCGGGTGTACAGTATAGTGAATTAACAATTCTGTACGTTACCTGGTGCTCATCATGACAGGTGTACTCTTAATCCCCTTCAGTGTTTATTATTTTTGAGAGGGAGAGAGAGAGAGAGAGCAATCAGGGGAGGGGCAGAGAGAGAGGGAGACACAGAATCGCAAGCAGGCTCCAGGTTCTGTCAGCACAGAGCCTGACGCGGGGATCGAACCCACAGACCATGAGATCATGACCTGAGCTGAAGTCGGCTGCTTAACTGACTGAGACACCCAGGTGCCCCCTCTTAATCCCCTTTACCTATTTCTTTTTTTTTAAATTTTTTTAATGTTTATTTATTTTTGAGACAGAGAGAGACAAAGCATGAACAGGGAAGGGTCAGAGAGAGAGGGAGACACAGAATCTGAAACAGGCTCCGGGCTCCGAGCTGTCAGCACAGAGCCCGATGCGGGGCTTGAACCCACGGACCGTGAGATCATGACCTGGGCCGAAGTCAGACGCTCAACCGACTGAGCCACCCAGGCGCCCCCCCCTTCACCTATTTCACCCAATCCCCCCACCCACCTCCCTCTGGTAACCATCAGTTCTCTACAGTAAAGAGCCCATTTCTTGGTTTGTCTCTTTTTCCCTCGTTCATTTGTTTTGTTTCATGTGCATATGGGTGAAGTCGTATGGTATTTGTCTTTCTCTGACCGACTTCTTTCACTTAGCGTAATACACTCAAGCTCCATTAGGGTTGCAATTTCATAGGGTCATTAGGACCAGGAATGGCATCACTGCTGGGAGGCTGTGGGCTGAGACATCTAGTTTATTCCTCGGAATACCTACAGGCACGTGCTGTTATCATTCTGAAATCACAGATCCTTAACTGGGGTTCAGAGAGGTTCTACAAGCTGCCCAAGCTCCCGTAGCGAGTCAACGATAGTGGTGGCACAGCTGGGTCCACTAGGTCACCCGTCTCCAATCTGCGTGGTCCTAAGAACCACCTGGGGCTCTTGGTGAAGGAGCAGTTCCCAGGTTCTGTGTCAGCTGTTGATTGAGCTTGCTTAGCGTGGGGCTCCGGGAGCAGAGGATGAAACAGATACCCAGGATGATATTAGGATCTGGCAAGTTTAGGAAACGGTGTTGTGCTCTCCTGCCTGTTAGGTGTGGCTCACGGTTGGCCCCCTATAAATGATGGCTGTGAGTATTGTGACATGAACTGACTCAGAGGGTAGCTTACCGTGAAAAGGTTTTCATCTTTTAAAGGCTCATTAGTCCTACAGCTAGCTCTAAGATAGAAGTTAAGGGAAGTAGATTCTGGATCAGTGAGTCTACATTCTAAAACTCTAGACTCAGAGAACGATCTGCACACGGAATGAGCTGCCTTCAGAGGTCCTGTTGTTTGTGATCGAGCAGTCGGTGGTGACACCATGTGTCGGGTGGGCTGGTCAGTTCCTCGAGGACCCGGTGGCCGCTCAGCATCTGCCCCAGGCATGCACGCACCAGGAGTCCTTCATGTTAATGTACCAGCGGAGGTGGAGTGGAGCAGCTGTGCAAAAGTCAGGAAGGATCCCGACTCTGGGAGGGAACACAGGAAGGAAGGGATGGCAGAGGCCGAAGTGAGAAGCTGTCTCTGGGCCATCACTCCCTGCTTTGGGCCCTGGGAAGCTTCTGCAGTTTCCTCTGTAGCTGAGTCTCCGGACTCTCGGTCCTACCATGAGGGCACAGAATACTTCATTTTCCTTGGGGACTGATGGTGGGCAGTTGTCTGTCTCTTCTCTATATGTCTGGGTCGTGCCTTTGTTTTGAAGTTCTTAAGGCCCATCTTGGGGGCATATAAATCATAGACCATAGGGAACGTTGTCTCATCAGAGCCTGGAGGAAAGCTTGACCCCTGTCCTGTTTTTAACCGCAGCATTGATGACAAAACTCAGCACCGGCTTTCCTAGAGACCAAGAGCATCTCTAAGACCCTGCTAAAACTGATGGAAGCCTACCGAATAACTGCCTTGGATACTTTGATTTCTAAGATCCATGATAATAGCTGCCACTCTGAACACCGATTGTGTGTTGGTGCTTTATGTATCTTTTCTCATTTAATCCTTTCAGCAGCCGTGTGATATAGGGAACACTATCCTTGTTTTACAGATGAATAAACTGAGGCTCAGGGAATTCAGCTAAGTTGCTCTAGGTGACAGAGCTAGTAAGCAACGGACTTGGACCTCAGACCTGTGTCTGTGTGAATCACACATTAGAACTTATTATGCCTACGCTACTGTGTCTCATTGGGATAATATGAAGTTTTGCTTCTCTCGATGAGGAGGAAAGTTAGGGATTGGTTACCCTGACTGGTGACAGAGCGCAAAGCTTTGTTAAGAGTGCTTCAAAGGGATGGCTGATCCCTGTATTCATGTTTGAAGTCATCTGTAACGTTTATGAATGTGGATAACCATGACCTTCCTCAAGTCATGTCTTGGTGATTGCAGCAGAGAGCGATTTGCTGTCACTCCTGACTCTCGGGGAGGCTCTATCCCGGCTAAGAGTGTTGAAAAATGTGTGCACGCTGCTGGGCTCTGGGGCAAGGATGTTGAGGTCCAGGAATCTGACTGCCCTTGAGTGATGACAGCTGGGAAGATGAAATGAGAAGAAGGGAGCGTGAGCTGTGTGTCATTTCATCAACCTGGGGCTTGAGACCATGGGATACCTGTGTGTATTCACTTGGATAAGGAGACCATCTGAGCCCCCGCCTCTGTGTGCCGAACACAAGGAGACCGCATCTTCTAGTAGATAGATCTGCCGTGTTAGAGAAATAAAAATCCCCCAGGAGAGGTGAAGGAATCTGGGGGCTTTCTCCAGCTCAAGCCCTGTTTTCCTTGAACAGATTTTACTTTTTGGCTCTACGTTATGCGCACACTCATGGCAAGATGGAGGGTCCTCTGTCACACTCCCCTTTTTGACTACCTATCAGCCATCTTTCCCTGCAGCAGCTTTTTTGGCCTCCGTCTAGAAGTGGGCGCTCTCCACTTTACTGTCCTGTCTCTCCCTGACCACTGGCGAAGGCCCCAGTGGCCTGTCTCACTTCCCCACCTTCTATTTGAAAGCCCTGATCCCATCTTTCTGTCCTGAAGGCTTCTGGTTATAGCCAGCCATTCCAATAATAGTCTCTGTCTTCGTTTGTTTTTTCTTTGTTTCCTTTTTGAGAGACAGAGACAGAGTGTGAGCGAGGGAGGGGTGGAGAGAGAGGAAGACACAGAATCTGAAGCAGACTCTCAGGCTCCGAGCTGTCAGCACAGAGCCGGATGGGGGGCTCGAACCCACAAACTGTGAGATCATGACCTGAGCCGAAGTTGGACGCTCACCCGACTGAGCCACCCAGGCGGCCCATCTGTCTTCATTTCTAATCTAGCCCAGATGGTATCTTTTTCTTGGCGTTCCTTATGTAAATCAAGTCAATATTCTACAGCTTGCCCTTTCATTATAATGGTCTCCTTACATTTATTCAGCTGGCTTATTTTCTGCCTCGGGTGTACTTAGTTTGTTTCTCAAAACTCCTGAAAGGCAGGGACTGTAGTTTATGTGGAGGTAGTGGTGATTGTGTCTTAATTTCAGTGTCTAGCGGGTAACAGTAGCCAATAAAATTGTTTTTTCTTTTGGTCAACATGTTGATTGGATACCTATCATGGTCTGGGCACTGAACACAAGGCTCCAGGGTTATGGAGCTAATTATTACTTGGTGGTTGAAATTCCTGCGGTTTTAAGGGAAGAGGGACATGCAAGCAAATTAAAATTGTATTTTAATTTGCTTTGAGCAGTCATTGAGGTTGAGGGTTCGTAACATTTATTGGGAGCTCGGAGGAGAAATAATGAGAAAAGAGAGATGGCGACAGATTTAGGACATGTTTTGAGAGTAGAAATGGAACTTTGTTTCCTATTTAGTTTGATTGGCTTGTCGTGGGGACAGTGAGGTACCAGGACGAACAAGTGACCCAGGAGCCCTTGGGGAGTGGAATGCGTTGAATTTGGGGTAAGAAAGAAGGAAAACTCAAAGATACCAGGCTTAGCAAGATAGTAAGAAAAGGAGAGAGGGAGGGAGAGGGTTATAATTGCTAACATACACTGAAGGCTGATTTCTGTGTGCAGGGTAGTTAACGTGAATTGCCTCTTCTCCGACCCCCCTCCCCGCCCCATGAACCCCAAAGGGGTAGGTACTTTGGTTTCCTCCACTGTACAGGCGAGGAGGCACGCTCAGAGCAGTTGGGTAGCTTGTTTGAGATCACGCAGCTGAACAGTGCCAGAGGCCGGCTTAAACCCAGGAACTCTTGCTGGCGAGCAAACACCCATGCAGCTGCACTAGAACAACTCGACCACAGGATCCATTTATACCTCCAGCCTGGACCTTTCTCCTGACCTCTGGTCTCCTGTCGGCTGGCCTATTACACTCCACTTGACAGTCTGACCTCAAACTCAGGACTGCCCCACACTGGACTTCTGCTCTTCCCTCTCATCTCCCCTTTTCCACTCAGAGCAGCACCATCCTTCCGGCTGCTTGGGACCCAAGCCTTGGAATCGCCCTTGACCTTTCTCTCACACCCACATCAAATCCATCAAACTTGAGTTTCAAAGCACCCTGAAATATATTCCTTCTCACCACCTCCACTGCAGCCTCCCGCTCTCACACTCGGATCTCTCCAGTGGTCTGCTTGCTTTTACCCTTGACCCCTCTCCCCACACACTGCAGCCTGAGCTATCCTGGCAACTCTGAGTCAGGTCAAAGTTGATCTTTTTTGCCAAACCCTTGGAGTGGCTCTCACTTTTAGTTAGAACGACAGCCAGAGTCCTCACCATGACCTGTAAGGTGCTACCTGATCTCTTCCACCTCCCACCTGGCTGTCTCTGTTCCTCTGGGATCCCCTCCCTCTGTCCCCTTCCCTTTGTGCCTTGCATCTGGGCCAGTGCTCACCTGTGTACTCCTGCCCGTGCTCTTCCTGAGATATCGCTGGGGCTCACTCTTCACTACCTGTACTTCTTTGCTCGAATGTTCCCTTCCCAATAAGCCCTTCTCTGACCTTTTTAAAATGGAAACTTGCCTCAACCCGCCACTTCTGATCCTTCCCTTTCCACATTCCGCTCCGCTCTGTTTCCCATAGCACTTAGTATCCTCTAAGATCCTACATAATTTATTACATTTATGGGGCTTTTGTGTTTCACTCTGCCCTTTTTAAGGGCAGTGATCTTCATCTGGTTTATTCCCTGTTGCATCCCAAGCACTAAGATTCTTGTCGAGCACGTGGTGGCTCATGCACTTAAGTAAATGTGGAGTGCAAAGTTTCTGTACAGATGTTGAGTTTAAAAATGTTTCTTAAAAGATGTGGTGTAGAGTCTGAGGGAGATGCCAGAGGGGGCTGGCCACATGGAGGCAGGCGTTGTCTGTGTGTTAACAGAGGTCCTGCTGAGGCTGGGCCCCTGGGGACGTGGGCATTTCTGGGCTGCTCTGGAAGCTGGTCCCCAGAGGAGGCTAAAATGGGGAGGGAGGAGGGAAACCCCAAAGTATGCCTGTCAGACTTTAGAAGGAGGGAGTTTGAAGACGGAGACCTGGGGAGGACTCACAAAGAAAGTACTGGAGAGGGCTCTTCAGATTTTGCAATTAGAAATGCAATTTCAGTGGCATGATGGGGGCTGACTTCAATTATTTGAGGAACAAGTGGAAAATGGGGAAGTGACTCGAGAAGCTCTGCTATGAGGAAGGAGAGATCAGGCGGTGGCTTGAGGAAGTGATTTGTTTGAAGGATTTGTTTTTAGCTATTAAAAAACCGTCTTTTGGGTGTGGGTGGGTGAGTGAGTGGGGAAGTGACCGACAGTAAGCTAATAACATCCAGATTGACAGACGGAACCTAGTGCAAAGTATATCCTGTCCTTGCCCAGTCCAGCCCCCTAGCACCATGCCTGGCACATAGTGGGTCCACAGTTAGTATTTACTGAATCCAATAAAATCCTGTGGACCTTAGTGATCAGTCATTGTATTAGCAGCAACAATAAGACGACAAGAATGTGTAATGTAGAGAGATTGCTCTTTGACGCACTGACTGTTGGTTAGTGGCATTTCTCTCCCCTAAGCTATATATTTCTTAGCACTTTGAGCAGCTGTATGTGGTTACACTTTGGCTTTCTTTACTGCACAGTGGTTATGTGTTTAAGAGGTATATCTTCAGATGACTCATTTCAGTGACAAGTTAGTAAACAGTTCCGCATGGATGTAAAGGATGTGGTTGGTGTCTTCGTCCATTCAGGCTGCTATAACAAAAGACCAGATTGGGTGACTTAAACAGGAGAAATTATTTTTCACAGTTCTGGAGGCTGGAAGTCTGAAATCAGACCTCGTTTCCTGGTTCATAGCTGGTGCCTTCTCACTGTACCCTCATAGAGTTGAACGGGCAGTGGGGCCTCTTTTCTAAGAGCACTAATCCCATTCATGAAGGTTCCACCCTCATGACCTAATCATGTCCCAATACTTTCACCTCTGGGGGTTAGGATTTCAGCATATGAATTTGAGTGCTGGGGGGAGGTGGACACAAACTTCCAGACCCAAGCTGATGATAAGTCCCAGGAAACCAGAGGAAGAAAAGAGTTGGCCAAGGGTGGCAGACAGATCTCTGAACTGTTGGTCAGAGCCTGGCATTGAACCAGCTTCATCTCACCCCGACTCTCTGGGAGTTGGATTTCAATGATCTCAGTTTGCTTTCTTTGGATTTTATAAAAAGAATAGTGTTGGGAAAGGAAAAATATAAAAGGAAACATGATTTGAAATATATCCAGAACTAAAGTCTTTTTTTCCCCCCCTTTTTAAAAATGTGATATGCAGGGGCGCCTGGGTGTCTCGGTCGGTTGAGTGTCTGACTTCGGCTCAGGTCATGAACTCACGGTTCATGGGTTTGAGCCCCACATCAGGCTCTGTGCTGACAGCTCAGAGCCTGGACCCTGATTTGGATTCTGTCTCCCTCTCTCTATGCCCCTCCCCCACTTGCATTCTCTCTCTCTCTCTCTCTCTCTCTGTCAAGTAAATAAACATTAAAAACATTTTTTTAAATGTGATATGCAGAGCAGGCAGGTTTAATTCTCTGGTGGTGGCAAATGACATAAAATTCAGAGATGTCCTGGGAGAGAACAGAATCATTTGACTCCTTTTTTACTCCCATCTTCTCTGAAAAGACACAGATTGGCTGGCTGCATAGGAAAGAATGAAAGAAAGAAAAATCCCTAATATTTATTAAGTATCCTATGTGCCTGGAGATAAGCTAGCTCCCGTGTGCATGTTACATCCATCCTCTTTAGGTGAAGGACATTGTATCAGTATTTTCCATAACCTACCTGAGGGCTCACAGCTGACAAAGGGGAGAGAGCCTAGAACAAGCCCCGAGGAAAGAAAATTGAAGACTGTGGCAAAAGAGAGATCAATGTAAGAAATGTAGCTGCCTGGGAGCACCTGGACGGCTCAGTCGGTTAAGCGTCCAACTTCGGCTTAGGTCATGATTTCATGGCTTGTGAGTTCGAGCCCTGTGTCGAGCTCTGTGCTGACAGCTCGGAGCCTGGAGCCTGCTTCCGATTCTGTGTCTCCCTCTCTCTCTGCTTCTCTCCTGCTCACGCTCTGTCTCTGTTTCTCTCTCTCTCTCTAAAATAAATAAACATAAAAAAAAGAAATATCCCTAGTGCCCAGCCCAGTGTCTTATTCTCAGGAAAATCTTGAGAAATACTTACGAAAGAGGTGGTTAGTTGGCCAAATGAATTGCCAGGGTCCGGAGAAAACTTGTAAATATTTTTGTTGAAATGCTGTTGGGAGGTCTTCATTGTCTTCTAGAGAATGGGGAAACCCAAGGGAGGGAGAAATATAATTTAAATTTTCGAGAGGCATAATTACAAACCATGAGTATGAGGCAATAACTGAAATGTCCTGTGTAAAATGCATAGCATGTGGCAATACTTAGTAAGTGATAACTATGATACTAAGGGAACTATTTATTATATATATTATATAAGTCCATCCTATTGCTTCTCCTCACCCTGGGACGTGAGGCATAGAATTCCATGACTTGAGACTTTTCAATTTGGGGCTCATATGGGAAAGCACCATAGCCTCTCTCTATCCATAATATCTTTTTAAAAAAAATTTTTTTTTCAACGTTTATTTATTTTGGGGACAGAGAGAGACAGAGCATGAACGGGCGAGGGGCAGAGAGAGAGGGAGACACAGAATTGGAAACAGGCTCCAGGCTCTGAGCCATCAGCCCAGAGCCCGACGCGGGGCTCGAACTCACGGACCGCGAGATCGTGACCTGGCTGAAGTCGGACGCTTAACCGACTGCGCCACCCAGGCGCCCCTCCATAATATTTTTTTACGAAAGATAATCTCTCTCCGAGTTGGCGGTCCAGCCCAGCCCCTTGTAGCCTAGTTGAGTTGCTCTTTGTGGTGTCTGCACCGTGAGACTTGTGTATGGTCCCATAACCTATATTTTAAAGACCATCCCAGGTGTTCCCTTGAGGGCAGACATGTGATGTCGCATCAAAATACGTGTCGGTTATGATGATAGAGTAACTTAAAACTCTTGTGTCAGACACTGAGCATCTTTGTCTCCTCAATAACTGGGGGTTTCTATTCTCGGGAACACTGTGGAAAATGTGGCCCGGATGGTGTTTCCATTGGCTCATGCATACTGTTTCTGTGGCTGTCACTGAAGAATGCTTTTGTGTCGGGAGGCTAGTGCCCGTCCGTCCATGATTTAGAGGAATACATCGGGAGGACGTGCTGATTTATGGATGATGCACAGCTATCATTTGTGCTAGCAAATGTGGTATGTGCCAGGGTCAAGGTTCGGTATAAGCTTCACAGGCTAGGAGAGGGGCTAAGTGTAGAAAGAAAGAATGCACCGGGCTAAGTGGAGGATGAAATGTGAGGTCCGAATACCAGTGGCATAAATAAGGCAGCCCACCTGGGGATGGGACTAGATAGAGGAGGACTTGGAAAAAAGGCTAATGAACTCTACTTCAGTGGTCGCTCAACTGAGAGAGTCACTCACATGAGACTGCTAAAAACTACCTAGAAACTCTTTATATTTGCATTGTAGAGGTGTAGTCAGTTTCCTGTTCCATACTAGTTGGGCCACATCTGGAAACTGTTTAGTTCTATTCAGTGTGATGTGAACAAATGAGAGCGGGCCCAGAGTTGAGTGAGGAGAACTGTTAGGGGTTCAGAGTCCATGCCATTGAAGGAATGGTTCAAAGAAGGAGAATCTTTAGCCTGAAGAAGAGAAGGTTCAGGGGAGTGTAATAGTCCTGAAGGATTGCCCTCTGGGCAAAAGAAGAGACATGTGTTTTCCTCTAGAGAGTAGAATTAGAACCAGCAGGTGGACAGTAAGAGGTGTGGGGAGGAGATGAATAAAAAATTAGAATCCTAAAGTGCCCATCAGGTAGCATTTACTATTTGAAAAATGGTATAACTGCAAGGCACTTGAATTTGAATGTCTTCTGTCACAGGATCTCAGGGACCATCAGGACCTCCTGGATATCTTTCTAGCACTGTTCCAGCTGTCCACATCCTACACATCCTTCCAGCTCTGACCTTATTTCTTCATAGTTAGCCTTCCCTTCCCTGCCCTTACTTGTAGGGGTAGTCTTTCCTCTGTGTGCTGTAAACATGGGCTTTGGAGTTGGGTTTGAATTCTAGCCTTGTTCTACCTGCATGCGTGACCTTGGGCAAGGGGCTTAGCTCTTCCCATAAAGATGCTCATCTAGGGGCGCCTGGGTGGCGCAGTCGGTTAAGCATCCGACTTCAGCCAGGTCACGATCTCGCGGTCCGTGAGTTCGAGCCCCGCGTCAGGCTCTGGGCTGATGGCTCGGAGCCTGGAGCCTGTTTCCGATTCTGTGTCTCCCTCTCTCTCTGCCCCTCCCCTGTTCATGCTCTGTCTCTCTCTGTCCCAAAAATAAATAAAAAACGTTGGAAAAAAAATTAAAAAAAAAACAAAATTAAAAAAAAAAAAGATGCTCATCTATAAAATGCAGGTGACGTGCATTTACCTTGCAGGGTCATGATAATTGCAGAGAGAGAAACTGCCTAGCACAGCACCTGATACATACATAGTTCATGTTCAGTCAGGGGTATTGACATTTAAGATGATGTATTGATAGGCATCAGGATTGACCACTGTATTTAACTACCCTGTGAGTGGCTACCTGGAATGAAGAACCAAGTCCCTCTCTCTTAAACCATTGCTGTCCTTTCCCACGGCTCGGTCTTTCTTGATTTCCTGTAAAAATTCCAATTAAGAATACAAACCAGGTCCTGGCTTTATCTGGAACCAGCTGGCTCATGTACTTGACACAGTGAGTTCTCCATCACTACCTGTCATGGTTGCCTGACTTCCCACCTTTTCCGCCCCTGCTTTTAGGTCATCTACAAATAGCTGGTCAGGGTTGCACAGTGTTGGCAAGAATCTCCACCCCAGGCTTCTACCCTGTGCACCTGTTGGTAACTGACTAATTCTCTTTTTTCTCAGGTGACTTTAGACCTTTCCATTGAAACTTACAGTTTATAATATGGGAGATGCAGGTAGGATCTAGTCAGTTGCCCTCTCCTGGACTTGCTTTGATTTGGCTTTTCAATTGGGCCAGGCCTTTATTTTCTCTTGGGTAGAGTGTGGAATGTGGAATAGTACCTCATTCACGGTGTGTGCATTCGGGGTATGCAGGAGTCATTGCCTAGGATCCGGTCTGGACTTAGTGGTGTGGTAGGTGCCTGGGCCTCAGAAAGGTCTCGAATGGTTCCTGTGTTCTGGAAGGTCACACCCTAGCAGAGGAGGTGGACACGCAAACTGTAAGGGGGTGCTGTGGGACAGAAGGGGAGGACTCCTAACTCAGACTTGGGGTCAGAGAGACTTTGGTTCCTGTACTAAATTGCCTCATACTCAATATGTTCTTTACATCAGACGCACTGGTTTTTTCCCACACATTAAGTCAAAGAACACTTGTGACTCCTCCCTGGGTGGCCTGCTAGAGACCTAGGATTACCTCCTCTGGCCTCCCCAGGTCTCACCTCTGAAGACGTGTGTTCTTGTGACCTGGGTCCTTTGGAACCATGGGTTACCTGCCTGAATGCCTCATCCCTACTGGGAAGGTGTATGAGCTGCCCTGGTGCCTTCTGAGATGACCCATATTCATCTTGCTGCCTTTGCTCCCATGATTCCACTGCTTCCACGGTTGGGGGGCATTGAGCTTATGGGCAGAAATGAATTCTCCCGAGTCACCGAGTTTGGCCACTGCTCACAACAGAAGCCAGAGGGGGCTTCCATTCCCAGCTACCTCCCCTCCTTTCTGAGGACAGAGGGTAGTCTGCCCATGATCTTTTAGGATATCAGTGGTTTCCAGCCTTTGAGAGGCCTTGTGGGTATCATTCTATCATCTCCCTCATCTCCAGTCAATCCCTGATATGGCCAAATCGATTCTGAGGGCAGACACCTAGTTCCTCAAGCTGAGCCCTTCAGATTTCTGTTGTGGCACCTGAGAACAGTTTCAGTATTCAAAGGCAAATTAGACATGGTCCTTGTCCACAACCCGCAGTCCACTATTTTTCTCTGTCAGATGGTTCCACTGCTGGTCAGCACTTGTGAGACAAATCCTTTGCTAATCCCTCCAAAACTGTCCATCTCCTCTAATCTCCTGGAGATGGCAAAGGATAGTTTCCTGTGACAGCAGATGGCTGTTTTACCCCACACCCACTCCCCATGATGCCTCGAGCTACCTATGGGCTGAGACTCTGACTTCACTTTTACCCCACAATCCTTAGCGTGGGATGGGCACCTCCCTTTGCAGGCACTTGATAATCCCCTGCATGAGGAATTGTAGTAGCAAGTTCATAAAGGGATCTATTTCAGGATCAAACTTCCTGTGGGGTGCCCAAGTCACTGCTTGGCTGGCCTTTGGACAGAGCGTGTCCTTTGTCAGTTCACTTTCATAAATGGCCACTCTGACCCAATTATTAAGTTGCCATGACAACCCAATGGCTTTGAAGTTTAAAGGAAAAAATGTTATAAGGGACCTCTTTTTTGGGGTCGGGGTATCCTGGGATCATCTGAGTTTCTATCATTCCAAACCAAAGAATCATTTCTTGTTCTCTTAAGTGTGTCAGATGGATGTAAGGGCAGACATAATGGCGGCCAAAGAAACTGGAAGTGAGACTAAACAGGGCCGTAAACATGTAGAAGTCCTCCCATGGATCACAGAGTGGGGTTTTCTCTGCTTTTCAGTTGACAACTCAATAGGGTTTTGTTTTTGTTTTTGTTCTTTTAGAAATGTTTTAGAATGTTTTAGAAAATAAAGGGGTCTGGTTAAGTAACTGTGCTCAGGCCTCATGTGTGTGCAGGGTAGCACTGTGCTAGAAAGGGCTAGGCTTCGGAGCAGGACTTGAATCTTGGTTGTGTCCCCTCTAACTGTATGGCCTTCAGGAAATCACTCACTTACTCTGATCTTCAGCTTCCTCACCTGTAAAATAATCAACCCACAGAGTTATTCGGAAGATTTAAGATAAAATAGAAAGCATCTAGCACAGAATAAGGCTTCAGTGATACTTACAATGATGATATTGACACAAGAACGATAATAATTGAACGCGAGGTCCTGGTGCTTGCCGTGTTGCTGCAATATGGGAAAACACGGCGATGCTTCCTTACCAAGGATTATCTTTGTCACCTGAAAACTGCATGCTCCTTATTGTCCATGTATTTCTACGGGTTCAGATGTGGTTATCTTTTTTCTTAAATAGCAACTCTAACACTAGAAGCAACATATGAGCATACAGACTGGCATGTCAATGTAACCATATCCACTCAGCACATTTTTAAAAGGGGAGAGATTCAAAAAGAAAGAATAATTGAGATAGTGTCCACTGTTCTGATAGCCACTCAGCCAAATTAATCAAAGGCCTGCACAAGAGCAGGTTGGGGGCAATGAATCTGAGTTTCCCTCACTCTCAGTAGGATGAACATTTTTGTGCAGGGTGTGATCCCAATGTTTGTCTTTTTTGTGCTACGTGGAACTAAACTCAATATAATTAATTACTTCTTCTGTTACCCAGAGAAAAAAGTTGTAATTTGCTCCAGGGTAGGATGATAACCCAGCTGTGTTAGATTCACTGGATGAACTTCTGTGAGAGCATTCAGGGTTGTATAAACAGACTGTGTGTTCTATTTTATGGGTGATTTAAGGTAGGAGGACTTTTCATTTAGCTTTCGTTTACTGCATGTGATTATCCATACAAAATAAGATCTTATTTTAACTGACTTCTAATTCAGCTCTTTATTTTTTCATTTTGTCTGTATAAATAAATATTTTGGTATATGTTTAAAAGACAGGGACTGTTTAGGGGTCCCTGGCTAGCTTAGTCAGTAGAGCATGTGACTCTTAATCTTGGGTGGTGAGTTCAAGCCCCACATTGCATGCAGAGATTACTTAAAAAACAAAAATCTTTATTTCTTTATTTTTATAGTTTAATGTGTTTTAATAGCAAACTTACAGGAACAGCACAGAAGACAGACAACATTAAAAACGTACTTGCATGTAGGACAACTCAGTTAGAAAAGTATAGTGAATGAATGGAATCTACTGTATAATTAAAATGCTACAAACACCATTGTTGCAGTCAATAAGAAGTTTACTTGTTTTAAAAAAATCCAAATGCTGGCATTGTCCAGAAAAATTTAACAAATTTATTTATAATTGTTATAAAGGTGAACTGCTGAAATGTGTTCACTGAAACATTTTGACTTGCATTAATGCTTTATGTCCCCGCATTTATATTAAACATTCACACACAAATGAAAATGGAAAAACTGCCAATACCTGATTTCTGTCTCCAGTTTTCCCATTTGCAATCATATACTTCGGTACCTTTTGACCCCCCTGGGAAAAAAATATGTGACGTCCAGAACTACCAATAACAGAAAGAAGAGGAAAAAAAAATTTTTTTTTAATAGAATGAAATGTTTTCCATCAGAGCGGATTCTGAAGCACATTCTCTACGTATGCGGCATGCTAGCTGGACGTCTTTTGGCATAATTGTTACACGTTTGGCATGGATAGCATATAGGTTGGTGTCTCCAGTGAGGCCCACCAGGTAGGCCTCGCTTGTCTCCTGCCAAGCACCGATAGCCACGCTCTGGAAGCGCAGGTCTGTTTTGAAGTCCTGAGCAATTTCTCACACCAGACGCTGGAAAGGAAGTTTGCGGATCAGAAGTTTGTCTAATTTCGCCGAGTGCCGCGGTACCAGGCCTGTAACGATGAGGTTTCTTCACCCCTCCAGTAGAGGGCGCACTCTCGCGAGCGGCTTTTGGTAGCCAGTTGCTTCCTCGGTGCTTTACCCCGCCCCGCGCCTTCGATTCGCAGGCAGCCTGCTTTGTACGAGCCATGGTACTGAGACCTCCTCACTTACCCCCCTTCTCCTTCTGCCGAGCTTGGCGAGCTAGAGGCGGTGCGGCAGTGGCCGCCAACACAATTATAAAATCTTTAAAAAAATAAAAGACGGGGACCCTTTAAAAATAAAACCACAATATACCACTATGTTTAAATAATGAACAGTTCCTTCATACCATCAGATAGGGAGTTAACAGTCAAATATCACCAATTGTTATATGTGCATGTGGCTATGTGTGTATGTGATTTTATTTTATTTTATTTTATTTAAATTTTAACATTTATTTATTATTGAGAGACAGAGAGAGACAGAGCATGAGCAGGGGAGGGGCAGAGAGAGGAGGAGACACAGAATCTGAAGCAGGATCCAGGCTCTGAGCTGTCAGAAGGGGGCCCGTCGCGGGGCTCGAACTCACAAACCGTGAGATCATGACAGGAGCCAAAGTCAGACACTTAACTGACTGAGTCACCCAGGCACCCCTGTGTGTATGTAATTTTAAAAGCAGTTTGTTTGGGGCTCCTGGCTGGCCCAGTTAGTGGAACATGCGACTCTTGATCTCAGGATCACGAGTTTGAGCCCCATGTTGGGAGTAAAGCTTACTTAGTAAATGCTTAAAGCATTTTTAACATTCAGATCAGGATCTAAATACAGTGCTTACATTGCAATAGGTTGATAGGACTTAACATTCTTAAAATACTTGTAATCAGTAGTTTCCCCAAAGAGGGGGATTTGGGGTCCAGGCACTGATTTTGTATCCAGCCATCGGTAAGGTGTGGCTCATGGTCCCACTGTCCACAGGGATGGACACTGATGCCACCGAGGAGGCCACCTCCGCATGATGCTTATCTACTTTTATTGCTCAACTGTCCCTCTTAGAATCACCCACTTCCTGATCTTTTGTCTTTTTGTTCTTAAATGAAAATACGATCTTTTGAGATTCTTTACTCCTTTAAGTATTTGAACACCAGTCTGAAGGACAAGTTCAGCTTCAGAAGTTTCAGCCCCGGATCTTCAACCCGGAAGCTTTATGTGTTTGCTTTAACTGGGCCATGCAGTTAGAACATTGTGGTTTTGGTAGAGGTTGCAGCTCAGCTGTACTAGAAATAATCTGGCTCTTATTCAGGAACTAGGAAGAAACATTATGACGTGGCGAAGCCCACCCTTCCACCCACATGGTGGTGTAGGTTTGTGCTTTGCACGTCTGTTGGCTTGGGAGGTGGTAGAGTGTAGATGGTAAGGAGGTATATGCTGGCTAAAAATAGGAACAGGATGTTTTGAGACAGAGGCTTTTGCTTTCATAAGGCTCCGTGCACAAAGCTGAAGTTGATGCTGTCGCCACAGGTGTTATTTCAGCTCCTAACAGCGTATTGCACACATCCCTGAGTGGACCGTGAAGAAGCCAAGGCAGAAAGGCAGTAGTGCTCCGTCCGCAGGAAGGACCTCTTAATCAGGGGCTTCTCATGATAAGATACATATTTATTGTTAGGCGGCCCATTGGGCATCATAATGCTGATGTTTACTTTCGATGGACTGGTATAGCATTTCTTGCTCATTCATGCTTTTATACCCTTCTGTTCTGCACGTATCAAAACGGGTCCTTCCCGTTGGCCATTTCCTACATCTCCCCACCACCACACTTCTCTGCTTCTCCCAGGTGAGGAGCACCTTACTCTTGGTCCCTGGCGTGCTTACACTCACTTGATTCCTCCCTTACAACCGTGTTCTATGTTGTGTTGCCAGGTTTCCTGCAAAGCCATCCCCATCACCGAGCCTAATGCCTGGGGCACAGGACACACTGCGTTTGTGTGGTGGTTTGAGGGGGTCTACCCGTAGCACTCTGCTTTCGTTGGGGGCTTGTGAGAGGGAGGAGGCGTGTTCTTGGGGAGACTTGGTTTTAGAGACATGAGACGTGGAAAGTAGTTGTAACGGTACAAAATGGAAGGCAGAGTGTCTCAGAGGAGGCAGGCAAGAGTGCCCCACCTCCTCGCCGCGCAAATTATACTACTTAATCCTGACCTCTGCAGTCCTTGACAGTTTACCAAGCACCTTCACCTGCCTTCTCTCACGCCATGGACATATCATTAACCCTGTTTTGTAAGTGACAAAACCGTGGCTCAGGGGAGTGAAACGGCATGCTAAGGGGCTACTTGATTAGTAATGGTAGAGCCAGGATGGCAGCTCAGTTTCCTGATTCTAAGAAGCTAGTTTCCTTTCTACTTTTTGTCACCTGGCTCAGTTTGGTAACCTGGGGCCTGGGACGGAGAAAGGACGCACCTGGAAGGAGCCACAGATGCGATTAAAGACTTCAGACAATACTGAGCATGAGCTTCTATGCGCCAGTGAATGGGGAGGGCAAAACAGAGAAAAGACGAACGTCGAACGATGACCATGTTCAGTGGAAATAGAAAGCAAGCCGCAAATGTGGGCCATGTATGGAATTCTAAATTTTATAATAGTCACATTAAACAAGTAAAAATAAAAGATGAAATTAACTTTAATATATTTAATTTAGCCCAACACATGTAAATAGTATGTACTTTATCACATCATCAGCATAAAAGTTACGAATCCAACATTCTTACATTCTTTTCTTCCATATGAAATTTTCCAACTCCAGTGTGTTTTTCCATTTGCAACACATCTCCATATGGATTAGCCACACTGCTAAGGCTCCATAGCCACATGTGGCTATTGACTCCTGTATTGGGCGAAGGTGTGTTTTACGTATTTCATGTATTGCCACAGTCACATGAAGCATTTGTTACAGTACCGCCTAATAGCTGAGGAAACGGAGCCCAGGGGGGTCATATAACTTGCCGGGGGTCGTGAAGCTGGAACGTAAGAGCTGGGTTGTGACCCAGGTCTGTCCTTCCTCTTCCCGGGGCTTGATCTGGGCCTGGAAGAATGGTGGAATTGAATAGGTGGAAAGGAGCAGTGGCCCTGATGTGGTGGTATTACCTCTGAGCGTTTGATTTGCTGCTGGTGTTGACAGTGTTGTGTGCAGTGGGCAAGGGGGGCCGGGGGCAGAGTAGGTGTAGGTAATTTCCAAACCATTGTTAGACCTGCTTCTAATAAGGAGGTAGCCGAGGGGTCACAGGCGAGTAAAGGGGAACCGTTGTCTTCAAATGCAAGAGTGGAAGTTAAGGGAGCCCTTTCACTATGGGGTGAGCCTGTCTCACACGGACAATACTTTCCTTTTAGAAGTTGCGTGAAGATTCAGGTTCTAACACGCAGAGAGCGCTTGGCCGAGGCCGGCTTGTGAAGCGCCAAGTTAGATGTGTTTGCCCTCCCTGTGCTAAGGCTGGAGGTCCTGTGTTTCATCTGAGTTTTATCCCTTTCCTGGAAGACGAAGATATCCTGATGGAGGGGAAACGGGATTAGGAGGGCCATGTGCCTGCCTGTGGGCAACCGAGCAAGTTCTAAGTCTGTTTCATTCACAAACATTGCAGTAGTAGGAAAGATACGCTTTTTAACTCCTGGCGTTCCGACACATTAGTGTTCATCGTACAGTGTTCTCGTACAATCATCATCCATTTGCGGGAAAAAAAAAAAAAGGTTTTTACTATAATTATAATTTTAGTGTGGATGGAGTTTGTTTCTTCCTGTACCATAAACATTTTTCTATCTTTATAGTGCATGTGGTGTGTTAATGGCCTCAGAGGATAACACTGAATCCTATATAAAATTTGCTTGTTTCTATGGCTGGGTATTTAGATTGTTTCAAAATTGACGTATTTAATGCTCCAGCCTGTAGCCTCATGCGTACGTTTCTTTTCTATCTTTTATAATTAGATGATAAAATTAGACCACTGAGATTTATACATATATAAGTTAATTATGCTTAAGCATAATTTAATTACATTTAAATGTAATATGATTAAATATAATTGTATTTATAAATAATATATAATTATAAATTTAAAGCGATTTCTTTATAATAAACACCCCAGCTTTTGAATTCTAGGCCAGAAGGCGACAAACATTTTAAAATGTGTTGGTGGTTTGAGATTATTGCTTCTGTTTTCTCGAGGTGTTGCTTCTGGGTTTTCTTTCTCTGCCAGTTTTACTGAGATAGAATTGACGTAACAGCCTGGTGTAAGTTTAAGGTGGACAGCATACGATTCTAGTCTCCCAGTAACAAGGGATTATGTAAATTCATCATTCTTGCCCCTAAATCACCAGATTTAGGTGTGATACTGGGTGTGATACTCAGAGTTTTGCTAAATTAACAAAGGTAAAAATATGCCAAGTGTTTGTTTGTACTTCGCTTTTAGAACACCACTGATGTCACTGAGGGACAGGCGAGGCCACCATCAGTGTTGGGACGCCTTCCTCGAGGCGGGTTGGTTAAACAGTTTCCTTTGCAGACTGATGGTGAGGGCCAAGCCCAAATACCCACAGCCTCCAAGTCTGGACACGACACTCCCCGACATTCAGCCTCCGTTCCCCACAGCAGCACAAAAGCACAATGGAGCTTCCTCCAGAACTGGCTGTGGCCTGAGGAAGAGGAATGACCTTCCTGTTTCCTTCCACACCTACTATTGCACATGGATCTGTCACAGGCTTTGGAGTCCGAGAGATGTGTGGTGTTGGGCGTGTTATTTAATCTCTTGTTGACTCGTTTTTCATCTAAAATGGGGACAGTGGCATTATCCCTATAAGGTTGCCAGGAGGGTGAAGTGTATTAACTCTTGCAAAGTACTAAGCGGTGCCTGGCACGTAATTAGGACTCAACGAAGCTTGTAAATGTGGGCTTGAGTCTAGATGCCTTCTTTGGGCAATTCACTTGACCCTTCTGTTCTTGAGTCTCCTCATCTGTAAAGCGGGAATATGGCACCTGCCTCACAGAAGTGTTAGGGGGTGTTAGTGAGGTGATATATAGCACAGAGCCTTACACATCAAAGCCCCTGCGTAAATGGAGCCAAAAGAAAAGCACTGTGTTTTAATTTTTATTCTGTACCCTGCAGAAGGGAGAGCTTTGCCCTCTTGCATTGGTCTAACTTCTGTTGTAATGAGCTCCCAGATTTTGACCGTATTTGTTGTTACGGTGCATTTTTATGTCTACGTTGTAGGTTTGGGGCCATCCTGAAACAAAGGGGGAGCAAAGCGACATTCTCGTGTCCCTGAAGCTTTGAACGGGTTTTAACGAAATCTTGGTTTTAAGGTTAGCAAGTGTATAATTTCGCAGAGAGAGGGTGATACTTCATATGCTCATTAATTCAGCGGCTTTCCCCCTACAGTTGGTGTCACAAGGAATGGAAGGTATCGAGTGTTTGATGGTGCCCAGTGACACAGATGAAATTTGTCTGAATGGAAAGGTATAAGGCGCATTCCTTAGGAAATGCAAAGAAATGATTGGAGACGCAGTTGAACACAGCCCGCCCATCCCCTACTTCTATCTGTCCAACTCCTTCTCATCTTCCTATTTGAGATGTCTCCTCCAGCTCGCCTCCCTAAACCATCCAGACTGGTTGACTGGACCCTCCTCATGGTGGCATACTGGGCAGCTGTGATTCTCTCTTACCTGTCTTCCTCCCGAGGCAGAGACCTGCCTTAGGCACCCCTGTATCCTTATTACCTACCACTGGGCCTGGACAGCACAGCCAAGGATTTCGGGTGAGGAGGGTTCTGTGGTGTGTTCACGTCCAACTTGCGAGCCTTCCTGTTTCTGGGGCAAAATCTGAACTCTGGGCCCATCACAGAAGGGATGGGCGTTTCCTTCTTCAATCCTCATGCCTTGTGAGTTAGGGAAGAGCCACAGTGAGCTTCTGTGGCTTTCCTTGAATGGTAGTAGCTGGTAGAATGGGGCGCCGGACAGGTGTAGGAATAATCCTGGTGTGGCATGAGCTTTGCCATAGAAATGCTGGCGTTGGGGCCTTCTGCTTTGTCGCTGCTCATCTGGGAAGTCCAGTCTAGCGTAACAGTCATATTCTCTGCCAAACACCTGTTGTATGCTGGACAGTATACTGGGAACCTCACAAGTATTGTCTCAAATACGTTTAAGCACCAACGCGAATCCCCTACATCTTCTGTAAAGTCAGCAGCATGACAGGGTTGGAAGGAAAATTTGACAGGGAGCCAAGAAATCAGGGTTCCAGTCTGGCTCTGTCGTAAACCAGTGACATGGCCTTCTCTATGCCACTGGGCCTGTTTTCTCATCTATACAAATGGGATGGGGGAGGGGGGTACACTTAGATACTTTCTCACTTCCCTTCTGTTTCATATCCTCAATGTGTTCACTCCAACGCAACCTGCTCTCTTCTTTGCCTGAGTTATTTTGGACCACAGGTCAGAATTACATAGTTTAGTAGCACTGTAAGTTCTGAGTGAGTCTTATCTCCCAGCAATTCTCTGATCTTCCAGTGACAAAGACCTTATCTTGTTCTCTTAAACGCTTCTTAACTCCGGGCCTACACGTTGGTGAAATATGAGTCAGTTACCCTGGTGTGGGGCCCTGAAACATCTTGGGTACAAGTTGTCCTGAGATGGTTGTTTCTGGGCCTTGATCTTCAGTCTTTCTCACATTAAGAACTGAGATTGTCAGGGCCACTTTCACATAAATCGGACTTTAAATGTGATGAACTTCTACTTAAACTGTTTTTTTTTTCCCTTTTGTGATTGGTACCTTTTGTGTCCTAAGACATCTTTGTCTGCTCCAAGTTCACGAAGAAACTCTTCTGTATTTACTTCCAGAAGTGTTATTGTTTCCACTTTCACATACAGCTCTAAGATCCATCTGAAATTAATTGTATGGATAAAGTGAAGTAGAGGTCAAAAGTCGTATTTCTTCCCTGCATGGATCTCTAGCTATTTCAAAATAATTCATTAAGAAGACTTTCCTTTCTCCGTTGAACTTCATTGGTACCACTGTAAAGAATTGTTACTGTGTACGTGTGGGCCTCTTTAGGGATTTTGGTTTTCTCCCCCCCAATCTAGTTGTCTGTCCTAACTAACACCAACAACAAATTGTCTTCATTACTGAGGTTTTATAGCACATTTGTGAATGCAAGTCCTTTAACTTTGTTCTTTTAAGGTTGCTTTTGCTATTCTAGGCGCTTTGTATTTCCTTATAAATTTTAGAGTTAGTTTGTCAATGTCTCCAGCATCACAGTGGGGATTTTGGCTAAGAATGCATCCATGTGTTAGAGTTCTCCAGAGAAACATAACTTATTTTCTCGTTCCCTCTCTCCCTTCCTTTCCCCTCCCTCACACAGAGTTTATTCTGTTTTTGAAAAGCTGGTAGTGTTGCTCTGCATTGATTTGGAGACCAACTAACATAAGATACATATTTTGAAAAACACCGGTGCAGTGAACGAGAGAGGAAACCTATAAAATAAGTGATGACCATCTACCAGAAAGTGCCACCAGGGTGTCTAATGCAGAGAGCTCTGGGAACAAGGGAGGGAGTGAGGGCCAAACCAAATGGGTCCCGGGGAGTCTGGGAAAGCCTCCTGGAAGTCCTTGAAGAGTTGGCATAGGAGAGGAGGCATTTACACATTTGACAGGAGGGCAGGGAGGAGTATTTGAGCTCAAGGATGAGGGCAGTGGTGCTCTTGGGAAATGATGAGGTGGGATGGGTGAACTTTAGTTAGCTCAGTCCAGCTGGAATGTGAGGGCTGTGAGGGAGTGGCAGAAGATGAGGTTACAGATAGCAATGACAGCAGGAAAAAAATCACAAGAACTCTGATGTAATAGCCTAAAAAAGTTTGGATTTTATTATGCGTGTATCAGGAAGGCATTGGAGGGTGAACTGAGAAAGGGCCCAATTCCGTTTGCTTTCCACAGAGGTTCACTCTGTGAGCAATGTGCAGGTAGACCAGTCTACCCCGTCGAGTCATGATTTAGAACAGGAAAGCCAGACGCAGAGGAGACCCAGTTGTGGAAGGCAGATCTAACCCACCTTATACCATGAGCCTTCCATCTGCCACGTGGCTTCTCAGAGGGTCCCCACAGACACCCAAATTGTGCTCTTCTAAGTGTTTGTCAAAATAAAAATTATAGTCCCTTTTAGGGCTTAGTAAAAGGTGGAGATAGAGTTCATTCTCTCTGTTCTTTCTTCTTCCCTCTGTAGGGTTTCCTCATCTGCAGAGCAAAGTTGAGGTAAGCTGTGAGAGATGGCGAATCTCTTAACACCTACAACATGGCATTATTCTAGGCGCTTTATAACTATTAACTCGTTTCATCCTCACAATTGTCTGTAGTATTATTATTTCCATTTTATAGATGAGGAAACTGAGGTACATGGATGTAAGTGGCTCACCTAAAGACACACATCCAGTAATTAGCAAAGCTGGGGTTTAGGCAAAATCTGTTCTCCTAACCACCGTGATGCTTCTTGGTTGCATTTGATTTCATTCCAGCCATGTCCTTGAACCTAGATCTTTGAACAAAGATAATCATGAAAAGATTTGACTTTGACTCTCGATATTGCCAAATCTGAATCTTCCCTAATACAGAGGAAGAAGAAAGTTTTTCTAGCTGGGAGAAGAAGGATGGCTTCTTGGAAGGGAGTGCCTTTTTTTTTTTTTAAGAGAGAGTGCGTGTGAGAGAGGGAGAGAGAGAGAGAGAGAGAGAGAGAGAGAGAGAGAGAGAGAGAGGGAGGGAGAGAATGTGTGTGCACGCAGGAGGGACAGAAGGAGAGAGAGAATCGTAAACAGACTCCCTGCTCAGTGTGGAGCCTGACACAGGGCTTGATCTTATGACCACGAGATCATGAACTGACCTGAAATCAGGTAGTCAGACACCTAACCAACTGAGCAACCTAGGTGTCCCAGGAAGTGGTATTTTAATGGAGCTTTGAGAAATGAGTGGAATTTTAAGAAGTAAAAATTGCTGAGAAGAAAAGGCAGCCAAGATGAAGGAATCCAACTATAACCTCCCTCTGTTTACAACTAAAAAACTGGACAGAATGCAAAAACAACATGGGAGCTCTGAGAGACAGGTGTAGGATACTGGACCTGAAACTTGGATGATGACCCATCATGGCCTTTGTCACATGGAATTGCGTGACAGTGTGGGAAGCTACCACTCTGGGATAGCCCCATCTTTCCAGCCAGAGGATCCCAGCAATGGAGCCACCAGAGGGTGTGAGGAAATCCCTGAGAGGAGAGAACTGGAAAAAGGGCTCCCACTGACTCTGCACATGGACTGATCTAAGTCATGGGCATGCTGCAAGGTGTGTGTGCATGGAATAGACCCAAAGAGGCACAGCAAAGGTTTTGAGAGCTTAACTATAACAGTAACACCAACCAGGTCCCAGATAAACCCAGAGTTGCCTACGTGACAGGCAGACCCAATTAGCCCAGTGAAGGCTTTGAAAACCAAACTGGCATTGAAGCGATCAGTCGCAAGAGATGAGACAGAACTTTCAATCTGAACCTAAGTGGGTTAGTTGTCTGTTAAATAAATAAAGAAAAATATCAACGTTTTTTCTTCCCTAGAGAATTTTAGCAGGATTCAGCGTCTCATAATATATTATTCAAAAGTCCAGGATACACTCCAAATTTACTCAATATAAAAAGGGACAGGGAGTGCCCGGGTGGCTCAGTTGGTTGAGCGTCCAACTCTTGATTTTGGCTCAGGTCACGGTCTCACGATTCATGGGATTGAACCCTGCATTGGGCTCCACACTGAGTGTGGAGCCTGCTTGGGATTTTCTCTCCCTCTCTCTCTGCCCCTCCCCTGCTTGTGCCCATGCATGTGCATGCTCTCTCTCGCTCTCTCTCTCTCTCTCTCTCTCTCTCTCTCTCAAAATAAATATTTTTTAAAAAAGAGGGCTGTGGCTCTAAATAACCTGTTTGTTCACAGACCAAGAGAGAACCCAGAGTATTTTTTCTCTTTTTACTGCTTTTGATTGGTGGGAGGTGGGGGTGGCGAGTACCCTTGAGGTTATTTCAACACCAAGCAAGAAGGCCAGAAAACCCTACAACATGCAGCTCAGAGCACAGGTGCAGTTGACTGAGCAAAGAAATCAACATTGGGTGCCTGGACCTCAGACCTCTCTGCCTACCCTGTTTTTTTGTCCTGGGACCACTTCACTGACTTCCTGTTTTCTTCTCAGGTCACGTTGTAGCGGCAAGAGACCTAAGGGTGAGGCTGGGAAGGGGAGTGAGTTTGGACTATTCTCTAAATTGAGGGAAAATCCAGAGAAAAGGCAGTAGTAGGCTTTCTTGTGAGAATTTGGGTGTACCGGCCTTTCCTGTGCAGGCTGTGAGCCCTCCCTCCGCTCCTTGGAGGTGAGAAGAGAGCCCTCCCCTGCCCCTGCGTCTGCAGGGGCTCTGGGGGTACCAGCTCTTGAGGGAATTGAACAGGTTTACGCTCTCATGCTGATAATCACAGAGACATGATTCTTCTAACACAAGTCACCTCAATTCATAAGAATGACCCTTGAATAGAAGAAATCTTCAGTGTCTTAAGTAGGTGTTCCTTCAACAGTGTTTCTTTTTTTCTCTCTGAAATGGGAAGGTCCTCTACCCACGAGCTGTACTTCCATGGCGTTGCAGAGGTGATGAAGTTACACCACTGTCTTGGAGAAATTGAAAATGACAATAGTGTCACTTTGCATAGCTTGGAAGCTCCTTTTCTTGTGAGGAAACAGAGGCCCCAGGGGATAAGTGACTTGCAAGGACACATGGTGATTTGGGTGGACAGCTAGGGACCTCTCGACTGGGACCCGGTTTCAGACTTTTCCAGGAGTCCAGCCTTCCCTCTACCATCCCCTGGGCTCTCACTTCATCGAGGGTCCCAAATTCTGATTCTCTTGACTGGGGAGCAGTGTCTGAAAGGGTTAACACCGAAAGCAGCAGACGTCAGTTTTGTTGAGATGAACATCAAGGTCCTGTACGTAGCCAAAGAGAAATATTGACTCATGACACTCCCAGAAAATTCATCTCCTCTCAGAAATGAGGACTTCCCCCACCCATAGCAGCTAAGCCAGGTCCAAGTTTACCAGTCACCGTGTCGTAAGCACCTGCCCCATGCCAGGCACTCAGGCTCCTTACTTCTAACCCTCACAGCAGTCCCGTCACGTAGGTGGTTCTGCACACATTTTGCAAAGGAGGAAACTGAGACCCTGAGTACTCGTATCTCATTTGCCTGGGATCACAGGGATGAGTAATGAAGCGGGGATCCAAGTCTGGATTCGTCTGGCTGCAAAGCTGGGTTCCCGTGAAGTTTCGCACCACCCTTGCAGACTGGGCCTAGTCTGAACGTCTTCCTCGCCTCAGGCTTGCTCCTCGTTCTGCCCCACGCAGGAAGCTGCACCCAGGGTTTTCCTGGCCTCTGGGCCTTGAGTCAAATCTGCGTTGAGATCCTGGCTGTGCCTCTTAACAGTAGGTTGATTGTGGGCAAGTCCTGTAACCTCTCTGAGCCTCAGTTCACGGGTTCAGCAATTACTTGCCTGATGGTGGGGTTATGGTGAAGATTCGGCAGCTGCTTGGCCCCACACGTGGCACGAAGTAGATGGTGGAGGAGCAGCTGCTGGTACTCGTTTGTTGGCTGCTTACCTTCAGGGAGTGGAGGGGGTGTTGTAAGCCATGGCACCCACCCCGCCACCCCCACTCCTGCTGACCTTGCGCAGTTCCCGCTGGTTCTTTGCTTTCCTCTGAAGCTTTTTATCTGCTCTCCACTACGTGTCCGATCATCGCCAGACCCAGGCTACTCATGGTGCCGCGGGGTGAGGCCCGAGACTCCCTTTCAGTGTCACCTCCCGCTGCTCAGCTTTGGGCCCCTGCTTGGGCTGACCTGAACCTCTCTCTGTGCCCTGGTGCCCTGCCCTTTGCCCACCTCTGTGCTGTTTCTCTCCTGTCCTCCAGGTCTTCCCCGTCCATGAAGGCTTTGATCCCGGGCTGGATGTGGGCTCCTACTCCTGGGCTAAGATTCTTGAACACCTTGTTTGCAAGAAGAAAACGCTCACTTATTTGGCACATGAAGCTGAGCCACAGGCCCTGACCTTGTCTCTGGGAGCATCGAGGTAACTCGCTGGTTCAGGCGCTCACGTTCTGGGCTGGGGAGGGGTGTGGAAACAGACAGAGTAAATAGTGCATTAGGTATTTGGGCACTTGTCTGATTTCTCACGGTACTTGAGACTGTTAGCATCTTGAGAGCAGCGGCATGGCCGTTACCTCTGGGCCTACTGTTACCGGGCCTGAGCCCAGAGTTACCTCCATCTTGGTTGAACTGATTGATCCGAATGGATGTGGTCAAAAGGTAAGTTCACAGCCATTCCTAGGCCAGCACTGGTTGGGGGTGGGAGGGACTGTGGCGGCCCGGGGGGCAGCTGTCTTCCTTCCATGGTGCTTCTTTCTTTTCCATCCTCTTAAGTCACATTCCTTGGTTGGGTCAGCATGCAGGATTTGACAATCTTTTGCTGACTTGCTATTGGGCTTGAGGGGGGAAAGCTCACTGGCTTCAGGGCCAGACTTTCCCAGGCAGGTTACAGGACTCCCCCAAGCCTCATGTTCCTCGTCTATAAAAAGTTGGATCAGGAGGCTCAACATTCATGAAAGTGTTCTCTTGAGACTTTTGAGAATTCTTTTTTTTTTTTTTTAATATTTATTTTTGAGGGAGAGAGAGACACAGAGTATGAGCAGGGGAGGGGCAGAGAGAGAGGGAGACACTGAATCTGAAGTAGGATCCAGGCTCTGAGCTGTCAGCACAGAGCCTGACGCAGGGCTTGAACTCACAAACTGTGAAATCATGACCTGAGCTGAAGTTGGACGCTTAACTGACTGAGCCACCCAGGTACCCTTGATCTTTGAGAATTTTAAGATGAGGACTCGTGCACGTGCTACCAGGGCACAGAGGCTCCCCCCGTACATGCGGTCGTGCATAACTGAACCATTTAAGTGATTTTTGTCTCTGATTGATTTCGTGAATATAGAGCTGTGGGCATTTATAAATCTGTTAGCAGAAATTCATCATCGAGTATAAACTTTGCTTAACACGGACTAGCAATCTTATTTCTGTGGGATCTGTAGTTCACAGGCAGTTATCTGCATCACTTCCTAGTGCATGGGGGGCAGAGAGCCCCCTGTGCACTGGGTCATGGCCCGGGGATGAGCCCTTTCACATACTAAGGGACTGGCCCCTGCCAACTTTCTGCTGCACATACTTCATATTCGTTCATGAGCAAAATCTGCCTGCTTTATGTCTAGGACCATGGGGTTGTTCTCTAATAGTCAAAATTTCAAATGTTGACCCTGTAAATGCCAAAGGTCAACTGTGAGAACAGCAGCCATCCAGGGCTGCTGAAAGATCCAGTTCGACATATAAAGTGTGTGTGGCATCCTAAGCGTGCCCTGGGCTTAGAACTCAATACTGCTGGTTTCCTTATTAACTGAAACCATTTGCTTCTGGGGTTAGGCGGGCACGGCTGTGGCTGAATCACAGGTCCAAGGAGATGGTCACTGGCGAAGAGGTACTGAGAGCATGGCCTTTGCATTCAGACAGTCCTGGATTGTCGTTTTGGCAGTGCCATTTATCAGTCAAAGCCTTTCCGCTTCTTGAAAAATCAGCTTCCCTCTCTGCGAAATGGAAACGATAACCGCGCCAACCTCGGAGGGTGGCCGTTGGGGCTGAATGAACGGTTCTACGTGCAGGTTTAGCACAGTGCCTGGCACATAGGGAGCCACCAAAAGCAGTCATGGTGACTTCTCTGTCTTCCTCTCTCTCTGTATAGGGAGGCACGCCCAGTAGTTGCTTCGTGTTCACTGGTGATTTTGGTTCAAGTCTGAAATCATTTTCTTATGTAAAAATTAACCACCTTCCACCCTCAACATAATGCATTTACAAGCCCGGGCGGTGAGTCCTGGTCCGGATACTGAGTACTGTTTGTATGCCTTGTGCTTAGCGGTACTGAAGCAGCAGAATCCCCATAGAGCCCTATCTCTGATTAGAAGGAGAATAAGATTAGCAGCTCCCTCCCCCCCCCCCCCCTCCCCCCCCCGCCCCTCACTCCCAGCACCTGGAATGCCTGTAAGAGAGCATTCACCTAGGTCGAGAGTGTGGTGGGAGTCTACACGGCGAGGGCTCCAGCCTGGAGAGTCTGGGAAGCTTCCTCTATGGAGATGGGCTGGTTATGGGCATGCTCTTGGATCCCGGAAATGAAGGGGAGGGAATGACCAAGTAGGGAGGTTTGGGGGTGAGATTAATTAGGGCTGAGATTTATGGATCTGGCCCCGAAAGAAAAATATCCAAACTGTCCACCGTCTGCTTGCTCCATTAAACACCAAATAGGTGCAGCTATAAAGTGGTCTCTGTGTATGTGTGGTGGGGAGGGAAGTGAATGTAGAAAACTCCAGAATACCAGCCCTTCCCCTCTAGGAGAAAATGACCATTCGCGAGGAGTAGAAGTTGAGTGTGAGCCCTTGTCTGTGATTGCCCAGAATGGAGCACACTCCTTTGCCCATTAGATTATACTTTAGCCACATTGCTACCTGTGTGATCTGGTGACCTAAGTCAGGTTCACAGCTGGGAGGAGAGAAGGTGAAAGAAACACACACCTTGATGCCAGGGCAATTAGCACTCTCTCTGGTAGTCGTGACTCCCCGCCTCTGACCTCAGGACAGACCTGAATTGTTCACATTTCCCGTTGGGGTGGGGAGCCCAGAAGTGACAACAGATTGGCCTGAGATTCCCAAAACCCTGGACTGAAGCCCCGCCCCCTTCTCAGTAACTCTGGGCCATGAAGGGACAGCAGACTCCTCGGGTTGTGGAGGAGCCTCTGCTAAGCAGGGATTGCACACGCTTGAGGCCATGGTTTTTGGCTCATCCCCCACCGTCACACTTAGCCTGAACTACATGGCTTCCTCCCACTCTGCCTGAGCCCACCCTCCTGTGAACGTCCATATTCCTCTAGGCCTCTATTGGTCTAGACCAATTAGATCAGAATCTACTAAGGACAGTATTGGACATCTGTATTTTTATTAATTTTTTTGTTTATTTATTTTTGAGAGGGAGAGAGCACGTGCCCGCGCATGCGCAAGTGTGTGAGCGGGGGAGGGGCAGGGAGGGAAGGAGACACAGAATCCAAAGCAGGCTCCAGGCTCTGAGCTATCAGCACAGACCCTGATGTGGGGCTCAAACTCACGAGCCATGGGATCATGACCTGAGCTGAAGTTGGATGCTCAACCGACTGAGCCACCCAGGCACCCCTGCCATCCATATTTTTAGATGCATCCTAGGTGATGTTAATGCCCAGGTGATATGGAAAAGTAGTACCTGCGTGGTTCCTTTCACCTACACTGACCCTTATGGCTGTGGGACTAGGGGTAGGGTATACCCTGAGGACAGACTTGATCAAACCCTCGTTCCTCTACATTCTCTTCCCTTTTCTCTTTGTATGGTGGCCCAGTTGGCCTTGGGCTGGTCCTAGGAAAGAGATCAATTTGCCAAGGTGAGAGAGGTAAACATTTCATTACCTTGGTGGCTGCCTCTAAGAACAGCAGCTCCCTTCAGTGACTCTGGGCTCCAGGGAATGTCAACAACTCTGGCCCTGCCATTCTCCTGTCTGGTTGGGTAAAGCCAAAATGGAAGGGAATAATAAACAGCCCCTGGCACGATCTCCAGCCGAGGAGTTCCTGGTGACCGTCATGTTTAAGACAACATTAGCAGACATCATTGTTCTCACTAAAGACAGTTAAACTGGGGCTCGAAGAGACAGATGTGGGTCATCAGACCCTCGGTATCAGGATTTAAGAGAAAATTCTTCATCTTTGGTCTTTCAGTAGAACTCTTTCCCTCGTGCGTTGTTGCCATCTGGTCCCCTTTTGCTCTTCAGTGAGAATTCTGGGCCACCTAGTTACTGTGCTCAGTTGTGACAGTTCTGTTCTGTCCCAGAGCAGGGTGTCTTTCTGATGTAATGGCTGCCTGCCTTCAGCTGCTGAGCACTGAGATGATGGGTGAGAGACCTGTATCTGATCTGGCAGTCAATAAAAATCTGGTTTTACATTGCTGGGCTCCTGACTTTTAAGCACTTGGGGGCCAGATTCTTCCAGATAAGCATAGAATGACTTAATTCTGCCTAGTTGAGGGCAGTTGTGGGTAGTTTTTTTTAAGTACCCTGCATATCTAGCCAACCAATAAAACCTGTTTTTCAGGAGGCCAGCTGGGATCAGAAAGTCATGAGTTTATTGGGGTAAGTTTCAGGCCACACAAACCAGCATTCCTTGCCCACGAGACTCTTGGAGGATTTCAAAAAGCCAGATGGCAGAAGCACATTTATTCAAAACAAAACAAAACAAAACAAACCTGTCCAGGGCAAAGAAATCATCCATTTCTTTGTATCACGCTGAAATTTTACCAACTGATTGTGATAACAATGGTAACCTCATGCTGAACAGAACCTCTTACCGGCAGCAATATCTTTGTTCATTTGACAAGTAAGAGCCCACATTCTTAATTAAATGTGGCTGATAGCATCTTTTAAAACCTGGGGATTGATGTGATTTGATGACCGGGAGCGGATGGTCAAGAAAGAAATCTTGAGACGTTTTTTTTGGTGGTTTAATTAAAGCATGGGGATAGGACCCTTGGGCAGAAAGACCTGCAGTGGGATTTTGAGGAGCAAGTGATTATGTACTTTTAAGTTGGGGGCCAGTAGAAACCAAGGAAGTTTCCAGAAGGATTTTCCTATGTTACAGAAGCCTTACAGGATCCTGGGGCCTAGCTACTGTCAAGCTAAGGTTGTTTTTTGCCTCTACAAGAGCATTAACATTAAAACAGTCGGGAGTTCCTGGAGGAAAGCATCCTCTGCCTGCCTCAAGTAGTTGTCAGTGGGCTGCAGGTTATAAGGAAATTTAATTGTGTCTGCATTTCTTTTGCCTTTGTCCTTCACATCAGGGAATCACAGCAGGGGGAAACAAATCGGAAAGGTACTTGGTATGGAGGACTCAGGAACCTCTGGCTTTTAATACATTGAGGAGAGCTTCTGTTAATCCACTGTGCTCAGGGAAGTCCTGGGATGATGGAAGAATCTACTGCAGGGAATCTGCTGATGCTCCCAGAGGAGTAGGAATAAGGATGCGGGAGGTCTCTACCAAGAAGCTCTGTTAGGGTGATGCTAGCTACACTTCCTAGTCATCTTGGCCTAGCAGAGGCACCTGTTATTTTTGATCCCATTTCGTAGGCCACCTGTCCCACCTTGGGGCAGAGTGTGTATGTGTGTGCATGTGCGCTTGCTGGAAAATGGAACCCCTGGGTGGGCCGCCACTTTCAACAACTCTGAATGGCAGCAGGATCCCGATGTCGGTGGGCAGCCAGCCATCCTTGACATGAGAAGCAGGGAGAGGAGTCATTACAGGATTAAGTGGCAGCACAGTTGGCACAAAGCAAGAAAGGGGAGCCCTCGGGGCACCTGGGTGGCTCAGTTGGTTGAACGTCTGACTCCGGCTCAGGTAATGAACTCATGGTTGTGAGTTTGAGCCCCGCATCGGGCTCTCTGCCCTCAGCACGGAGCCTGCTTCTCTGCTGTCAGCACGGAGCTTGCTTTGGATCCCCTTTCTCCCACTCTCTCTGCCCCTCCCCAACTCGTTCTCTCTCTCTCTCTCTCTCTCAAAAAAAAAAAAAGTGGTGTGGGGGCGCCCATTGTGGTGAAGGTTTCTGGAAGCCGGGACACATGGACTGCTTCTTGGAGGTATTGTGGCTGGCTGAAGTACCCTCTGGGGGTTGTAGGGGGTCAAGGTCTCTAGGGACAGAAAGTTCAGGTTCTAAGGTACAGATGAGGGTGAGGTTTGCACACTGAGGGGTTAAGGAGTGGAGATCAGGGCAGAGTAAAGAGGTGTCACCAGAGGGTCCAGGATGGTGACCAGCACCAGTAGTTGACCTGGTAAAGCAGCCAGGCTCTTAGGAGCTCTTTAAAGGGTCCTGAGAGACATCTGTTGGACAGCAGAGCAGTTTGGGCAGTTAGAATAATCTAGTTTGACCACTGACAATGGCATCTTGAGCAAATGGCTTCAACTCTCTCAGAACTTCCTTTTTGTTTCTAAAAGAGGATCACATTTGGTTATATCTCTAAATTGCTAGCACCCAGTAAAGAGTAAGTGGTTCATGGGCCGTTTGCACCTGGGTTGTTGCAATGGGCTCTTGAAAAGTCTTCTTCTTCTTCTTCTTTTTCTTCTTCTTCTTCTTTTTAACCTCCTTCAGGCTGCTGCCTACCACATTTGCTTCTCAGTTCAGCAGCCCAAATGATCCCTTGCAAACATAGGTCAGCCAAGTCTTACTCAGAATGTAAGCTGGAATCCTACACCTGTCTAAGGCCCTAGGTGATCTGGCTCCTATGCTCCCGACCTCATCTTCTGCTCCCCTTCTCGCTCTGCTCTGTTTCTGGCCTCCGTGTTGTTCTTGAAACAGGTCAGGCCTGCCCCTGCCCAGGGATTTTTGCTGTTCCGTCCACCTGAAATCCCCTTCCTTCAGACATCTGCATGACCCCCTCCTTTCACCTCCCTCCAGTCTGTCTGCACCAGCGCCGTGTTCTCAGTGAGGCTTTCTCACCATCCAGTTGAACACTGGACCATCCAGTTGAACAGTGATCTCCATCCTTCTCCCATACACCCTGTGGTCCCCTGCATTAACTTTCTGCACAGTGGTTATCCACTTCCAAAACATGACGTACGTATTTGCTTTGTTTTACTCTTCACTTATCCCCTCACTGGAAGGCACATTCTGGGGAGCGTGGGGTTTCTGGCTGGTGTCTGCATTGCCGTGTCGCTGGCTGGATCACAGTATAACTGTAAACATTTGTGTATGATGTTCTCACTAACTCTGGAACTTCTGCAAAGTGGGGGAGCTCAGGCCTCTCCCCGTGTCCCTCACCCTGCACTCCCCCAGGCAACCAGGACTTAGGCCCTCCTACATATAAACAACTTGGGAGAACCATTCAACTTGAAACCACTGAATTCCAACAGGCCTTGAAATCCAACACTCCGTTTACAGGAAGGAAACACAGAACAAAGAGGAGTAAGTTAAACAATACCGCAAGGAGGTCCTCCGCAGGATTCCGTTCTAGGCACATTCCTGGGACAAATGACTTAGTTTCTTCCACAAATATATGTCCTGAAAAGGAAAAATCAGGGAGTGGGGAGCGATTTCACATTAAAAGGAGTTGAGAGTGGTAGATCATCGAAACAAAATGTGCCCACCTCGTTTGGATCCTCATTTAAGGAATTTAGTGTAAAAGACACTTTTGAGAGAACTGGGAAACATTTGAAAGTGGATTGGATATTAAGTGATAATGGGATCGGGGTTTTATATATATCCTCACATATCCTCTCACAGACCCGGTGCATGCGTGCGTGTGTGTGTGTGTGTGTGTGTGTGTGTGTGTGTGTGAGTTATAGAGAATTAAGCTCCATGGAAAATTATTCGAGGGCCTGTGGTCCCACTTCTCCCAAAGATGGCACATAGCTGACACCATCCTGGATGCCAGGGAGGTAAGTTAACTCATTACGTAAATGGATGTCATACGTAGGACATCAGGGCTTAATTTTCTTATGGAACCCCAATGGAGAAGATAGGGGAGCTGGCATTTGCTTTAAATTTCTCCAGAGGAAAAAAAGGGGGAAAGAGATAACACGAAGTTGGCAAAATGTTGGTAATCCTTGGAGCTGGGCTCTGAAAACAGGTTCATTGTGTTACTCCCTATACCTTTTTGTAGGTGTAGAGACTTCTGTGATATAAACTTACTTCTTTTTTAACTATTAAGGGGAGATGAAACAGTTCCATTTCCTGAGGAGGAGGTAGGCCCATTTTCTTTTCTCTCTGCTTCTCTGTTGGGTGTGGGTTGAAGTGTGGAGGAAAAAGGGGTGGACCTGTCGCTTAGGAGGCGTGCAGTATTTATTTAACCCTCCTTATAGGCCCTTTTGCTCCTTCCTTGGCTCAGTTCGGATGGAGTGGAGTGCACGGTGGTTCTCAGTGTGGTAAGATGGGGCAAGATGCCTGCTGGGGCTGGGGCTTTGATTGCTTGTCCTGGGCAGTGGGCATCATAGGGAGAGGGAGCTGAAGGGGTGTGACGTGCCCCCTTTCAGCCTGGCACCTGTCAAATGGGAAGGCAAACATTTCTACAAATATACATCCACCGTTGAAAGGCGCAAGGTTGAAGACAGTAGCAAAAGGCCAGTGATTTCCCTTTGCCGTGGCTCCATGAATCCTGAGTTCAGAGCTCTCCTTACCCGTTCAGGGTGACTGGCTCTGGTCAGAAACCACAGGGCAACCTGTCTGTGGTGGGGACTCAATACCCGCCCACAAAGCTCTGTTCTCATGCTTTTGGAAAAACCTCAGGGAAATGTCCTCAGGTGTTCCTTCTCCATTAGTGCCTGCCTGGCTGGGAAAAGATCTTATCTCCATGAAGACACACTTTTTGCAGCCTGGGTCTGGAACATTTGGGGCAAGCAGGAGTGAAAGCCCCTTTATCTCCGGGGCTTTGATCCGGGCAGGATTTCCCCCTCCCCACCACGAACTCCTCCGCAGCTGCTCTGGCCCTCAGGTAAACACTTGCAAAAGCACAGCTACTCAGACCCCCCTGTGAATCTTTCTGGAGGCTTCCTTTCACTCGCTTTGCAGATTTACTAACTGCAAGTTGGTTTCCTGTGGCTTAATATGTTTCTAGCTTGAGCAGATTTGTGACTTGTCAGAAATATTTTGACACAACTATTAACTTTGTGACCTCTGCTGGCTCCCACTAATAGAGCTCGGTGGCCAGGGGCTGGGAATGAGTCAGCAGCCTGGACCACCTCTCCGGGGACTGTGGAAGCTGCTGAGAGCGGTACCTGCCTCAGGGACTGTTCTTCAGGAATTAAATGAGCTTGCTGAATTACAGGAGCTTGGCCCTTGTGTAGAGTACTCAGCACGTGGTGAAAAAGCTCAACAATTATTAGCTGGAACAAAGCGATTGAAGTCTATCATTAAGTTGTCGCTATAACCCTGCAGGGGTGAATTTTTAAAGTATTATTATCCATCCTCTACAGATGAAGACACAGGCTTATTAGAAGCTGATGGACTGGTCTAACCTCATATAACTGACAGGTAGAAAGGTCAGGATTTGAATCTGGGCTTTTGAGATGACAGAGCGTGAACCCTTTCTCCCAAGCCAGGGCATCTCGCACCATCTGTGAAGAATCCTTTTCTTTCCCGCCAACCTCTCCCACATCAATAGCTTCTAAAATGCAATGAAGAGGAATTTTTGGAATACTCTTAAAGTTATTGTTAGGATCAATAGGCATAAAATTACTCCTTCGAATTAGTATAAAAGTTGATTATATTAGATTCCTATCCTAGAATCCATCCCAGATCTTGAGAAAGCGTTCTCAGACTAGCCTTAACTGCGGATCTCACTTTGAGTCATGGTGCCCTCAGCTGCCCTTTTCTCAGAACATGATGTGTGGGTGGGACCACTTGTGTCAGAATCACACGGGTGCTTGCTAAATGCCCATCTCTGAGCCCCCATCCCAGACCACTTGGATCAGAATGACTGAGGGAGAACTCAGGAATCTGCATTTCAATAAGTAATTTGATAGTTTTTTTTTTTTTAATGTTTATTCATTTTTGAGTGACAGAGAAACAGAGAGACAGAGATAGAGCATGAACAGGGAAGGGGCAGAGGAAGAGGGAGACACAGAATCCGAAGCAGGCTCCAGGCTCTGCGCTGTCAGCACAGAGCCGATGCAGGGCTCGAACTCACAGGATGTGAGATCATGACCTGAGCTGAAGTCAGACACTTAACCGACTGAGCCACCCAGGCGCCCCAGTTATCGATAATTGTGATATGCTCGAAGTCTGACCATCAGTGCTCTGGGCAGTGCTGCCTCCCCTCACTGGTAATAGGTGATAGGGAAATAGTCAAGTGAGTATAGTATTTTATTCTACACCCCCATCCTGACCCTGCTGTTTTGTTGGTGTGTTTTCAATTCTTAAGGACTTCCTTTTCACAGAAACTCACTGACATAACCTGTTTTCTGATCTCATTCTGGTGCATGTCAGCAAGCATGGATTGAGTGCAAAATGGGTAGAGGAGGGATAGACCCGACCACAAGGTGCTCACAACAAGCAGACAATGAGTGTTGCCAATGCCAAGTGCAGAACCCAGGGGCACTTCTGTGTGCAGAGATGGGGGAGATGAGGAGGAACTAGCAACGGAGATTTACGGAGGAATGACCAGTAAGGTGGAGGAAAACCAGGAGAGTGTGTAGGTTTTGGAAGCCAGAAGCAGGAAATGACCAACTTCTCAAAATACTGCTGAGGAGCCAAACACGGTGCAAACTGAGCACTGGCCATTTACTTAGCAGCATGGAGGTCACGGAGGTCTTTGGTGACGTAGACAAGAGCCGTTTCCTGGAGATGGCGGAGGCCTGCTGGGGTGGGTTCAAGTGAGGATGGGAAGAGGAAAATTAGAAACCGTGAGTGTACAACGTTCTTTCAAGGAGTTTTACTGCGAAGGAAAGAGGGCAGCAGCTGGAAGGTGAAATGAGGTCAAGAAGTTACGCAGGAGGGACAGGGAAATGGCGATTATAATGTAGAAGGTACGCCGCGGCGAAATGTGTGACCGTTGTAAAGTCATGTGTCTTTTTCAGCGAATTCCTTCAGCAAAACAGAAAAAATTGTCTCCCGTGCTTTTTTTTGTTCGAGCTTAAACTCTGCCCACTCCCACCCAACGATATTGTCCAAGAAGAGTCTGCAAGTCTCTCTTATTTCTGACCTAGCCTAGTTTGAACACACTTGAAAAAATGACATTACGTGTTTTTCATATTTGCTTCATCTGTTTTGTGGCTGAAGTGTTGTAAAGTAGATTTCGTCTCTACTTCACATGCATGGGACTGACTGTTTTTAAAAAAACCACATATATAATCATACCTAACAGAATTAACAATGATTTCTTTTTTTTTTTTTTTTTTTTTTAAAGAGAGAGGTTAGAGTGAGAGAGAGCCAAAGCATAAGAGACTCTTTTTTTTTTTTTTTTTTTTTTTATTTTTGGGACAGAGAGAGACAGAGCATGAACAGGGGAGGGGCAGAGAGAGAGGGAGACACAGAATTGGAAACAGGCTCCAGGCTCTGAGCCATCAGCCCGGAGCCCGACGCGGGGCTCGAACTCACGGACCGTGAGATCGAGACCTGAGCCGAAGTCGGACGCTTAACCGACTGTGCCACCCAGGCGCCCCCAATGATTTCTTTTTTAAAAAAAAAAAGTTTAATTTATTTTTGAGAGAGACAGTGTAAGAGTACGAGAGGGGAAAGGACAGAGAGAGAGGGAGACAGAGGATCTGAGGTGGGTTCTGCACGGACAGCAGGGAGCCCGATGCAGGGTGCAAACTCATGAACCGAACCATGAGATCACCACCTGAGCTGAAGTCAGACGCTTAACTGGCTCAGCCACCCAGGCACCCCAACAATGATTTCTTAATATCATTTAATACCAGATCTATATTCAGATATCCCCATTTGATAATGGGACCCCATTTGTCCCTGGTGGTATTTTGTTCAAATCAAAATTCAAGCAAAGTCTGCATATTGCATATGGCATTTTTGCCTTTTAAGCCGTTTGTTTTCCATGCCCATTGACCTGTTGATGAAACTAGTTCAGTTCTGTAGAATGCCCTGCTTTCTGGCTTCTGTCTGTGGTGTCATTTAACTTGTTCTTTCGCCCGTGTTTTCTCAAAACTGGAATTACATGTAAAGGCTTGATTATATACAGGTGAAACATTTTGGATGAGAGTTTTTCGTAGGTGGTGCTGTGTGTTTCATGTTGCCTCACATCAACCAAGAGGGGTTTGTATGTTTGTTTAAGATAGGAGAAACAATAGCATGTCTATGTGCTGATAAGCATCATCTTTGAGAGAGGGATACATATGACGCAGAAGAAAAAGGGGAGATTATATAGAATATCCTTAGGCAGAGAAGAGTATGTAAGTTCTAGTGGCACATTGGGGCGCCTGGGTGGCTCAGTTGGTTAAGCGTCTGACTTTGGCTCAGGTCATGATCTCGTGGTTCGTGGGTTCGAGCCCCGCATCGGGCTCTATGCTGATGGCTCAGAGCCCAGAGCCTGCTTTGGATTCTATGTCACCCTCTCTCTCTGCTCTCGCCACTCCCCCACCCCTCCCGCCCACCCCTTGCGCTCTGTCTCTCAAAAATGAATCAACGTTAAAAAATATTTTAAAAAATAAATATGAGTTCTAGTGGAGCAAATGTTGGGTACGGCAAGTGTTGGGTGCATCCATAGTAACAAGACATCATTTGGACATAAATGCAGGTAAGGTGAATAGCTGTGGTACAGAGGTGCACATGTGGTGATTCGATTCTGGTAGCTTCTTTTCTCTCTATGAGTAAGTAGCACGTTCACCAAGGAAAGGGGAAGATGAGGGGACTTTTCATGGGGATGAAGTCACATAGTCCTCTAGGCAAGTGGCAGGTGAATTGACTAGAAAAGTAGCATGTGATTACTAGGAAGCCTAAAGCAGCTACCGGCAGTTTATGATCATGAACTTGAGGCAAACTCCACTAAGTATCGTTTTTTGATTTTCTTTACATATGCAGCTGTATGCTTGCAGGTGTGGAGGGGCACAGAGAGTTGGCTTTAACCAGGATTGGGGTTTATCCAATATTGTGTGATGGAGGAGCTCAATTTAATGAGTGACTGTGGAGTTTAATCTGGGAAGGAAGGGAAGTGGGGCTGTGAAGGAAGTGCGAGACCATGAGAAGGTCATAGGAGGAACCACAGAAGACAGTTGGAGGTCAGAACTAGTTGGACAAAGCTACGAAGATAGGAATGGTGTGTGGGGGTGGTGGTCCTGAAAATCAAGACTGTGGAGTCTTTTATGAAAATGATAAGATCGGAGATATGACCTTGGGGGTGAGTGGCTAAAGGCACAATCACTGGAATAGAAGAGGTTCACTGAGAGACCAGGGACTAGAACCATTCTGTAGGTGGATGTTGATATCACCACGAGTCAGGACAGAAACAGCGTGGGGAGAATTACAGTGAGCCAGCTGCAAAAATATTCAAGGGGTGAAGAAGAGTGTCCCGGTGGAGGGGAAATGACTTCACCGATGCCGGTAGCAGGTGGTGTGGTCTGCATGGAGTTGTGTGAGGATGAAATGAGCTGGTGCACGTGAAGTTCTCAGCACTGAGCACAGGCTCCACATGTCAATGTGGTTCTCATTCTGAATCTTTGTGGTTCCAAAAAGCAGAGCTTAACCCCCTAGTTTATTTTTATGGGGGAGCTGATTTCTCTTCATTTTAAAGGACCTTCGAAGGGGCAGAGCTGTTCACAAAGCTATATGCGCCCCCCAGGAGGTGGTGAATTCCCTCTCACTCTGTGTATCCCACAGACAAAATAAGCTTCTGCAGCGACAGTGCTGCAAAGGGGGTTCTAGCAACTGAAGGTGACGGACGGGTGCGAGGATGAGTGTGGATCTGATCGTTGAAGGGCATGGGGAATGGGGAGGGGTGGTGTCAGAGCTAGCTTCGCTCTTTCATTCAGACACAACTGAGCACGTCCCACTTACGGTTCCGAACCTGGCTAGATGAAGGAATTCTCCGTCTGGGTGGGACAGACCTGCAAACAGCTAAATGTCACGTAGTCTGATGAGAGCCAGAACAGGCACAGTGGAGTTGTATGGATCTCTGGGGGGCGGGGGGGGGGGGAGTCAAGAAAGTCTTCAGAGTCCAGGGACACATAAGCTGGTGCAGGGGATGGTGGGGGACTGAGTGGGTGTGGCCCCGTGTGAACAGGGGAGGAAAAGACGTTTCATCAGAAGGAAATTTACTTGCAGGGCAACAAAGGGTGCAAGAGCACAGGGCATTTGGAATGCCATAATTGAGTTACTCTGAGAAAACTACTCCTCTTCCCTATTTCAGCTTACCCATGTGTAATCTGGGACAACCATGGGGTGCACCGGAGGGGATGGTGAGGAGTAAATGAAGTGATGCCTATGGTCTTTGTCACAAGCCTATTGTAATCCCTATGGGTGTATCACCTTACTTGATTATTTAAACAATCCTATGAGATAGGGTCTTTTATTATTACTCCCATTTTACAGATAAAGAAGCTGAGTCTTAGAGGGTTGAGTAGCTTGCCAGAGGTCATGTAACTGGTGAGAGAGTTTGGACTCTTGCCCCCAATCTGTGTAATCCCAGAGCTCTTAACCTCAACCCCTGCGTGCTGAGCACACAGCTAGTACCAAATAAATGGTAGCTGATGGCCAAAGTTTCTCACCCAGAGAATTGAGGATTCTAATTCCTGCAGCTGGGTGAAGTTCACCACCACTGCAGCCTTACGAGCAGCAGTGACTACTTTCGGAAGACTCTCCTCACCTATGGTAGATGGACATCAACAATTGGGCCACTTTTGTTTCAGCTACTTGGTTTTTGGAAATCGGGCAGGGAGTGGTTGTTACACCCTAGGAGGGTGAGTTGTTCTGAACAGGTGCAATCGATAGGGACAGGAAGATTTGCATTAACTATTTGTGCCCTGAATTCAAACAAGTCACATGGTCTAGCAGCTTGTGGGGGTGGGGGGGGGTTGGCAGCGAATCAGCACTCATAGGCAAGAGGCGTCACCTAGAGGGCAGGGGGCTACCCTCAGTGTTCCTCATGAGGGTGCCGAGAAAGAACCTTTTCCATCAGTGTGGCCTGAGGGAAGCATAGGCCTCTGAAGGCCTGGTAATCTTTCACTCATTCAACAAATAATTATCGAGTGCTTACCAGGTGCCAGGCACTCATCCAGGCACTGAAGATCGTAGTGAAGAAGTCTGAGAAGGCTCCTACTTAAGGAGTTTACATTGTTAGCAGAGGAGGCAGCTGGTAATCAGATAATGCGTAATTACAAACTCTTATGCCACAAAGGAAACATACATGACATGAAAAGAGGAAGAGGTCTCAGCGCTATTTTAGGACTTGACCAGGAGTGCCTGGGCGCCAGTTCTTTGATCTGATAAGGAGCCCCCTGAGTTTTTGACAAGGAACACCACAAGGCACCTCTCGCTTTTGCCCTGTGTGGCATACCCAGGGCCCGCCCACAGCTGTCCTCCTGCCGGTATGAACCCCAGGCCTGCAAGGTGGGCGGGTGTCTCCTCCTGGGTCAAGGGAGGGAGGGAGTTATGGCCACTCTGGCTTCCTCTGAGTTCTGTTAACGCTGCATCTTCCAGGACAGGCTTCAAGGCCAGCCCAATAGTGTGCGTGGGGTTGATACACAAGGTTGGAATGTATTTTCAGTGTTGTCCCTAACAGTTTTGCCAGTAACATAAGAAGCGTAATAAAGGAAGTCAGACTGAAAGATGAGAACTTCGCTCTGCTCACCAGTTGCTCATCAGGTCTCAGTCAGGTACATTTTTTCCTAGATATTTGGACGTGAGTAACTTTTAGTCACAACGATGGATGCACAGATAACATTCTCTGTTTCACTTTTTTTTTGTTACAGTGTTTGAAGAATTTTCCCCCTGTTGCTACATAAATTCATACACAATTATCTATACATTTTGTATATTATTACATATTACCTTGTATATTTTAAGTTAATTAATATTGTGTTATATATGTATATTTCCTTTCTTTTTTTTTAAAGTTTATATATTTATTTTGAGAGAGAGAGAGAGTGAGCGAGGAAGGGGCAGAGGGGAGAGGGAGAGAGAATCCCAAGCAGGCTCTGCCCGGTCAGCACAGAACCTGACGTGGGGCTGCAGGGCTCAAAAACTCATGAGCCGTGAGATCATGACCTGAGCTGAAGTCAAGAGTCAGACGCTCGAATATCGAATTCTGTTTGTAGCTTTTTAAAATTTTATTTATTTTTGAATATTGTTCCAACTCTAAGAGTAATGCATATACATTTTAGATATTTTGGAATATACAAAAAATTGTAAAAGCTGAAAACATTATTCTACCATCCAGTGTTGTTTTGTTTTTTTCTAGTCCTTTCTCTCACATGTACATTAAAATTTTTATGTTTTTGGATTTGACTAGAATATTATATATAGTTTTACAACCTATTTTTTCCAGTTAGCATTATACTGATAGAAATTTCACATATCACTAAGTGTTCTTTGATAAGAAATAACTTAAAAATATTTTTTTAATGTTTTTATTTATTTTTGAGACAGAGAGAGACAGGGCATGAGCAGGGGAGGGGCAGAGAGAGAGGGAGACACAGAATCTGAAGCAGGCTCCAGGCTCCGAATTGTTAGCACAGAACCTGATGTGGGGTTCGAACTCATAGACTGTAAGATCATGACCGGAGCTGAAGTCTGACACTTAACCGACTGAGCCACCCAGGTGCCCCGATAAGAAATAACTTTGAAAAATCTGTCTAGAGTGTCTTTAGGGATGAGCTGAATCTTCTCTCCCCAAATTGCTATTTACCCCTAAACCAGTGACTAAACAATCCTTTTCTTTCCCAGGTTGCTCTGTGGTGCCTGCTTTATCCTTCTAGCATGTTCTTATCTAATATAGGTCTGTTTCCAGGACTTCTCTGCTGTTCCCAACCCTGAGCTCAGCACCTGTACTGGGCTCTTGTCTCTTTGTGTTTCTTTTTTTGAGCCCTCCGGGCTTCCTGGATTGAGCCAAAAGACTCTCAGAGGTGCTTGACCACCTTGTTAATCTTTAACCCTGCCCCTCCTGGAAACCAGCTCTGAACCTCCTCTTTTTTTTTTTTTTTTTTTTTTTTTTTTTTGCTTCTTTTTCTTTTTTGGCCTTTGCAGATGTGTTTTGATCATCCTGAGAAAAATGAGCCTTGGCCTCCAGACCCCATAAAGCCAACCTTCCTCCTATGGAGAATAGTGCTGGTTCCTGAGGACCTGCTGGGCCTGCAGCCCCAGGGGGATTAGCCGGGAGCAGGTAAGGAGACCTGGAAGCTTGGACTATGGAGCAGCAAAGGGGTACATTCCTAATTAAGAAATGGGGTGGTAGAATATGGGGCCGGGAGTCACACGGTCTCGATGTCTCACTGCGGCTTCGCTATTTTCCTCATGTATTATCTGTACCGATTCGGTGAGTGGTGAGAATAGGTGGTTTGCCTGTTTTTATAAATAGGAAGTGGGAGACTTGAAGTTATTCTGTGATTCAGCCCACCTTTTTTGAGCACCTTCTTTGTGCCAAGTCCTGCCTTTGGTACCGGGCATGTAGTGATGAGCAAACCAGGGCAGGAACCTTACTTTGACTGGGGTTTTCTTAATGTTGGTTTAGTGTTGGCTTGTTCTTTTTATTTATTATTGAAAAATAATTTTTAATGTTTTATGTATTTATGTGTGTGTGTGTGTGAGAGAGAGAGAGAGAGAGAGAGAGAGAGAGAGAGAACGACAGAACGAGTAGAGGAGAGGCAGAGAGAGGTAGACAGACACAGAATCCGAAACAGGCTCCAGGTTCTGAGCTGTCAGCACACAGCCCGACGCGGGGCTCGAACTCATGAACCACGAGATCATGACCTGAGCAGAAGTCGGCTGCTTAACTAACTGAGCCACCCAGAGGCCCCTGGCTTGTTCTTTGTAGGTGATAATGTGGGTTGTTCCTGTTCTTCTAGAAGCCTGGTGGGGGTAGAAAAGATTTATTGACCTAGTCCCATCAGTTCAGTAAGCCTTTATTGAGTACCCAGTCAGTTTCAGGTCCTGTGGGGGACACTGGGGTTTCAGGAATGAGCCAGGAGGGGTTCCCCTCTAGCAGGGGGTCAGCAGGAAAGGCAAGCATTGCTTAGCACCTGATATAAACCCGAGGGGGTTCCATGGGAGGGCAGAAGCAGAAAGGTAACTCTGGTTGACAGGCAAGTGGACAAGCGAGAGACTATGGCAGTGCAAAGGCCCAGGGGCTAAGACCTCTGGAAAATCCAAAGCTTGGTGTGTTTCCCCAGAGAAACAGGGGAGAAAATTTTACTACTCCTTTCCTTCAGTTTGGGCTGCTTAGATGGAACTGCTTTAGTCCCTGTCTCTTCAGAACAGCAGGAGAGAGGAAAAAGGGTCTTGAAATACTCTGTGTTCATGACCAGAAACTCCAGCCGGTTTTTGGACTTGGAGCCTGAACAGAGGGTGGTGTTAGGAGACCTGGGGAGCCCTGAGGTAAGCTTTCCGATGAGTGCACTGGGGCCATGACCCTAAAGGCTGAGGCTGTCTTAAAGTGGCAGGACTGTTGTGCCGGGCTTTTTGGAGGAGGTCTTCTTTTTTGAGACCCTCAACCTTGGGACAGTAGGTGATGGCCAGAAGGTGACCACCAGCTCCTTCCAAGCCTCAGCTCCTAGATAGTGAATCAGGTCTTACCTCCCTACCTCCTGTTTCATTTCACTCATACATAGAAGAGTTAAGTCCCAACTTACTGCACTGCTTTCTAGTCACACATGCAACTTTGGAAATTCTTCCTTCCCTCCCCTGCCCTCCCCTCCCCTTCCCCTCCCTTCTTCCTTCCTTCCTTCCTTCCTTCCTTCCCCTTTCCCTTCCCATTCCCTCCCTCCCTCCCTGCTTCCTTCCTTCCTCCTTCCCTTCCCTTGTCTCCCCTTCCCCTTCCCCTTCCCCTTCCCCTTCCCCTTCCCTTTCCCTTCCCTTTGCCTCCCTCCCCTTTCCCTCCCTCCCTTCTTCCTTCCTTCCTTCCTTCCTTCCTTCCTTCCTTCCTTCCTTCCTTCCTTCCTCCTTCCCTTCCCTTCCCTTCTCTTCCCTTCCCCTTCCCTTTCCCTTTCCCTTTCCTTCCTTTTCCCTCCCTCCCTCCCTTCCTTCCTATAACATCAGTTCTTTCGATTATAAATGGAGCTAATATGATTTCCTGTGCTTACCTGACAGGGTTATTGTGGATCTTATAAGCCTAATTTTTGTGAAGGGGCTGCCTGAGGGTAAAACAGTGCACACTGGTCAGGGCTGGGACATTGCAGATGGCAAAGGTGGTTTTTTCCTGTGATTGTCTATGGGTTAAGTTGTCCCTCTAGGGACCCTGATTTCTGATTTCTGAGACCCTGATTTCTGAGTTTGGTCAACACTGACATTTCATTGTTTTTCAACACAGATGTCTGTCTTTTAGTGCAAAGACCATACACTTTTAGAGTCAGATAGACCTAGGTTGGAATCCTGGTTCAGGCACTGACTACTGGTTGACTTTGGAGAAGCCCCGTAACTTTGCTAAGCATCAGTGTTTTCATTTTCTCAGATGGGGCTGTGAATATCTATCTCATGGTGTTATAGTAAAGATAAAATTAGACATTGCAGGGGTGCCTGGGTGGCTCCATCAGTTAAGTGTCTGACTTTGGCTCAGGTAATGATCTTAAGGTTCTTGAGTTTGAGCCCCGCATTGGGCTCACTGCTGTCAGTGCAGAACCCATGTTGGATCCTCTGTCCCCCTCTCTCTCTGCCCCTTCCCCGCTTTCTCTCTCTCTCTCTCTCTCTCTCTCTCTCTTTCTCTCTCTCTCAAAAATAAATAAACATTAAAAGAAATAAATTAGTCATTGCAGCTAAAGTGCCTACCATACCATACTGGAGGTGCTTTTTTTTTTTTTTTTTTAATTTTTTTTTTTTCAACGTTTATTTATTTTTGGGACAGAGAGAGACAGAGCATGAACGGGGGAGGGGCAGAGAGAGAGGGAGACACAGAATCAGAAACAGGCTCCAGGCTCCGAGCCATCCGCCCAGAGCCCGACGCGGGGCTCGAACTCACGGACCGCGAGATCGTGACCTGGCTGAAGTCGGACGCTTAACCGACTGCGCCACCCAGGCGCCCCTGGAGGTGCTTTTTAAATGCTCCTTTCCCTTCTTCTGAGTTCTTTAGCTATTGTAGTCATGCGATTAGCTGGGCTGAGTGTCTGAGGAAATTGAATTCCTTAATTTTCTGACATGTAACAAGGCCCCTCCCCGATTTCACGATCGTAGGTTTGAATTTTTCTCCCTTTGTACATTTCGTCACTTCCAAAACTTCTGCAGCCCAAGGCGAGAGCCCATTCTCCCCAGAGCCACTGGTTCCTATGGTACTTCCCATGGGTTCCAGGAACGGTCTGGAAGCCACTTACATTGAAGAGTCTCAGATGAGGACCTGAAAGTCAGGTGTTCCACTCTGCCATTTCTCCCTGTCACACATGGCGTCCACATGGCCCTGAGCCAAGGGGCTGCTCTCTGGTCTGTTCAGAACACTTCCTATGCCTTTACAATGACTTGGTTCAAACACCATTTTTTTCTGGTCCTCCTAGTAGTCTGTGCATGAGAGAGGGATTACTCTACGTAAACCTAGGTGCCAACAGGTTTAGTGACTTGCCCAAAGTCATCAAGAATGGAGAGAGACCAGGTTTTGTGAATACCTAGTCCAGTACTCCTATATCTTGGGCCAGATATCCTTAGCTGTGGGTTCCATGGGAAGGAACTATGGATCTCTAGTGGGTTAGCAGAACCCCAGAGGTGATTGCTTAGACTCATTATGGTAAATAAACCCAGTTATTTAGGAGAGAATTTAATGTTTTCTAAAAGATACAGATCATTGTTTGAGTTCAAAGTACTTCCATTTGCCATCTAGTTACACAATTAATTCCGGGAAAGCCAAGTAGGTCTTTTCCCAGATGTAAGGGGGCATATTAGGCTCTATGCGTGTAATAAAATCCACATTCCAGAACTTGCAACAGTTTAGTGCAGGTTTATAGTGAAAGAGACATGGATTATGGACCCCGGTGCACTTGGATTTGAACTTCGATGCTACCATTCACTCAGCTTTGTGACCCTAGGCACTTCTCTTAACCTCTCAGAGCTTCGGGTTGCTAACCTATGAATATGGAGACTCTAATACCTTCATGGCTAATGATGGTCAGGGCGTCTCTGCACGGCTCAGGGGATGCCCTTCCCATTAGACACTTGTGCACGTGGTACTGGCTAGGGTTGTGCATCACAGGGGCCCTGGTTTATGGTGAAATTAGATGAAATACCGTCTTAGGTGCTTCCTGCGTCTTTGTTTTTATCTCCCGAGTTGGTCACGTGTGTGCTGTCTTACCAAGATTTCCTCCGCTTTACCATGAGGGGGGTCAGCATCCTGCCACCTGATAGTACTCTTGCAGGGCAAGCCACGAAACTGGATGTCATGTTGCAAGCTAACCGTCGGTGGTCTTCTCACGTAGGAGTCCAACACCCAAGCCCTTAGAGAGATGCGCCACACCCAGGTCTGTCTGTCACAGCCTCTGTCTGTGGACCGAGGTCTCTTTCTGGCAATTGGTTTTTAAAGTTTATTTATTTGTTTTGAGAGAGAGAGAGGCAGAGGGAGAAAGAGAAAGAGAGGGAGAATCCCAAGCAGGCTCCGCACCATCAGTGCAGAGCCCGACCTGGGGCTCGAACTCACAAACCGTGAGATCATGACCTAAGCCCGAATGAGGAGTCAGACACTTAACTGACTGAGCCACCCAGGCGCCCCTCTTTCTGGCAATTTTAAAAAGGATGCTGGGCCCCTTAGGATTTCAGGGAGTTCGGACTCTTGTGATGTAGACCAGTTATCCTGCTCTTCCTTCTTTCTGCTAGTTTTTCAAGCATGCGTAAGGCCCTGACAGACCACGTAAGGCCCTAGGAACCCAACGATGTGTAAGATATGGTTCCTGACCTCACCTAGCTCGAGAGTATAGTCAGGGAGCTAGGCTAAGACAACGCAAGACCAAGACTTAGGGCGTACGAAGGAGTGGTCGGAGAATACAGGACGTGTTTATGGTTCAGAGAACAAGGGGTGTCTGAGGACTGCTTGTCTACGTTCAGAGCCCAAACCGAGGCCGAATGCAGACTTCAAGCTGCTATGGGCCGCGGGCCTGGTGGGAAGTGGACCAAGGTTGGAAGTGAGTCTCCTCACCCTGAATCCGCTGCCTGGCTCATCGTCCCACCTCTTACCTGTCACTACTTTTAGGTTTCGTTTTACCTAACAAAGGTTTGTGTACCTAAACAAAATTTTTGCCTCGTCTTACCTCTTTTAGGGCTGTTTCCTGCTCAGAACAGAGTGGCTACCTTGAGCACATCTTTCATTATGATTCACGCCAACTTGAAGAAAAAGTTCAGCTGCTGTGTGCTGGCCTTTCTGCTGTTTGCAATCATCTGTGTGTGGAAGGAGAAGAAGAAAGGGACTTACTATGATTCCCTTAAGTTGCAAAGCAAGGATTTCCAGGTGTTGAGAGGTCTGGAGAAACAGGCTGAGACTTCAAGCAGCACCCAGGACCCCCACAGGGGCAGCCAGGCCCTCAGCAGCCCCCGGGGCCCAGCCAAGGCCAAGCCGGAGGCCTCCTTCCAGGTGTGGAACAAGGACAGCTCTTCCAAAAACCTCATCCCCAGGCTGCAGAAGATCTGGAGGAACTACCTGAATATGAACAAGTATAAAGTGTCCTATAAGGGGCCAGGGCCGGGGGTCAAGTTGAGTGCCGAGGCCCTGCACTGCCACCTCCGGGAACGTGTGAACGTCTCCATGGTAGAGGTCACAGATTTTCCCTTCAACACCTCCGAGTGGGAAGGCTTCCTGCCCAAGGAGAACATTAGGACCAAGGCTGGGCCATGGGGCACGTGTGCTGTGGTCTCATCGGCAGGATCTCTGAAGTCCTCCCAGCTCGGCCGAGAAATAGGTGGGTTCTGGGGTGTTAAGGTGAGCTGAGCAGCCAGTGCCCCCGTGGAGCTGGGCATGTGGGCGGGACTGGAGAGGAGGGGCCCACGTGTGGCTCCGTGGACTGGCAGAGTGGGCCCACGACAGTGTTTTTCAGCCTTCTTGTATGAGTCAGAGGTACCATAGGGCAGGCAGCTGAAAGGGTGGGGATCCAGGCTGCCAGCATCTTTATCAGTGAGAACAGCTTTGCTTGTCTCTTTTGTACTAATTAATGGATTAATTTCATTTTAGAGGGAGAGCATGAGCAGCGGGGAGGGAGGGGCAGAGGGAAAGAGAGAAAATCTTAAGCAGTCTCTGCGCTCAGTGGACTGCTGAGCGGACTGCTCAGCGGACTCAGCAAACACTCAACCTACTGAGGCACCCAGGTACCCCTGCCAAATTTTATTATAAAGCTATGACCACTATAGGTGCAAGAGCAGAGAGGATGAGTGTCCAGGCCTTTGAGTCAAAGGACCCGGTTTGTAGTGACAGTGCATTGTTTACCAGTTGTGTAATCTCTGAGCCCCAATACTTAGTTGATCAGTTCAATGGGAACAGTAATTGTCCCGACGTCACGGGATTACTGGGAGGATTAAAAAGCAAGGCACGCTGGGCACACAGCAGGTGCACAGTAAGCATTATCCCTGTTGGTTATAATGTTTTAGAAGTATGCTATTGTTTCAAATGAAAATGCAAACAAATCTAAGAGACCTTACATATATGTGTATCAAAATTATTTGAGAATTACTGTGCCCACCATTGGCTGGTTTGAGGTTTGAGGCTGGAGACACGGCACATTATCACAATCCCTCGGGCAAACAGTTTTACAAGGGACACAAAAGGAGCCATGAAACTTACCTTACTTTGTTTGGTCTTCTGGACCCACTGCTGTGGATATTTCCCCTCTCGTCACTTAAGTTATCCGCCCAAAACCCCTGTTAGTGGTGCAGTGTGTAAAAGCAAACCATTTGAAACCATCCAATATGTTCAATAGTGGAGAAATAGCTGGACAGATTCCAGGTAGAGTGGGAAGGCTATGGGCGAGGCATGCTGCCTGATGCTCCCAGGCCTTCAACAAAAGGCCTACCCCCTTTCTTTCCCCTCTGGATTCTAAGCTCCTGCTCTGTGTTGTTGATAGATCCGTGAAGGAATAAAAGAAGGAATGAGGGACGCCCGGGTGGCTCAGTCAAGCGTCTGACTCTTGATTTCGGCTCAGGTCATGATCTCACAGTTCTTGAGATCGAGCCCCGCATCGGGGTCGGTGCTGACAGTGCTGAGCCTGCCTGGAATTCTCTCTGTCTCCCTCTCAGCCTTCCTGCTCTCTCTCTCTCAAGATAAAAAAAAATAAACTTACCAAAAAGTTTGTAAAGAATGAATGAATCCCTTAAAACATTTGTTAGGCTAAATGCCCAGAGGAGATGCCCTATTAAAAAGCAGAACATTTGAAGTCCAATGTGCAATTTTTGTTACGTCTCAAGATCAAAGTTTTTCCAGGGAAATACACACTTGAAACTATAACTCTCGTCTATAGAAAAAGGTTATTCTAACGTTTATGCACATCACTCCAAACTTGTATGGAGTGCATAAAAATACAGGCGGTTCCAGTTCATAGAAGTATCGGGCTCTCCCTGAAACCACAACGCAATTCCATCACCCGGCAGACAGTGATGATTTCACGTGAAAAAGAGCATCAGCTAGCACCTGGGACATTCTAAACATGACCACTACAGAGCAAAAATCAGGAAGGAAGAAAGGATGAAGGAAAGGATCCATTCTGGATGAACAAAAAAACCTCCACACTGAGTTTTTAGAAAACACAGCCCCAAAGAAACCAGAAAGGCAAAAGCAGAAGTGGGGGTGGGGCCAGTCACCTTGGCAGCTTTTATTAGGAAGTACTGACTATTTGGGGAAGCACAAAATGTGATCTCACCACTTCTTTCTGCTGCAGAGAATCCCATTTGGGTCTACTTTTCTTCCTTTGAGAGACTTTCAGACCATTTTTCCTGGCAGTTATGTGCAGGGAATAAAAAAAGGAGACATATGACCTCACCTGCTCCAGGACCTTCCAGAGCCTGACAGAAGGGGAAGGCTTCCTGTGCTTTGCTTTCTTTAGCCTGATTCATTTCACAAGGATGGAAAACACATTCTCTCCAAGTAAGGGAACTAAGGAGCCTAAAGCAACTGCATTTCTTTGTGTTGCACACATGTTTATAAATATGGACAGGCTTTCCATCTTTATTAACTGTGAAGGATTTCTTAAAAAAGCAAATTGAGGGGCGCCTGGGTGGCGCAGTCGGTTAAGCGTCCGACTTCAGCCAGGTCACGATCTCGCGGTCTGTGAGTTCGAGCCCCGCGTCGGGCTCTGGGCTGATGGCTCAGAGCCTGGAGCCTGTTTCTGATTCTGTGTCTCCCTCTCTCTCTGCCCCTCCCTCGTTCATGCTCTGTCTCTCTCTGTCCCAAAAATAAATAAAAACGTTGGAAAAAAAAATTAAAAAAAAAAAAAAAAAAAAAAAAAAAGCAAATTGATAGATTCTGACTTTTAACCTTGTGGGGTCACAGAGACCTCTAAGAATAATTGGCTGGAAGCTGTGGACTTTCTCTCTGGAAAAACGCGTAGACTGATTTAATACACACACACACACACACACACACACACACACACACACACACACTTTATACACACCTAACCCACAGGTATTTTGCACACGATTTTAGGGATTCATGAATCCCATGAAGTTGGTCCACAGTCCCCAGGTTAAGAATTCCTACTCCACTAATGGTTTTCAAACAGAAAGGCTGAAAATTATTCAGGTAGGTGAGGCCAAAAGAGACAATTAGTCCTCATGTAATCAGTAAAATTACAGAATCTCAGGACCTGAAGATACAGTAGGAATCAGTGCTTCTATTATTTTTAAATCTCCATTATAGTGTTGTGCTTATTGGTAGTGACAGGATTCTTCTAACAAGGTCTTCTGCAGAATAGCAATATTTAAAACAGAGACAGCGGGGTGCCTGGATAGCTCAGTCGGTTGAGTGTCCAACTCTCAGGTTCCAGGGTCGTGGGATTGAGCCTCACATCGGGCTCCATGCTCAACATGGAACCTGCTTGAGATTCTGTCTCTCTGCCCCTCTCCCGCTCACTCACTCTCTCTCTCTCAAATAAAACATAAAATAAAAATTTTGATGTGATGAATCCCTTATCAGCTTAAAAAAAAAACCCTTCATATTCTCACTTACTTGCTCTCCCATAGGAGAAGGGCATTCTAGTTGAGAACTTCCGGGGGAGAAGTGCCAGGATTGTCTGAGCGGTGATCGTGGTGGTGGGTCTGATTTGAGAAGAGGCAGAAACTGGTGTCTAACTAGAAATGACCTCGAGTGATCAGCAGGAGCCAGAGTTTCTAGCCTGGGAGCGGGCTGTCTCCTATCACAGGGGAGCCTGCTTCTAGAGGAAGACAGGTGGTGTCTTGGAAATGCTGAGTCTGATGTGTTTGTCAATTCCCTGGGTAGATACCTATGCGATTTGGTATTTGATTCCGGGGAAGGGTCGGGGTGGGAGATCAGATTGAGGAGTCCTTTGTGCTGAGGTGATAGTTTAGTCCAGGAGAGGGCTGAGGAGAAAACCTAGAGAAAGTATACATTCAAGAGATGGAGAGGGGTGCCTGGGTGGCTCAGTCGGTTGAGCGTCCGACTTCAGCTCAGGTCATGATCTCGTGGTTTGTGAGTTCGAGCCCTGCGTCGGGCTCTGTGCTGACAGCTCAGAGCCTGGAGCCTGTTTCAGATTCTGTGTCTCCCTCTCTCTCTGCCCGTCCCCTTCTCACACTCTGTCTCTCTCACTCTCAAAAATAAATAAACATTAAGAGGTGGAGAAAGAACAGGGAAGGCGGAGACATTCAGAAGGCCAGTGAGAAGGAACAGGGAGAACTGGGTGTGTGTCATATGCAAGGCAAGGGGAGTGGAGTTTGGGCAGATTCTGGGCAGATGGAGTTCTTGTGCAGAGTGAGGACTGAGAAGACATCCCTGGATCGTGTAGCTCAGAAGGTATGATTGTTTGTATCAGGGATCGGCAGACATTTCCCATGAAGGGCTGGACAGCAAATATTTTTGGTTTTGAGGCCATAGAGTGTCTCTCACAGCTACTCAACTCTGCGGTTGTAGTGGAAAAGCAAACTAGACAGTAGTAAATGAATGAACCTCATTATGTTCCAATAAAACTTTATTTGCAAAACAGAGACTGGGCCAGTTTTGGCCTTCAGGCCATAATTTCCTCGCCCTGATGTGTATTATATCTAGTTTTCCTGACCAGAACCAGAATTCAGCCTTCCAAGTATGCTTACATGATTTATTAAGCTCATTTGAAAATACACAAAGAGGTTGGTCTAAACTATGATAAAATTTCTTTCATTATTATTTCCAGCTATTTAGAGTTACTATACCTGGAGGCAGTAGATTTTGGTGTATTGATGAATTTACTAATGAGCTGATTCTGTTGAATATTCTTGGCATGCAGTTATATCCTGAGCATATGGTGGTGCATTTATTTCTTCATTTTCTAATTTGTGTCCCTCTCTTTCTCTCATTCTAAGTTAAACAGAAGTGGTGGCCCCTGTTTTCTGCAGCCTTCCCCTTGCAGGGCTCATTTGCTGGGCTCCCAGTAGCTGTGGCTTTTTCCTGGCGACTTCCTGGAGGCCTATTTGATTTCAGAACTTCTTCGCCTTCACTAGCAAAGCACTGTTTTGGCAAACGAGGATGCTGTCCTCTTTCTTTATGGGCCCAATTTAGTGGCCTGTTTTAAAGTTTTCTTCTTTGATTGGTTTTTTTTTTTCTTCCTTAGAATAAAATCCAGACTTCATACCTGTGGCCTCCACAGCCTGTGTGGCCGGGTTTCTGCCAGCTTCTTTAACGCATCTTTTCTTTCTCTCACCTCACTCGTCTCCAGACAAGTCCTTACTCTCCTTAGGGTCCCCACAGTGCTGCACCCTCTGGCTGAAATATACTTCCCTAAACCCTTCTTGTGCCTGGCCTCCCTTTGGATGGCAGCAGCATGTCCCAAGTCATCACACCATACAAAGGAGATCCCTTCAGGGCCCCTGTTACACAGCTCACTTTATCTGTGCCATAGTATTAATCACAGCCTGTAATTATCTTGAGTAGAGGTTGCTGGGCTCATTTATTGGTTTCCTCCTTGCAGTAGATTACAAGATCTAAGGTCTAAGGGCAAGGACCTTATTATCTTTCTTGCTCACGGCCATTGTCTCTAGCACCTAGAACTGTGCCCGACAGAAGTAGGTGCTTAGCCAGTATTTGTTGAATGAACAAAAACATGTTGTTTCCTGATGGTCAATACCAAGGACGTATCCCTAAGCCTCTGGTGCTGGGTGTTCTCCATTTAGCCCTCCAGACCCACTCTCTTCCTTTTCCTGTCTGACTCTGTGCCCTGGGAATTTACATTTGGGACCGTGTCAGCTGGGCTTCCTTCTCCTCTGGCTTTTATTTGGGACTGGACAATACAAGTGCTGCTGTAAAACTGAGAAGGGAGAGAGTGAAGTCGGAGTGCCTGTCCCCCCCACCCCCTGCCCCCAGCTCTTTCCGTGCAGAATAACCACAGACTGCTTCTCTCCCCGACTAAAAGTTCAGCTCCTTTCAAGCAGCCCTCTCTGTCTCTGAGCCCTGCTCTCTCTCTTTACCCTCAGGCCGAGAAATCAGAGGCAAGGAGGAGAGAGAGGTTGAGGAATCGATTCCCTTCTCACTGCCTAGACATTAGCAGTAGCTGTATTCCCCTAACAGCCACCAGTCCCGACAGGTGGCCTTCTTCAGTTCAGGGCCTCTGCTCTGCTTGCCACGTCAGGTGCAAGGGTAGGAATGGCTCCCACTGTGGTCATCCCTGGGGTTTCGCCCATTCCTTGTTGATTTCTTTAATTTCTACCTGCCGGGTGCCTGGGTGGCTCAGTCAGTTAAGCATCTGACTCTTGGTTTTGGCTCCGGTCGTGATCTCACGGGTTGGTGAGTTCGAGCCCCCTGTCGGACTCTGTGCAGACAGCGCGGAGCCTGCTCGGAATTCTGTCTCCCTCTCTTTCTCTGCTCCTCCCCCACTCGTGCTGTCTCTGTCTCTCTCAAAAATAAATAACGAAACTTAAAAAAAAAAAAAAGTAAATTCTACCTACAACTTTGGAAATAGTCCTTTTATTCAATTCTCAGTTACTCCATCTGAGTTTGTCATTTTTTTGGTACTGGGGTGCTCAGATTAGTCGTTTGCTCGCCTGTGAAATGGGGGAGCTGACTAAGTCAAGTTCCTGATGCATCTACGTTTCTGGTGTGATTACCGCCGGTCACTTTTGAAGCCAGTGACCAGTTCTGCCAAATGTGTTGCAATCTGAGTTGTGTAAAGATACGCCTTCTGCCCTATTTGCAGTTCAGTATGACTGCCCTGTAAGCTGATAAAGTGAGGACTATGGACATGTCATGTAACTTCCAAGCCCATTTTGATAAAATTTGTCCTAGGATTAAGATCAGGTTGTTTTTGTGGCTGAGATGTCTAGACTCCTGAGGCTTAAGACCTAGATTAGAATTGAAATAAAGAGGGAGGATTTCATCCCTTAACTCTATGGGTATTCTTTTTTCGGATCGTCTTGTATTGTCCCGACCCCCTCCACCTTTCGATGCCACCTCTGTGGATGACGAACCACCCCAAATAAATTTCCCACAAGGAGGGAAATACAACAGCAGAGAATTGGGCTGACCTCCAAACCCTGTGCAGATTTTACGGGTGAACCCCAAACTTGCTTGATCAAGTAAAATGGGATGAGCTCATAGGAGGTTGGCTCAGGGTTGGGATAGATCTTAAACGTTGTTAGTTCTCTCCTCCATGAGATTGGTCAATGCCACGTAGAGAAACTTCTCCAGGTCTTCCAAGCTCTGCTGAAACAGCTACAAGGACGGGGAACTAGAGACAGGGAGTGAATGGATTTTTAAAAACATGTCCTGTTTGATCTTGCCTGGATTTAAGACATTGCTTCTGACAAAGAGGCTTTTTTTTTTCATTTATTTTAGTATTTTTAAAGTTTATTTGTTTATTTTGAGAGAGAGAGACAGCAAATGCATGTGCGAGCATGGGGGAGGGGCAGAGAGAGGGAGAGAGAGAATCCCAAACAGGTTCTGTGCTGTTCGCACAGAGCCCGATGACACAGAGCTCGATCTCAGACACGAGGCTCGATCTCATGAACCGTGAGATCATGACCTGAGTCGAAACTAAGAGTTGGATGCTCAACCGACTGAGCCACCCAGGTACCCCAAAGAGGTTTTCTTTTTAAATAGGAAATGTGGGGTTCCGTTTAGATCTACGACCTGCTGTTCTGTCTCTGCCACCACCCAGGTTTGTGACCCTTCTTTGGGCCTCAGGTTCCTAATGGAACACTTAGGGAGGTGTCTTGGGTGCCATAATAAATGCTTCCAATTCCCTGAGCACTGTAAGCTTTTCAGAGTGCTATGGGGACTTTGCACTCGTGGGTTACCCTGAGTTACGGTAGAGTCTTTGTTTTTCTGACAGGGATTGAGAAGTATGACCTACTGGTAATACCAAAAGATTATTTGGTTTGCTCCTTTGGTAGCTGGAACAGTGATTGCACTTTCGGTAGCACACTGGCCCCGTTCACTTTTCTGTTGCGCCCAGGCACACTGGAACCATTGAGTGGATTTCAGGGATGCCGCAATATGAGCCTCCTTAGCTTTCTCTGTGGCCGGGCGGACAGGTGGTCCTCTCCGTCTGCAAACTGCACCTGATTGCCCCATACGCATGTGACCCTTTCCCCCTGTGTGCCCTGATGGGATAAAGGTTGGAAAGTGTTATTCTCTCACCCCTCCCCTTCCTCCTGCCCTGTCTCCCTCCAGACCGTTCTCTGTTTCTTCATGTTGCTGGTGCTCATCACCTCTTTTCTGTTTCCTTGTGGTTTATAGATGATCATGACGCAGTCCTGAGATTTAATGGGGCGCCCACAGCCAATTTCCAACAAGATGTGGGCACGAAAACCACTATTCGCCTGATGAATTCTCAGGTAAAATTTCTTCTGTGCAGCTCTGGAGTGAGGGAAGGACCACAGGATGGGCTCCAACGTAGAACCATCTGCTAGGAGCACATCCAAGATGCCAAATGAATTAAGTCCCATGACCTTCCTGAGTCCTGGATTCCTCACTGGAGAAGGAGAAGACAGTGATCCCAAGACCCAACCTGGTGATGTGTTCGTGAAAAGCTCCCGGGGCATTAGTTTGTATTAACGGAGGTGTCCAGTGCCCGGAGAAAACAGAGTTATGCAGTCCCCATAGCTGCCAGGTTATATCCGGAGTTTTGCATGAGGGACAACGTAGCAGAGAATATCAGACAGTGAGGGCTGCTGTGAAAAGTAAGTGAAGCAAGAATGTGGACATGTTTCATAAGCTGTAAAATAGTCTACAAATATTGAAAGACACCATCACCACATGATTATGTGTTATATGGCATTAGAATTCATGTATTACCTCATGAATTCCCCTAGATAATTGGCTTCCTGAAGTATTTCCAGGTAGCATATGCTGATTTCTCAAAACGAATAGAAACTGGAGACATACTCTTGCCACAGAGTTCTGTTAATAGATTTTAATTAGTGGTTTCAAAAAACCCCCAAAAACTGGAAGACATGAGTATCAAAACTAGCATGAGACGTCTGGACACCCATTCACCTCACTCATGACCGTCAGTGTTTTCTGTTCTCTGAGTAAACACACAGACTCTGGCTGTTTTACGTCAGGGTTTAGACTCTGTCCGTTGCCTGGGACTCCGTGGGCATGGAGTGCATTCTGGGGTGATCATCATGCCCTTTCTGCGGTGTTGCAAGAGGCCTGCATTTCTCCACTCCTCTGCCAGGGCTCCACTTCTGTTTTTCTCAGACAGTGATCTCTTCACTGCCTGCCCTTGAGGAACTCCCCAGCTGGGCAGAAGCTGCCTCCTACACGGCCCACTTTCCATTTGAGGCCCACACTCCTAGGAGCCTTTTTATGAGGGAACTAGGATTGACGAACTGAACTTCTTTGCAAGTGGGTGCCATCTTGTTTTCCATTCTTACTCAAATCCCTTGATGATGATGTCACTTTCTGTCACTGTTCTATCCTCAGTAGCCTCTAAGTGCTTTCAGTTCCTATTTATTATTTAACCTTATACTTTGGGTTTGAGTCTACTTTTGTTATAAACTATAAGAGGGCAGATTAAAAAAAAATAGAATGGTCGGCAAGGGGCTTTCTGAAGCACGTGGCATCAGAGCTAGACTTTGAAAGATGGGCAGGATTTGGAGAAATAGTGATAGGGAGGCATTCTAAAAAGTGGTATTGGCAGGACAGAGATGCCGATAGGAAATGAAGGAGACAGACAGATCTGGCTATCGTGGGGGTGGGGTATGGATTTGTGTTGCCCTGTAGAGGGAGATGAGGCTAGAACTTCCTGGCTGCTTGGACCCTCCCAAATCTAGGAAATCGGGCAGAGGAGTTGGGACGAGATTTTCCTTCTTTCTCCTTTTCCTTCTTGTAACCCAGTCCAAGAAATCCTGGAGCTGGAGGGCACCTCAGGAAGTGCTAAGGCTTAACCTGTTCTTCTATGTAAGATGGTTCCTGAATATCCAGGAGAGATGTTTATTCTGCTTCCTTCTCTCCCTCCCATCGTCCCCTTTCACAACTGTGGGCAGTACTGAGTGGAAGGTAGGAGGCGGTATGTAGAGCCGCCTAGGGTTGAAACCCGCTCTGCTTCTTAGTGGCTAAATGATCATGTGGAAGTTACTTAAGCCTCCTCCGTCTGTTCCTCTGTGGAGAGGGGAGGATAATAGTACCTTCCTCACAGCACAAGGTCGTTATGGGGAATAAGCCAGAAGACCATGCCGAGCGCCTCGTACCCGGCACATACATCGATGGATGATGGCCACTCTTACGTTTACGTGGGCAGACACTGAGATGGGCTTGGGGGATACAGTGGGCCCTTTCATGTGCTGCCTACAGATACAATCGTCATGCAGGGACATAGAAAGTTGCTACAGAGAACTGCAGAGGACAGGATCAAAGTGCTACCAGGGCTCACACAGGGAAATTTTCCCTGATCAGGGATATCAGGAGTTGCGAGGAGGTGACACAGCTATGTAGGTGTAGAGGATGAGAAGGGCTGGGGCCTCTCACGAAGAGGCAACAGCCTGGGTAAGGCCATGTGTGGAAGGGGGCAGGGGAAGGCGAGGGCCCGGGGAGGGAGTAATGCGCATGGGGGTGTGGTGAGCGCTGAGGCTGAAGGTAAGGGTGCTCCGAGCCAAGGCGCTGTGGTCAGGAGTATCCTCGGCGGCGTGACCAGACTTGCACTTGGCAAACGTCACCGGCATCCATCCGAGCAGAGGCCCTGCAGCGCGTGGAGAGAGGCACAGTTAGGAGGCACAGTTCACCACAGTTAATGAAATGCCGGTAGTTGCCTCAGAGTAGAAATGAGGGGGAGGGTGGGAAGAGAACAGGTCCAAGAGCTATTTGGCATCTGTGGTCCACAGGTGTTAGTGAGGGGTGAAGGGAGAGGGGCAGCAGGTGGTACCCGGCTTGTGTGGCTGGCTGGCCGGCCGGAAGTCACAGGGATTGTAAGTAACTTGAAGACGTTTTGGGTTGTGAGCCCTCTGGCTAGGGTCAGAGAGGAGGGTAGGATAGAAACCGTGGCTCTGGATAGGGTTGATCGGAGCTGCCTGGTAGATACCTGTGAAGAGATGTCAAGCAGGCAGCTGTACAGAGGGGGCTGGAGTTCAGTGGAGGGCTCTGGGCCGGACGTGGGAATTTGCGAGTCATCTTTATCTGTGAGGCGATGAAACAGCGGGGCCGGATGAGAGCATGAAGGGACAGGGTGTAGGCAGAAGTTCTACGCAGGGCTTTGGGTAACAAAAATAGAAAGAGGAGGTAATCAGCACTGTCTCTGCTGAGGCCAACAGAGGTAAAGATTGAAAAGCACTCTTCTCTCGTTGGCAAAAGCGAGGCCACCCAGCACCTTCAACAGCAGCTGTCGGGGAGAGTGGTGAAGCCAGAAACCACACTGGCGCATAGGGTCAAGGGTGAGTGGGAAAGGCAAATGTGGATAGTTCTTTCAAGAAGGCTGGCTCTGAAGGGCAGAAGCGAAGTAGGACGATAGCTGTAGAGGGTCGAAGGCTCCAGGACCAGTTTCTGTTCTTCTCATTCTTTAGATTGGAGAGAATGGAGTACATTTAAAAGACAGTGGGAAGAGAGTCACAAGAGGGCACATGCTACGTGGTTACGCTTACATGAGGTTCCTAGAGGAGTCAAATTCATAGAGAGAAAGTAGAACGGTGGTTTCTGGATCCTGGGGCGGGGAGGAGGAATTATTGTTTAATGGGTGTAGAGTTTCAGTTTGGGAAGATGAGGAAGTTGTGTAGATGGAGGGTGGCGATGGTTGTGTAACACCATGAATTGACTTCATGTCACTGTGCTGTACGCTTAAAAATGGTTAAAATGGATCATTTTATGTTGTATTTTACCACAATAAAAAATGTTTTTAAGTCAGTGAGGAGAAACCAGTTAATAGAGGGAGGAAGTGAATATAGTAAAAAGAGGCGATAGTAAGTAAATCATGGGGAGGAGGGAGTTGATCCAAAGCCCAGTTGAGGATCAAGCCCCATAGGACGGAGTCAGAAGGGAAGAAGCCTAGGAAAAGTGTAGCTGGAGGTGGTTTATAGTGGAAGGACGAAAGGGCTTCTTTTTTCTCTGCAAAGGAGGATGTAGAGAAAAGGAGGCTTTTTGTAGGGAGGCTGAGGGGAAGAGGGATTTCCGTAGAGGAGGTTTAAGCAAAGAAAGCAAAGAGGAGAGCAGAGGAAGGGGCCAGCTAGAGGAACAGAGCAGGATTTCCAGGCCATGCTGGCCACTTTGGGGCTGGAGAGTATGACCTCGGAGAGAATAGGTATGATCTCCAGACTGGTAGGCGGCAGCGATCGAGAAGAGAGAGCACGGAGGAGCCCTGCAAAGTCTCTTGGATCTGGGAGGCTGCCCCCTTCTTAGGCATCTCTTCCAGATGATTAGTGAAGAGGTAAACCCCATCCTGTAAATATTTTAATTTAAGGCTATGGTAGGTTTGCCTACGAAGTTCTTCCAGGCTGGGGAGAGAAAGCCTACATCACGTGCATGGCCAGAATGTGTGCTGATTGGATTTCAACTGGGACATTCTCTGATCACATACGGGGGCTTATCCTGAGACCATAGCCTGTGCCACTTGTTCAATACTTGTTTCAGGCCCAGGTTGGTATGAGCACCATTTCAGTGAGGCCATTTCAGTGGGGGACACAAGGCTCAAAGAGTCTCAGTGAGTTGCTCAGGGGAGAGCAGAAAGGAAACGTTAGAGGTGGGATTTGGATCAAGGTTCATTTGCCAATTTTCTGGAAAAGTTTGTGTAGAACTAGTATTCTTCTTTTTCTTTTTCTTTTTCTTTTTTTTTTTTTTTTTTGAATTTTGGTAGGTTTTGCCAATAAAGCCATCTGGACCTATAATTTACCATGTGGGAAGTTTTTTTTTAGCTACAAATTCAATTTCTTTAATAGACTTAGGGCTAATCGTGTTACTTGTTCCTTCTTGACTGAGCTTTGGTAGTTTGTGTCTTTCAAGGCATTTGTTCATTTCTTCTGAGTTATTGAATTTATTGGCCTAAAGTTGTTCATAATATTCCCTCATTATCCTTTTAATGTCTACAGAATCCAGTGTGATGTCTGATGTGATAGGACATCCTTTGTATTGGAATTCACAGGGCGTAAAAGGACTTTGGAGATCAACTAGCCACGAATTCATGCCACAAATTCTCATTGATTACCTGCTCTGTGCCAGCCTCTGTGAAGGGAGCTGGAATTCAGCAGCCCGCAACAGCAGTAAAACAGAGACAGACGTGTTCCCTGTGCTTGTGGAGCCCATGATCTTGTGGGGTCGTTTCATTTTCCAGACAGGATGACCGAGGCCCAGGAAGAAAAGGTGGTCCGCACAACCCACATAGGGTAACGGCAGACCCGTGCAGGATGAAGGCCTCGTCACAGCTGGGTCAGGCTCTTCCCTGGCTCCCTGCTGGTACCTTCCCAGTCCACGCCTATCTCTACCATCATCCTGGTTATCCATCTCATTTATTGCCTGGCTCTCCCACCATGGCGTATGGGCTCCAAGAGGAGGCGTGTTTGTCTGTTTGGTTCACTCTTAAACCCAAATGCCTGGACCAGTGCCCATTATGTAGTCGGTGTGCAATAAATATTTGTTGAGTATAGTCCAGAGAACCTTCTGCTCCTTCAGCAGACTGCCTCCAAACTTCTCCAAATTCTTTAAAAAAATTTTTTGAGCTTTGTATTTGCAAATACTTGAAACTTTCAGCAAAGTTGCAATAATATGACCAAAACCAAGATTGCCTGTATAGCCTTTATCCAGACCCTATTACTTTTTCATTTTACCCCATTGCTGTCTCATCTGCTCTTTTCATTCTTCAGAATAGGTTTTCATTTGAGAGTAAGTTGTATATATTGTAGACATTAATTCCTAAGGACAGAAAGTTTATGCCCCTCCCCCCCCCCCACTGTATCAACTCATTTGTTGAAGCTCTAACCTTCAATGTGATTGTATTTGGGATGGGGTCTTTCAGAGATAAATATATTTGGATGAGGTCTTGAGTGTGGGTCCCCGTGATATATCTCCCATGTGAGGAAGGTGGCTGTCTACAAGCCAGGATGGGCAGCTCTACCAGGAACCAAATCTGCTGGCGCCTTGACCTTGGACTTCCCAGCCTCTAGAACCATGAGAAGTAAATGCCTGTCACTTAAGCCATCCAGTCTATGGTATTGTGTCATAGCAGCCTGAGCTAAGATTTGTTGGTACTGAGAAGTGGGGTGCAGCTATAAGAAAAACCTAACAGTGTGTAGTGGCTTTAGAACTGGGCAATTGACAGAAGCTGGAGGAGATTTGGAGGGCATGCTAGAACTAAAGATGCTAAGGGACATTCTGGTGAGGACTCGGAAAGAGGAGAGCCAGGGTGCCTGGGTGGCTCAGTTGGTTGAGCATCTGATTTTGGCTCAGGTTGTGATCTCATGGTTCCTGAGTTTGAGACTCACATCAGGCTCACTGCTGTCAGTGAAGAGCCTGCTTCAGATCCTCTGTCTCCTTCGCTCTCTGCCCCTCCCCTGCTTGTGCACATGTTCTCTCTCTCTCTCTCTCTCTGTCTCTCTCTCTCAAAAATAAACATTAAAAGTTAGAAAAAGATGGGAGCTGGAGAGATAGCTTCTATCTTTCTAGAGAATATGGAAATAGTCATGAACAGAATGCTGGCAGGTATATGGATGATAAAGGCCATTCTGTGAGATCTCAGGTGGAAATGAGGAACATGTTATTGAACAGTGGAGAAAAAGTGATCCTTATTATAAAGTGGCAGAGATTTTGACTGAGTACTAATGTTTTGTGGAAGGTAGAACTTTTGAGCAAAGAAATTGGATATTTATCTAAGGTAATTTCTAAGCAAAATGTTGAAGGAGTAGCTTGGTTTCTCCTGACTGCTTTCAGTGAGATAGGAGTAGAGAAAAATGAATTTAAAAAGGAATTGTTTAGCAAAAAGGAAACAGAGCTTAAAGATTTGGAAAATTCTTGGCTTATCTATACTGCAAAAAAAATGAGAAAGCTTGTTCTGAAGAGGAAACTAAGGGGTGACCCAAGACCATATGATAAAGAGATCAACAAGGGTGTGAACCACAGACCTAATCAGCCACCTCAGCAGAAACACCGCCAGCTTTAGCTGAAGGAAACGGATACAGGACGAAGTGGAGGAAGGCTCCTGGGCTTCTTAGATACTACAGGACCAGACCACAGAGCTCTTTGGCTGCAAACTGTCATTGTGCCTTGCAGCAGGAAAAGTATGATCCCAGATGTGATTCAGAAATCATCAGGGCTGCGTCCTTGGTTTCAAAGGTGGGAGGGGGGCATTGCTGTGGTTTTATTAGGCCAGATGGCAGCTACTCAGAGCCTTGGGGGTATGACTGCTGACTGGCCCCAGTGGGTCCATGAGGCATGACATTGAACCAAAGTGGATTTTTTAAAATGTTTATTTAATTATTTTTGAGAGAGAGAGCAGGGAGGGGCAGAGAGAGAGGGGGAGACAGAATACCAAGCAGGCTCTGCACTGTGAGCACAGAGCCCAATGCAAGACTCAAACCCATGAACTGTGAGATCATGACCTGAGCTGAAACCAAGATTCAGACACTTAACCCACTGAACCACCCAGGCCCAGCCCCAAGAAGATTCTTCTCAAACCTCTGCATCTAGTGGGATTTACTTTGCTAGGTTTTGGCCTTCCTTGGGACCTGTTACCTCTTTCTTCCTTCCTTCGGATTTCCCCCTTTGGGAATGGGAATGTCCATCCTATGCTGTCCCACCATTGTATTTTGGAAGGACATAACTTTTCTGGTTTCATGGGTTCACAGCTGGAAGAGTTTTGCTTCAGGATGAACTACCTCACCCTTATGTGATTTAGATATTTACATGAGACGTAGGACTTTAGACTTTAGAGTTGATGTTGGCATGAGTTGAGGCATCCGGGATGTTGGGTGGAATTAATGTATTTTGCATGTTGGAAGGATGTGATTTTGGAGGATCCAGGGACAGAATGTTATGAACTGAATGTGTCTCTCCTGAATTCATATGTTGAAGCCCTGACTTCCAGTGCAATGGTGTTTGGCAGTGGGGCTTTTGGGAGATGACTGGATGTAGATGAAGTCTTGAGGGTAGGGGATCTATGATGGGATTAGTGTCCTGATAAGAACAAAGAGAGGGAGGGAGAGAGAGAGAGAGAGACCAGAGCTCACTTTCATTCCACCAGGTGAGGACACGGAGAAAAGCAGCCATTTGCAAACCACAATGTGGGTTCTCACTGCGAAACCAAATGTGCTGGTACCTCAATCTTGGGCTACCCAGCCTCCAGAACTGTGAGAAATAAATGTCTGCTGTTCAAGGCATCCAGTTTCTGGTATTTTGTTATAGTAGCCTGAGCAGACTAAGTTAATACACACTTCAGTCTATATTTCCTAAGAATGAGAATATTGTCTTACTCAACCAAAGTACAGTTATGAACTTCATACATTTACACTGATAACATACTTTAATCTGTCTGCATTCCAGACAGATCTGTTTCCTAATTGACCTAATAATTTAGTCTTTTATGGCATTTTTTTTTTTTTTTAGTACAAGAGCCAGTCCAGGATCGGGATACACATACACATAACATTTATTCTTTTTCCTTTATGGTCTGTGGATGAACACTTGAATATTGTGCCACTGTCCCGCTCCTCATCAAAATTTCCTCCTATATTTCGCATTCATGGCTCACTTTTGCCTGAACCAGTCTTTACTGTGATGGTTGCAAAATGGTACTTTCTAACTATAGCTCTCCCTGCCCCGCATCACTGGGTTGGCACTCAGAATTCTGCTGTAAGTGTAACCCTCACTTCTCCTCCTCCCATTTATTTCCTCCCTCCCGCCTCTCCTTTCTTTCTCTATGTTTTATTGGTAAGAACTCATGGATTCCTTATTTTTTTTTTCAATGGTTTCATTGAAATGGTTTTTAATGGTTTTTCAACGGAACACCAGTGTTCCAAATTACTTTGGCATTCACATGGTTTCAGATTTGGCCAGTGGGAGTTCCTTCAAGCTAGCTCTTGTTTCCCCATGACATACATGCTCTTATCATTTTTCTTATCACTCTGTATCTTCTGGCATAACAAGATATTCCAGTTCATTCTAGACTTATCTGTTGCATTTTAAATGTTTGATCGTTATTCGTTTTATCCTGAATATATGCATACACAGTGTCATGGATTAGAGACAGCTTTCTTATTTAAATACTTCATAGTACCTAATGAATGCATTGATCCATCTTTGCCCAAGCTCCTACTTCTGGGGCAGCGCAGCGAGAGCCAGATCAATTTTCTTGCGTGACTAGCCAGATACCCCATAGGCAAAGGACAAAAAATAAATGATCCCCTCATACCCCACTTATAAAAGGCAGGAAGTGGTTGTCATCTACCCTTCCAGAAAGGGGCTTTTTTTTTTTCTTAGAGACAGAGCAAGCAGGGAAGAGGGACAGAGGGAGAGAGAGAGACTCTTACGCAGGCTCCATGCCCAATGCGGAGCCCGACTTGAAGCTCAATCTCATGGCCCTGAGATCATGACCTGAGCTGAAATCAAGATTTGGCCACTTAACTGCCTGAGCCACCCAGGCGCCCCATACTTATGGTTCTTTTGATGACTTCCTGGGATGCCTGGTAGAATTCAGGCCCCTCTGACTTGGTGGCTTTCCATTTGAGGTGCCCTGGGCACCTCCTGTCCAGGTCCAGTTTACCATGGTCAAGACTTCATTTCTCATATCTACTCAAGACGCTGACCACCCTTTGTTTGTCTCCCTATAGCACTAACCCCCTTTGTGACTCTGGCAAATTCGCAAATCAGCTAGAACACACTCTTTCTTCTGTTATCCCTTATTATTTCGAATGAAGGTTGTCTAGTGCAGTGGGAAAAGATCAGACAGGCCTTGATTTGCATCCAAGCTCCATCCATTCCTGGCTGTGTGGTCTTGGGCTAGTTATGGAACCTTAGAGCTTCCTTTTCATACTCTGTTTGGGGCTGGGAAATACCGTGAGGGATACGTGAGAAGACATTGACTTTAATTGCTGTGTGAGTTTAACAAAACGACTAAGTCTAGACTGTATAGTTAAGATATCAGTATCTACACACACACACACACACACACACACACACACACACACACACACAGAGTATATTAGTTTCCTAGGCCCGCATAACAAAGTACCAGGTAACAAGCCATCAGGTAGGGTGGCTTAAACTACAGAGATTTGTTTTTTCACAATTCTGGAGGCCGGAGCTACAAGATCAAGGTGCCATCAAGGTTGGTTTCTGATGAAGGCTCTCTTCCTGGTCTGTGAATGGCCACCATCTCTCTATGTCTTCATGTGGTCTTTCCCCTATGCGCATGTGGAGAGAAAGAGATCTTTGGCATCTTTTCCTTTTCTTGTAAGAATATCAATCTTCTCAGATTAGGGATCTATCCTTGTGACCTCATTTAACCTTAATTACTGCCCTGAAGGCCCTATCTCCAATATAGTCCAGTTGGGGGTCAGGGTTTCAACATACAAAGTTCAGTCCATAACTGAGGGAAGAAAGATTTGGGAAGAATAAAAACCATTCAGGTAAGATCTGCAGAATGCAATGATTGGGGTTATTTTTTTATTCTTCCATATATAGATATATGTGTATATTCTTGTCTTTTCTAACTTTCCGCAGTGACCATTTCTTACTCTGTGACTGGAGAGAGTATTTTAAATAGGTTTCCATCTCCCTGGTGTAACCTTTTCCTGGCAGGTGTTCCTTGGGGCTCCGTTGCTATGGCAGTGACTTATTTTCCTCATCATGAGGCTCCTGGGATCCCTTGAACTCAGGTCAGACTCTGCACAAGGTTAAGTACAGGAGCATTTGGAAAGACTTTGATTCTCTCCCGTGTGCCCTCTGCTGCAGCTGAAAACAAGACAGACTGAGATGCTGTCCAGGCATGGCTGGTCATGCAGGGCCTTACAGGGTGATAATGTCCTAAAAATAAGCTACCTTAGCCTGGAGAGGGGCAGCTGCCCTCCTAAGACCACAGAGTGGGTTAGACATGAAGCATTGCCCCACTTGCCCAAGCAGTTTTGAGGCTCTCTTGTCTTTGAGGACATCTTTAAATCTCACATCAGAATTAATGTGGTAAGTACAGAGCCCGGTCCATGTAAGGTTGAGGAGTGCTTTGCTAGTTTCTTCCCTCTCCCCGCACGGGTCCTGGCTTTGTTCACTTTCTGTTCCTCCTCTGGATAAACTGGCACTTATTGTCCTGCTTTGTCATTTGCCTCATCAAGTGGCTTGGGTGAATAGCCATTTCCCCACCATATGTGGTGAGAACTGAGGGTGGCCCGGCCCCTGTTGGTGTGCTCACTTATTTAAGGGCCTCGTGGTTTATGAATATAGCCTTGTGGGGGGGAAAACAGACACTCGGGGAGGAGCCAGCCTCTAGACTCTGGTTCTGGCTCTGTCCCAAGCTCACTTGGTAGCCTTGGACAAGTCTCTTTTCTCTACGGAACTCAGTTTACCCCTCTGAAAATGACAGATTTGGATCTCGTCCCTCAAGGATCTTCCCGCTGTGACTTGCTACAACTCACACAAGAAGCAACATTCCCATTGACATGTCTATGTCCCTCATCAAATGCTTTCTTTGACATCTCCTCCCAAGACCCATGGGTGACCCACCCCTGCCCTCTTTGTGGGAGGCAGTGTAGTATGTAGGTCAGAAGTATGGGCTCTGGAGCCAGACAAAAGGGCTCTAGTTCAGACCCCTTGCTTACTAGCAAGATGGCTTGGGTGAGTTTCTTAGCATCTCTGTGTCTATTTCCTTATTTATAAGATGAGCATATTAATAATTACCTCCTGGGGTTCTTGCGAAGATGAACTGAGATACTGTATGAAAAGTACCTGGCTTGTAGTAAACATCATTAAAGGGCATCTGCTGCAATCGTCGTTGTTCTCCTTTATCGTAAAGGAGAAGACTTTTGAGCAGCTCGCTTGGGATTTCTGAGGACAGTGAAGCCACAGGTGGTGGCAAAGTCTTAGGGTGCCAGAACTTGGCTCCACCTGCATCCTGCTTCGTATACTAAGAAGATTACTGGAGAGGGGCTGGAGACATCTTAAAAATTCCAGGTCTCTCTAATCCTCCTGAGTACCCATACATCACCTGGTGTCAGTACTCTGCATAGAAAGAAGCATGGCTCAGGAAAAGACTTATGCTCTCAATATACCTGCTGCTTTGAGGTGGAGAAGGATGGGAATAGGGAGTGAAGCAGTAGAATTCTGAAGACAAGTATAAAACAGCAGGAGGTTGGCCGCTGCTCTCTGGGCCTTCCTGCCACCAGCTTGTTGGGACACCTGCTCTGCCTTTGGACCACAGCACTGAATATCTGTGCCGGGACTTAACAATGTTCCTCACAGACCGAGGACCGCCCTTAAAGTCAGAAGATGTGGGTTCGGTTCCTAGTTCCTGTGGTCCTCAGCTGTGGAACTCAAGGCCAGTTGTCTCATCCTTGAACTTCACATCCCTGCCTCGCCCCCAGTGGCACATGCCCATTGCTTTTCTTTCCATGTTACCATTTTAGGAAATGACCCGAGGTCTGGAAGTCACCCTTAGCCCCCTTTCCTTCACTTTCAACACCCAACAAGTCTGCAGGTCTACAGCTGACAGTTGTAACTCTTTGTCATCATTCCTTCTCCATCATTTCTTAGGCCTCAGCAGCAGCTTCCGCCTGGTCTCCTTTCTCTGAAACTCTAGAGACTCCAGAACACTAGTCTGTTGAGATCCTTCTCACTTAAAAGACTTCACGGGTCCCATAATCTACTGAAGAAACCCTAAGCTCCCTGGCATGACCCCTGCTTACGTTTTTCTGGTACCTTCCAGCTCTCCCTTTGTATCCTAGCTGCACTGGACAACCTGCAATTCCCAGACAAGCTCCTCATTGTACCAAGTAGAACTAAGTTTGTCTCTAAGTGCCAGGAACACTCTTCCCACCCCTCAACACTAGGTTAACAAGATAAAAATGTATTTCTGTCTCATGTAAAAGAACTCCAAGGGTAGACATTTCAGGGCTGCTATGGTGTTCCAGTGTGTCAGGAACCCAGGCCCCTGCTACCTTGTGTATTTGCCCTTCAGTCCTGTGGCTTCAACTCCACAGTCCAAGATGACTGCTGAAGCTCCAGCCATCACATCTACTTTGAGCCAGGAGGAAAGAGGAATGAACAAGGAAAGGCATGACTTTGCCTCTAAGGACACTTCCTGCAAGTCACACTTGCTCCCACACCCTCGGCCAGAATTTTATCATGTGGCCATGCTTAGCTGTAAGAGAAGCTGGGACATTTTTATTTCAGGTAGTCTTTATTTTAGATAGCCATGTATTGAGGCAAGCAGAAATGTTTGTTTCCAAGGAAGAAAGAAGGGATGAATATTGGGTGATGCCCAGCAGTCTCTTTCACATAATCTCACATTTGGGGATTTGCACACATTGCTTTTTCTGTCTGGGACACCTTCCCTCTCCCTACACCCCCCTTCCCTGGCTTGGCCTGCTATTATTTGTCCCTTAATACTCACTCACCTCATGGCCATACTCACCCTGGCCCCCTGTGACTGTCTGGGGACTCCTTGACACCCAGTGCAACTCCATAATCCCCACCACTAATATTTCTTGTCTCAAAGATGTGCTGAGGAAGTGGGGTTATATTCTTCAGGCTTCCAGGGCCTTCCTACCTTTGGGGGAGGTTTGGGGGCGACGAGATGGCTGAATGACCTCCGAGGCCAATGACAAGTTGGTGTTCCCTGGGTTGTACACAGACCACCCACCTTCCCACAGTCGCTCTTGAGACACTGCAGTGACACTGATTAGGTCGCCCCTTCGTGATGGTGAGTGGTCGAGGTGGGGAGGGATTATTGTGATTCTGGCTTTTATTGTCAAACAATTCTTGATTTGATTTCCGCCATTTGTTGTCTCAGTTTCCACCTGGGCAACATGTGCCTTTTAGGGTGAGTGTTGACAGCTGATCTCATATGTCATTGAAATTTAAGTGCTGCACCGAAACTTAGAAGCCTCATGGGCCCTGGGGCCTCAGGTGGTACTTGTGACCTGTCAGTTACTACCACAAGCAGAATGTTTACATGTCGACATCCAGGTGACAGTTTGCTGCTTCTTCTTGCAGTTGGTCACCACTGAAGGGCGCTTCCTCAAAGACAGTTTGTACAACGAGGGAATCCTAATTGTGTGGGACCCATCTGTTTACCATTCAGATATCCCAAAGGTAAGTGGGTATCCATGGGACGTAGGGATGAGTCTTCTATTTGCCTGTAGATGTCCCTGAGTTCCTGGGTTTGAGAGTCATGGCTGACCTGGGCCATCCCTGAGGACTGGCTCTTTCAGTTTGAGGACAACACACTTCATCCGGAATAGCAGCGCGGAAGTATTCCCGTCCTATACCAGTGCCCTCCGCGCCCTGCCCCATGGTGCCGTGTTTTCATCTCTTAATTATGGTATGGATCAGGAGTAACAGGGCCCGAATTTCTCACTGGAGTGGGGTTGTGTTCATCTAATTCAGTTATTTCTTTTTTTTTTAAATTTTTTTAATGTTTTTTATTTATTTTTGAGACAGAGAGAGACAGAGCATGAGCAGGGGAGGGGCAGAGAGAGAGGGAGACATAGAATCCGAAGCAGGCAGGCTCTGAGCTGTCAGCACAGAGACCAACGCAGGGCTCGAACTCACAGACTGTGAGATCATGACCTGAGCTGAAGTCGGATGCCCAACTGACTGAGCCACCCAGGCGCCCCTAATTCAGTTATTTCTGGCGCAGATCAGCAGGAATAGACAATGGTTACTCTTACTCCTATGACAGAATCACCATGCTTGATCTACTTCCGGTCTCCAGAATTCTTCCATTTCACTCTGGTAACAACACAGGGAAGTAGGTAGAAGCGTGGTTATTTCCCTTTTGCAGGTGAGGAGACTGGACTGTGGAGAGGGGAAGTCGCCTGTCCCAGGGCTTGGTTTACTAAGCAGGGGGCACTCTTTCAGAAAGGCGACAGAAGTCTCGGGCCTGCTGGCTCCTCAGCCTCTCCAGATTGGCGCTCTCGCTGTTTGTCCTGCACGTCGGTTGGCCTCTCCCTGATGTGGCTTCAGTGCCACAGGAGAATGGTTTTAGGGCAGAAGGACGGGGTGCTTGGGGACCCTCTGGGGACACTTGATTCTGGAGTCAGACCCGGCAGGAGCCGACAGGCTCTGGTGACCCCTGGTACCCTCACCACCTCAGCCCCCGCAGTGTGGCACTGATCTCCCTGAAAACAGAAGTTGGCCAGGGTCAGGACAGGGACTTTGAACCCCCCAGATGTGGCAAGCTGTGCCCCAGTTTTTGCCCCCTTAGAGGTGGGGTTAGACGGTGCCAAGGGCCCCTTTGAGCTCTGGCAGCTTTCCCAGAGACTATGATCCTGAAGTCTGAGGCTGTTCCAGGGTCACCAGGCTCAGAATCCCCTGTGAGCATAGGCTATGTGCTGGGTCCCCTGTGCTATCAAGTGAGTGCTGTGACGTGGAGGAGTCTGGAATCTGCTCCGAGCCGAGGCACATCCCTCTCCTTGAGAAGACCATTTCCTTCTCTTTCAGTGGTACCAGAGCCCTGACTACAGCTTCTTTGAGAACTATAAGAGTTATCGCAAGCTTCATCCCGATCAGCCCTTTTACATCCTCAGGCCCCAGATGCCTTGGGAGCTGTGGGACATCATTCAAGAAGTCTCCCCGGAGGAGATTCAGCCCAACCCCCCATCCTCTGGGATGCTTGGTGAGTCTGCATCTGGGGAAGGACCTCTCGTGTTTGTTTCTAGAAGCGGTCAGCGCTCTTCTGGGATCTCATTCGTTCATTCGTTCATTCGTTTCTTTGCTCACCAAACAATTGCTAGGTTTTTGTTGTATTTGTATACTGTGCCAAATTCTAGCTAAGATCCAGAGATCACAAGATAGAATCCTTATCCATTAGGGTCTTTGGTGGTGGAGTTCAGTCAGGTGTCCAAGGCCAGGAGGGAGTAGCTGCCTGGTTGTGCCAGGAGGGAGCTTTGTGGAGGGGTGGCGTCAGCCCAGGCCTGGTCAAGGGGCAGATTTGGTGGTGGGGGCTGGGCAGGAAAGCAGAAGAGCAGGGCTGGGATTTGGAAGATGAGACGAGGAAGACACTTGCCTCAGGTATACAATTTAAGGGAGCACCAAAAAATTTCAGTAACAAATAACATCAATACAGACTCTCTTCAAAACCACAACGAATGCAAGATTTGATGCTGAGTGAAATATCAAACATTTTAAATAAAAACAGGATCAGTAATAATGTTCTGCTGAGCCATATTGGCATCCGAGGAAAAATCGAGACTCAGTAATACTTTATTCTGGATTTCAAAAATTTGTTTAATCCAGTGAGTGCCCCAGTTATGTTCCTGAAAGAGGAATGAGCTGTGAAGCTTTATTGGGTTTAGGCGTCATGAATGGAGCTGAGGGAGCTGGTGAGGGTGGGCTGAGGTCTGAGTCCAGACGGTCCTGAATGCTGGCTTCATACTTTCTTCTCGGATGCATGGAAGGGAAACTCTCCTCTGAGCCCCCACAGGGGACCCCTTTCCCTGGGGATGGATGGACAGAAAGATGGATGGATGGTTGGATGGCTGGCCCCTGCCACCCCCCATTGCATGATTTGCCTGCTCTCCTTCTGGAATGCAAACCACCTCAGGGTGGGGACTGAGTTTGATGCATTCTTCTGGGTCTGGCATAGGATAGCCCTGTGGCAACTGTACCCTAAGTTAATGAACAAGTCAGCGTTGAATGTCAGAGGCACTCCTTATAGAAAGGGATGGGGGCCATTTCAGTATCACACCTTCTTCATACTTTTTTCTTCAGCGTTTAGATGTGTGTGTGCATTTGGGGCTCTTCCAGGAGCCCTTTGGAACAGGAATGGTTGGAAAAGCACTTTCCCGTTGCCACTGCCCTGCCTTTGCCCACACAGTCCCCTGTACCACCAATCCCCCTTCGTGCCCATCCCTACTGGCCCCTGCCGGGCCCCACACCTGTGCTTCCAGGAAGTTTGTGGAAGACCTCTCCCATAGGAAGTGCTTCCTCCCGTAATTTCTGGAAGCACTTCCATTGTGCCTTCATCAGTTCATTGCAGAGCTGTCTTTTTTCCCCACATTAGACCAGAGGCAGCCAGAGAGGGCTTTCCCCATAACTGATTCCTCTGGAACAAAATTGCTGCTAAGCAGTTTACAGTTTTGCTATCAGTGAGAACTGCTTCATCGCAAACGCTCCCCATATTTATGGCTGACAGAGGGGTCTGAGAGCCACCATCTTATTGTATCCTGGCAACAGCCTGTGTGGTAGGAGGAGTGGGCGGATCACCCCTTGGGGCAGATGGCGAGGGACGTGTCCTGCAGGCGATGTCTGAGCCAGGTGGGGACAGGAGGGTGGTAGCAGGAGTCTCCAGCCTCTTGTTGGCACAGTGTTCTGGAAGCACCAGCCTGGCAACACCGCTTCGGCTGCATCTCCTGCCCAAAGGAGCAGAGCCCAGTGATACAGACCATGTGTGCTCCTGTTCCCACTGCCCTCCTCCCGGCCCGGGGGAAGGTCCATCTCCCTAAGCACTGCAAGAAGCAACTTCTCCCAATGAGCACCATCCACCAGGCTCCTATGGGATGTAAAAGTGCTAGAAAGTACTATCTATGTGTGATGGTCCCGTCACCTCAGTCGTCTTGTCCTCTCTCTGCATATAGCTCATTCGCCCTGATAAGTTCGGTGACCGGTGGAGCGCTTCAGTCCTCTAGTGCTTAGGGGGGGACCTGTCACATATCAGCCTCTGACCTAGGTGCCAGGGATACAAAGGCACACAGGACACAACGTCCCGAGGAACAGCTTGTGGGATTGGCCTACTGGCAGAGCTTGGGAATCACAGCAATAAACAGAAACCCCGGATAGACATCTCCCCAGATTTGGGTCCCTGAGCTGCCGGGCTCATGGGGCACAAGCTCAGGATGCTGGGGTGGGTCGCTGGGCAGGACTTACCTCCGCTCCCCTTTTCAGGCATCATCATCATGATGACGCTGTGTGACCAGGTGGATATTTATGAGTTCCTCCCGTCCAAGCGCAAGACTGATGTGTGTTACTACTACCAGAAGTTCTTTGACAGCGCCTGCACGATGGGCGCCTACCACCCCCTACTCTTTGAGAAGAATCTGGTGAAACACCTCAACCAGGGGACAGATGAGGACATTTACCTGCTTGGGAAAGCTACGCTGCCTGGCTTCCGGAGAATTCGCTGCTGAGCGTGGGCTTCCTGGTCAGGTCCCCTCACCCTTCTCCACCGAGCGTGGGCAGATCACATTCCCGAACAATCACAGCCTGCACCGTGGGCCTTCTGTCAGCAAGAGCCTCGGGCTGCAGGAGTCCCAAGAGCAAGCATCCAGGTCCAGCCTGCCCCGTAGCTGCAGAGGTGTGTGTGTGACCCCCAGAGCCTCCTGCCACACACATGTGCACACACACCTAGCATTCTTTCCACATACAGGCAAATGCGGGATCCACCTTTCTCCCCAGGGCTGCCAAAGCTGGGCTGTTTTCCCCACGGGAGTGGCGTTATTCTCACAAACCAGCACTCTCTGTTGCTTGAAATCTGCTCCTAGATACTGAATTCGTGTTTTAAAGAAATTCTCCTAAATGATGATTTGCCCTAAATGATGATAAGGTGGCTCTGGGGACCAGTAGGTGGTAGGGAGCGTAGGACACATCCTCGATTCCTCTAGAACAAAGCTGCTGCCAAGCTCCATGCCCTCGGGAGAGGTGGCATTCCTGTCACTCTAGCTGGTTTGGCGGGTCCTTAACCTGGGTGCTTGTGGGCAAAGGGTCTTGCCGAACGCACATCCTCTCCACAGGGCGATGAGAGGCACAGAAGGGCACAGGCTCCATCCTCCAGCTGCTTGCGAGCTCGGGAGGGGCCGCACACTTGCTCTGTCTGTCGGTCGGAGAGGGCTTCTCTGAGCTGGGCTGTGGAGGAGATTTTAGAGGAAGAGGAGAAACAGGCCAAGCAGACGCTTGACTCATTTGAGTTGCGTTTTCCTTTCTGCCTTTATTGCCCACATTTATTCTCTTAGGTCTGCCTGAACTTAGGGGCTCAGATGATTTTTTGAGGAACCCCCCCCCAACCCGTCTGAGGCAGGGAGTGCAGCCCCCTGGCAGACACCAGGCAAGCCAGATGCCAAAAACCTGATTTGTCCATGCTCAGCCTGGCCTGACCCTACCCTGCAGTGGGATTTGCACACTGCGCCCACTGCTTCCTTAACGCCCACCCCGCCCCACCCCTGACTGCCATCTTGTTTTCCCCTTTAAAGCAGTGGGTTTTTTTTTTTTTCTCTCTCGCTCAAATTATTTTTCAACATTTTCTGCTTTACAACAGTATCCCGATCTGATGATTTCTTTGACCTTCCCGGGCCTTTTGCGGGATGTCTCTCAGGGAGTGGGGATGTGGTTCCCTAGCATTTAAAGTTGCTCTCGGAAGTCAGAACCTTAGAGATCATAACCGATTCTCACAAGGTTTATCAGACGGCCATGCCCTCTGGCCCTCCAGCAACGGTGCAGCGTCAGAGTCTCCAGACAGAGGCCCTCGCACCCTGGTCTGCCAACAGGCTTCCTGGGTAGTTGTGCTACCCCATTCCCTGGTGGAGAAGCATACTGGGCTAGGCCAGCCCTGCCGTGTGGAGAAGGCAGAGCGCTCGCTCAGGGTCACAAAGTAATGCTGTAGAGCCAGGGTTCCTAGACCCGGGCGTTTGGACTCCTGGCCTCATGTGCTCAAGGGCCCCTCAAGCTTGAGCTCTAGATCAGCTGTCTGGGAGCTGGAGCTGGCTCACTTGCTGCCAAACCCTTGGTTGATAGAAGAGTAGAAGGACCCCAGAGGAAGAAGCCCCGGGTTTTCAAATTGATGCTCCCCCCGCCCCGTTTACCAGCCATGCCACCATTGGTGAATTCTCTCTGAGCCTCTGTTTCCACGTCTTTAAAATGGGGGGATGATGAGCCTACCTCACAGGGCTGTTCTAAGGGTTATATGAAACACCTATCCTGGTTCTGTCCTAGGAGGTTCCCTGCGCATGGTGGCTTCCTCCCTCCCTCCCTTCCTTCCTTTTCTAAGGACCTGCTGTGTGCTCACACCTGGGCAAGACCTTGCTTTGAGGGAGGCCGGAGAAGGGGTCCTATCATCAGGGAATTAACTCTCCTATTGGGACACCTGCCTGGAATGCCCAGGAAACCATCTGAGGCAGTGGAACGTGCAGAGGGTGTCCCCCCGCCGTACCCCCCCCCCCCCCGCCTCCTTCTCCTCCTCCCCCTCCTCTTCCTCCCTGCTTGCAGTTCTGACCTCTCTGCTTGGGGATAGGCAGCGCACTTGGGCCGCTTCTTGCTGTGTGGGGAGTCTTTCCCCTCTCCGGGCCCGGGCCCATAAAACATTGCTTTATGTTCTGATTTGACGTGCTTGCTGCAATCTCTGAATCACAGTGAGAGGCAGGTGGCATTCCATCAGCAGGAGGTAGGTGTTGGTGTGGACAATGAGACTACACTGGGTAGATGCTAGCTTTAATTGTTATTATTCATCTAAGGGATCAAATTAATTTAATTCTGTGTTGTCTATGGAAACTAGTAAACTGCAGATAAGCTAGGGGTATTATTGTTGGTCTGGTGAGATGTTTAATGTTTGCGACAGATAATTCAGAAATGGTGACTGCACGCTGCGTTTGGAAAGTCCCCGTCTTGAGGGGGTCGCGTCTTCGTCAGTAGCCATCGCTCTATCCTATATCATGAGGTCCCCTGGCTCTTCAGTCGCAGAAACTGTTCACGTTGGTCTGGAGACCTCGATCTCAGAAGTGTCTGCACCGTGCCTGATCCGATCATGAATTATCCAAAGATGATGTAAAATTTTAAAATAAACGTGTTTTTCAAAAAGTTTATCCCTCTCTCCTTACTTGCTAAGGGAACGAACTACTGGTGGTCAACTTTTATCTCCAAGGAGGACACAGCTGGAGTCTCGGAGCCCTGAATCTCTCCACTCCCCCGGGAAGAAGGATGCTCACCTACGTAGCAAACAGCATCTTTGAGATATTGACCGATTGTTGTTGTTGTTGTTGTTGTTGTTGTTGTTGTTGTTGTTTTCCTTTTGCTCTTGCTTGGGTTCACGTGACTAAGTTGTTTGTCCAGCACCTCAGGGAAAGGATGCTGTAGGACAGGAAGCAGGATGGAAGGAAGGTCTTTACCTTGGTTTCCAAAATCCTAAAACCCTTAAGGGACTGAGGTCCCAAGAGGATAGCCAAAATGTTTGGACAAAAAATCTCAGAAGCAGGAATAAGGAGAGAGGAGAATTCCTTTTCTCTGTGAACTGTGCCCCTCCCGTTAGGGATTGGATATGTCCCCCTAAACCACATGACACTCACTATACTGTAGTCTATTAAGGGTGCAGCAGCACTGTGTCTGCAAAAACTGTTTGATCAAAAGATATTTTATTGTGGGACATCTGGGTGGCTCAGTCAGTTGAGCGTACCACTTTGGCTCAGCTCATGATCTCTAGGTTCCTGAGTTCGAGCCCCATATTAGGCTCCCTGCTGTCAGTGCAGAGCCCCCATTGGACCCTCTGTCTCCCTTCCTCTGCCACCGCCCCCCCCCACCACCATTTGCACTCTCTCAAAAATAAACATTAAAAAATATATGTTATTGCTAAAAAATGCGAGGCATCCTCTGACCTTTCAGGGAGTCCTAAGTGGAGGGTCTTGCCTGGGTGTTGCTAGCTTCTGCCCGCTCGGGGTGCTGGTGGCTAAAGGCTGGGGTGGCTGTGCCCGTTTCTGAAAATACGACAGCTGTGAAGTTTGCCACACCAATTGACTCTTCCTTTCACAGACGATTCCTCTGTAGCATGCGATCCTGTTTGACACCTTTTACCCACAGTAGAACTTCTTTCAGATTTGGGGTCAGTCCTCTCAAACCTTGCCGCTGCTTTATCACCGAAGCGTATGAGGTTGTCAATCCTTTGTTGTCATTTCGACGGTCTTCCCAGCGTCTTCACCGGGCGTAGAGTCCATCTCAAGAAACCGCTTTCTTGGCTCGTGCATGAGAAGCAACTCTTCATCCATTCAAGTGTTATCATGAGATTGCAGCAGTTCAAATGTAATGATAGTGAACAAGTTTGAAATATTGCGAGAATTGCCAAAATGTGACACAGAAACAGGAAGTGAGCAGATGCTGTTGGAAAAATAGCACCGACAGACTTGCTTGATGCAGGGTTGCCCCAGACCTTCAAAAAAAAATTGTTTTTTAATGCAGTGTCCACGCAGTGCAGTAAAGCAAAGTACAACAAAACAAGTGATGCCCGTATGTACTTCGGACCCCAGCACCCAATGCCTTCGTGTTGTACGTTCCCTGGAACTCTGATGTAATGCCCTATCAACAAAGATTGGGTTTCTGTCTGGATCCCAGTAGAAAGGGAGCTCAAAATAGAAGTGACAGTCAGTTTGGGAACGGAGATTTGTGCTTGCCGCATTTTACAGTGGCCCTCATTCTCTGTAAGGTCCTCTTAGCTGGTGAGCTGGGAGGGCGGGGACCCGCTATCTGGGCCTGGAAGGGACCTTCTGCAATACCTCAGGCTGCCTCCCCCACCCCCCACACCTATTCCTAGCTCCCAGGCCTCCTGTGTGGCCTTGGTTTCCTCTTCTCCTGTGACCCTCGGGGCAGCCTTCCTGGCTGTGATGTGATGTGACAGGGAGTGCACTAATGCTCCAGGGTCACTTTCCACTTTTTCAACCCATAAAATTCATCCCTGTGAGCTGGGATCATGGCATCAGCTGCAAGAGAGAGGAAAAGACCTTCCTGGCGCCTACAAAATCCCACCACCTCATGCATTTATGCCACCATCCAGTCCCTCCTCAGGATTGGCTAGGAAACAAGCTGATAATGGGAAGAGGAATTCTGTTCAGCCCAGTGAGTCCCCAGGAAACACCTACTGTGAGTGGCACTGGGAGACAGTGATGAATAGTCACAGCGCCTGTCCTCCAAGAATTTGGGGCCTGGGAGAATGGGCCGGCCCGCCTGTGAGCAGTGTCATGGTCACGTGAGAGACGAGTGGTGCCATTTCCTGGAGAACTAAAGCTAGGCAGTACACTTATGTTGTTCGGCACGCATTTGTAACGGCATAGAAGGCAAACACCATGCAAATGCCAAAATGGGGAAGTAGGATCATACAAGGAAAAGTACAATAATGAAGTTATAGAAAATAAGATTGATTTTGACAGGAATTGGGGTAGTCTTTATCTCTAAAAAAATGTTAAAGTTTATTTATTTTGAGAGAGGTGGGGGGATGGACAGAGAGAGAGAGAGAGAGAGAGAGAGAGAGAATCCCAAACAGGCTCCGTGCTATCAGCACAGAACCTGATGCAAGGCTCGAACTCACGAACTGTGAGATCATGACCCAAGCCAAAACCAAGAGTTGGACGTTTAGCCAGCTAAGCCACCCAGGCATCCCGGATTTAGGTAGTCTTAATGGGTGACAGTCTTAAGAGATGGACAAGATTCTCTTTTTACTTTAAATGCTTTTTCTGAGTATAAAAGTAGTACAGGGGTGCCTGGGTGGCTTAGTCAGTTAAGTGTCTGAATCTTGATTTTGGCCCAGGTCATGATCTCACAGTTCGTGGGTTCGAGCCCCGCGTCGGGCTCTGTGCTGACAGTTCAGAGTCTGGGGCCTGCTTCGGATTCTGTGTCTCCCTCTCTCTGTGCCCCTCCCCGCTCATACTCTGTATCTCTCTCTCTCTCTCTCAAAAATAAATAATAAAGATTAAAAATTAAAAAAAAAAACAAATAAAAGTACATATTTGCTGTCAAAAGCACAAAACCATAAAGGGAAAAAGTCATCTGCATTCTTTCATCCAAAGATAATCCCTGCTAGTAGTTCCCAGTTGTGTTTTAAAATACTATATATATACACACATACAAAATACCACACACACACACACACCCCTCACTTTTTTTTTTTAATTTAAAAAGACATCATAAAAGTGTCTCCAAATCAGTAAGGATCTCTTTGTAATTATGCCTTGTAATGGTTGCATGATATGCTATTATAAAAATGTGTTATAATTTATACAATTTTCTTTAGAATTGGACATGTAATTTCTTTGCACTTGTTCCCCCTCCCCCCCCCCCCCCCCCGAATACCTGCACATATAAGCATATGTCATCATCTCTGACTGCATTTGGAGGTGGCAAGTGGGTAGGATAGGTAGTCTTTTCCTCTCAGGAATTGTGGCTGGAAGAATCTTAGAGGAAAGTGCTGGAATAGTCTTAGAAAATCAGAAAAGGGAACAAACCAAAGGAAGCACTCTAAGATTGCTAGAACCTTTGTGACACTTTCTGGTTTATTATTTTGTTATTCCTTTTTGTCTTCTCCATAGAAATTAGTGAAAGCCTGGAAACGGAAGAGTGCGTATTAGTTACATTAGTTTTCCTAACAAATGGCCAGCCGCTCAAACCACAGTAAACGTATTCACACAGCGTCTGTGAGTCAGTTGGGGAGTAGGTTAGCTAGGTGCTTCTGGCTTGGGATCTCTCACAGATTGTGGTTAAGATGGCAGCCGGGGCTGCAGCCATCTGAGGGCTTAACTGGGAGCTGGTTGGTCTCCTCCCAAGACGGTTCTCTTACATGGCTCTGAGGTCCGGGGTGGTGCCACTGGCTGGGCTCTGTGGTCAGAGGGAGCCACTAGCTGGGCTCTGCAATCACTTCTGGTTGGGTAAGGTCTCAGGCCGTGTTCCCCAGCGGGCTGGTGTCACTGGACTCTGTGATTGGGCAGGGCTATAGGCTGGACTCCACAATCTCTCCTGGTTGGTTGCCGTATCAGGCTGTGCTCTCAGATGGTTCCGCTGGCCTTACTCTGTGTTCAGAAAGACTCTGGAGAGGGCCTCAGGTTGTGCTTTGTGATCAGTCAGGGCTGTAGGCTGATTTTTGTGCTCTGGCAGGCTGCTGGCTGTGCTCCACTGGTACTGTGAAGGGAGGAAATATGGCTGGTGGGGAGCAATTAGGATTTGGAAGCTTTGAGTGTATTTTGCATGTGGTAGGGTTAAGGTCAGTAAGGCAGACTGTAGTAGCCAGGCTTCAAAATGACCCCCAATGACCCTCACTTCCTGGTATTCGTGTCCTTAGGTAAGGACATTCCTTCCCCCACTGAATAGTGCCAATCTGTGTTACCAATAGGATACTGAGGAAATGACAGTGTGTTGCCTCTGGGGTTAGGGCACAAAGACATTTGGATCACTTGCTCTAGGTGAAGCCAACCACCAAATCATGAGGACACCCCGGCAGTCCTGTGGAAAAGTCCTGAGAACTGAGGCTTCTTGTCAACAGCCAACAGAAACTTGCCAGCGGTGTAGAAGCAAGGTTTCTGGCCAGGTTCTGTGGTCGGAAGAGGCCTCCAGCTGTATTCTGCAGTTGGGTGGAGCTAGAGGCTGTTCTGCGGTCAGGCAGAGCTCCTGTCTGGGTTCCTTCATCAGGTTGGGCTGCAGGCTATGCTCTGCGACTGAGTCCAGTCACCCTCTGGGCTTCCTGCCTGCGTCAGGCCACAGGTTGTGCTCAGCAGTCAGGCAGGGCCACAGGCTGGGGTCTTCTGCTGGGCGTGGTTATAGGCTGGGCTCCATGGTTTGGCAGGACCACAGGCTGAGCTCTGAGCCTGACTAGGGTCACTATTCAGGCTCCCTGGTTATGCAGAGTCAGAAGCTATGCTTAACCGTTGGACAGGGTGGCTGGCTCAGCTCCCGGCCCAATCAGGGTTGAAGGATGAGCTCCACAGTTGCCCTAGTTTGTTGGCAAGGTCTCCTGGACAGGTGGTACTGGAGCCTGTGCTCAGCAGATGGGTGGGGCTTGCACATTTGTTTCCCTGCCCCAGCAGAGCAGAACAGGCTCCCCAGTCTACATGGCCCCTTGACTGGGACTCAAATTGGGCAGAAGTGCCAATGGAGCTCCCTGGCCAAACAGGGCCACCAGCTTGGTTCTGCAGATAGATGGGCAGAGCCACCGGCTGGAATCTCTGTTTGAGTGCTGCTGCATGCAGAAATGAGATCCACCAAGATCTGAGCACTGGTTGTGGTAGGCTCTGTCCCCTTCTTCAGCCCAGCAGATTCCCCCAGTGATCCCCTTGAAATGAAACCCAAATGCCCCTCCTTCCCCCCCCCCCCCACCAGGAAGCATCCCACAGTGCTGGGGGAGCTGGATGTCCACCTTGGGCTCTCTTTTCCCACTGGAGAAACCAGAGTCTCAGGGGCACCCACTCTGTAGCACTAAGTGGGGGAAAGGGCAATGCATTTACAGTGAAGGGTAAGGCTCTTCTTGTGGTCCTTTTTGGTCTCTGTGGCCCCAGGGAGTGCTTCAGCCTCCCCTCTCGGTTGTGGGATTTTCACAATAGTGTTTTGTCTACAGATAGTTGCTAGTTCATCTTCCTGTGAGGGGAGCTGAAGTAAGGAATGACCTGTGCCCCCATTTTCATGACATCACCCCATGTATCTTTTCAAGTATTTACCAGATATTTGTATATCTTTTTGGAGAAATACCTATTCAGATCTTTTGCTCATTTAAAAAAAAATGGGTTAATTTGTCTTTTAATTTTTTTAGAGTTTTTGAACATTTATTTATTTATTTTGAGAAAGAGAGAGAGCACATGTGCCCGCACAAGTGAGCAGGGGAGAGGCAGAGAGAGGGAGACAGAGAGAGAGAGAGAGAGAGAGAGAGAGAGAGAGAGAAAGAAAGAAAGAATCCCAAGCAGGCTCCAAGCTGTCAGCACAGAGCCCAGTGCAGGGCTCCATCTCATGAACCATGAGATTATGACCTGAACTGAAATCCAGGATCAGACTCCTAACTCTTAACCTGGGTGACTGGGCCACCCAGGCACCCCATAATTTGTCTTTTTATATTTGGATTTTTTTTAGAGTTCTTTATAAGTCAATTGTCAGATATATGATTTGCCAGTATTTCTCCCATTCTGTGGGCTACCTTTCACTTCCTTAATGGTATCATTTAAAGCATTTAAAGCATTAAAGCATGTTTCTATGAAGTTTATTTTTCTTTTGTTGCTTGTGTTTTTGGCATTGTATCTAATAAAACCTTGCCTAACCCAAGGTCATTAAGATTTATTTCTGTTTTCTTCTAAGAGTTTTATGCCTTTAGCTCTCATATTTAGGTCTATGATCTATTTTGAATTAGTTTTGGGCTAGGTATAAGGCAAGGAGTCCAACTTCATCTTTTTTTTTTTTTTTTTGGTATGTAGATATTCAGTTACCCCAATGCTGTTTGTTAAAAAGATCTGATATACTCACGACCATCCTTTTGCTTATAAGCTTTTTTGGGGTCTCATTTGGTTTTAGGTGTGTTTCTTAAAAACAACATATTACTAGATTTTGTTTTCCAACTCAGAATGTTAGCCTTTTAACAGGAATATTTTAACTTAATTTAAATTCATCTTAATGAACCATCATAATTGTTATCTTTTTATTTTTATTTTTTTTTTATTTTTATTGAGAGAGAGTGTAAGCAGGGGAGAGGGGTAGGGGGAGAAAGACAGAGAGTCTTTGGAGCTCAATCCCACGACCCTGGGATCATGACCTGAGCCAAAACCAAGAGTCGACTGAGCCACCCAGGCACCCCCATAATTGTTATCTTTAACTGTCACCTTCTTTCATTCTGGTTTTATACTTCCTTACTTACTGTTTCTTTTGTTTTCTCCTTTTATTATATGGGCTTCTCATTTTGTCATTTTCAGAGCTTTGTATAATATACACTCTATATAGTGTACTATATATCTTATATTTCATTCTAACTTGAAGTTCTACCAAAGCACTTTAATTCATATTTCACTCCTTGTCAGAGTCAGAAATGAAATGATATCTTATATTTCTGTATGAACAAGATAAGATTATTCTCTATTCCTTATCCTTAATCTTTGTTAATATTAAGATTTTAGATTCAGAATATGACTGTGGTTTGGAGAATTATTTTTGATGATATCATTCAGTTTTATAACCAGAGTTACAGTGTATTTCAAGGAAGATTTCTATTTTAAATTGATTACTTACTCAGCAACAATCATTTTATATGCTGCAACATCCCCCAAATTTTTTTTAATGTTTATTTTTGAGACAGAGAGAGACAGAGCATGCGCAGGGGAGGGGCAGAGAGAGAGGGACACACAGACTCTGGAGCAGGCTCCAGGCTCCAAGCTGTCAGCACACAGCCTGACACAGGGCTCGAACTCACAAGCTGTGAGATCATGACCTGAGCTGAAGTCGGACGCTCAACTGACTGAGCCACCCAGGCTCCCCTGTAACATCCCCAATCTTAATGCTCTTAATTTGTTCCATTTATCATTCTGGTGTACATCTTCAAAAAATTGTTTCAAGGATACACAGGTACTTACATATCTGAAAGTTTCTTTCTGTTTTCATGAGAAACAATTTGCCTGGGTATAAAATCCTAGGAATAAAAATGTTTTCTTTCAAAAACTGCACAATGGAATCATATTCCTATCTGGTTGTAAGGTTCAAAAGTTAGTATAAAAGGCAAAAAGCACACATAGTCAAAATTTCTCCCGAAAAATTCCTTAAAAGTGCCCTAACCCCAGATCTGGACCCTCGAAAACTCAAAAGCCCAAGATGATCTTCTAGATGTTTCTCCTCTCCCTAAAGCAGTGAAAGCCCAACATCTGCTAGCCCAACATAATTTTGAAAGTGGACTCTTGCTAGGCAAATCATGAATTATTTTATATAGTTAAACAGATTGCTCCCAAAAGCCCAGTCCTGGGGTGGGGGGTGGGAGGGGGTGGGTGGGGGAGGAGTCTCTCTTTCTAGGCTCATCAAGCTTGGCTCAGGTTCAAGGGGTCACAACAGGAGGGGAAGGGAACACTGATTGTCCCATAGCTCTGTTGTGGAATTAGGAAGAGAGGACTGTGGTGAAAGCTGGCAAAAACTCTAGAAGTTCAGATTCCCTGAAATATCCGGGAAATTGAAAACTCAGTGTGGTGTGAGCAGTCTGTAGCTCCAACAACACGGAATATAGTAGTGAGGAGAGGTGGCAAGAATGGCGGGTGCCTGGCGCTGGTGTTCATAGAAGAAAAAAGAAGGGAGGAAAGTGATGGCTGTCGTGAAGACAGGTCCACTATTTGGGTTGAGATTTGAAGGGGCTGGAGCTTCAATGAAAGGGCCAAGGTCAAAGCATGAAGCAAGATTTGGGGAAGCAAGAATGATCTCTGACAGAGAAGTCCCTTATGGAGGGGGTGCGTGTACGCACCTCGGTCAGCCAGGAAGTGGGGGCAGGGGCAGCGAGAGAGTGGAAGCTACAGACTAGTGTGGTTGTTTTGAGCAACTGAATTTTTTGCCTTTAGCTATGAAAGTGACCCACTCTTCCCAGTGGGAAGACCAGTGAGATCTGGTCTGTCCTTCTGTGGTAATGAGGTCTGTGTTTGTCTCTAATGACATCTCTGCTCTGGGGCAACCTACAGGTGGGCCTGTCTAGCTGGGCCAGCCCAGCCAGGACTGCCGCCTCAGATCCTGGCATCACCCAGAGCTCTCCCTGTGCTTCCTCAGATATTTATTTTTACCTCTTTCCAAAGAAAGATTGAGCAGGACACTCTAAAACCCACCCGCCAAAAGTCTATTGGAGGCGTGATTAGATGAAGGGAAAGAACCAGTCTTAGGCCCAGACGTGAAAATGGCTGAAAGTCTTAAACTCTGCAGCTCAGGTTGAGACAAAAGCTGTGAGCCTTTGTGAATCTCTATGGAAAGAGATCAAAAGAGAAATATCTGATAGGTCTTTACACGAATACCTCTTTTCCAAACAGCAAACCACCCGTTCTCGGAACATATTGCACAGGGGAAGTGTGTGGCCCTGGGTACTGAGTAATAAAGTAGTATTCAACGGAGAGTTCTAGATGAAAGTGAAAACACAGAGAAACCCTGAGTAGCCACTTTTATAATAAAATAATGCAACCGCAGTTGATTCTAATGCTCCAGGCTGTGCTTACTTACCAAAAGAAGGGAGTTAGTGGTTTGGCCGGTGGGGACCATGCTGATCTCACTGTCTGCTATATACTTGGCCAGCAGTTAGTAATCTCAGCTTTTTCCCCTTCAGTTTCACTCATGGGAGTTATTTCCTATCAGGCCCTGGTAAATTCCATCAGAAGCCACGTTGCAGTATTCCCCGTTTACCAGCTGGGAGGACCCCAACACTGCCAGCCCACTACTCAAGTGTGGGAACACTTTCTAGGTTTAATTTTACACCGGAGTTTCTACTGTTGCCCAACTCAGCAATCTTCACTTAGGACAGACTCTCTAGTTCAGACCCAAAGTTCACTTAAAACTCTTTGACTCTAGTGCCCACTAATCCTGCCGGCTATCTCTTTGCACCCTCTTATTTTAGAACTTTTAAAAACTATAAAATTTGTTTGTCCATCCACCCACCCATCCACCTGTTATCCAACTGCTCAATGCTGATGTATATAAATTATGCCCCGCAATGGTGCCATGAGATGAAGTTACAAAAACTGTAATGACAATGATAATGACCACCAAAACGGTGGCGTAGAAGACCCCAGCTCCCATCCCCACATACAGATCAATCATTAGACAGCTAGCTGTGAACAAAAACCGCTCTGGGATCCACCTAAGAAGTTTTAGCAACACAGTGGAACAACAGAACCCGAGCATAACCACACGAGAAGAAGGGCGGCTGCATTTTGCCTGAGTCACCCCACCTTGCAAACTGGTGTTGCCCAGTGTCAAGCAGGGATTTCCCAGCTAGAAAGAGCTCCCCTTGTCAGGAAAGGAGAAACAGGCTGAGCAACCAGCTTCTCCAGCTTTTCATGGCATCACAGAAAAGGCCTGCTTCAGTCTCACCCAACCCAGACAGGCAAACCCGAGATGTAATACAGATGGCGAGGAATGAAAAGGAAAGCAGGGCCTACCAATAGCAGCCATGCAGCAGGAACAGTTGTGGTTCGGTGGGCCTGCTTCACAGATAAACCAGGCAGCTTTCACTCCTGAAGAAAGAACCAGTGGCCAGCACAGCTCCCAGATCCCTGCATATTTTACCAGCTTTCACCCTACAGGTATTTGTGTTCACTGATGCCAGCCACTTGAGTCCCTCCTGCTCCATCACCACCCCCTCCCTATCCCCGCCAGAGCCTGGGAATCACACTGGCAGCCAACTCAGGCCTCTGTGGCTGCATCAGAGCAAACCACTGGCCTGGATCTTCACGGCTGACCCCGCTGCCATGTGTGCACTCAGGGCGAGACCCGCCAGCAGCTCCCTCGCATGCTGTTGACCTGACGTCCATCACCAGCCTTTACTGCAGTGCACGCACCCAGCAATACTACCGTGCAGCTGTGGGAAGGCATGATGCCAGCCAGGGTGCCCCACAGCTGCTTGTGGGCCCAGATCAGGCCCTGTCTTCTGTCACTGGCCTGCACCACTGTACTAACCTGTAGCCAGCCCCTCCATCTGTGTAGTCGCACCCCCTGGCCCCACCCCTGTCACCAGCCTCCACTGAGGTATACACATGTAGTGGGAGATCATACAACAAGGGGAGATCATGCTGATACCCAGGGCATTCATAGCTGCCATAGAGTCTGTAGTTGTCCCTGGCCCTTTCCGTCTGTCCTGGATGTGTGTGTCTGCAACTGGCTCCTGCCACCACATAGGCACTTGCAGCTGGCTCCCACTGCTGAGTGGCATACCACCAGCTCTGGCCACTACCACTGCCTGTACCCTGGCCATGGAGGTGCCACTGAAGATCACAATAGTTCTTGCAGCTATTACTCATTTCCCCATCCAACAAGTCTTCCCCAAGGACACATAGTTGTTGATACTGGGGACTCTGGTGGCTTGAGATGAAGAAATATGCCTCCCCCTGGACCTGGTATTGCCACATGCTCACACATGGAGCCCTGCACCACTAGACCTGGGATCACAGCACACTCCAGCATGCCCCCACCTGCAAGTGAAAGTCTTCCCTTACCAAAGTCAGCCCCTAAAACTAGAAGAAGTGACTGCTTCTTCCAATGCATAGCCACCTACACAGGGCTACAGGAATCATTGAGAATAAGGTGCCTGGGTGGCTCAGTTGGTTAAGTGTCCAACTCTTGACCTTGGCTTAGGTCATGATCTCGCAATTCATGGGTTTGAGCCCCGTATCGGGCTCTGTGCCGATGGTGTGGAGCCTCCTTGGGATCTTTCTGTCCTTCTCTCTGCCCTTTACCTGTTTGTGCTGTCTCTCTCTATCTCAAAATAAATAAGTAAACTTTTAAAAGATTAAGGGAAACATGACTCCACTAAAGGAATACAGTAAGCCAACTAGTAATTGGCCCCAAAGAATGGAGATCTAAGAATTGTCTGACAAAGAATTCAAAATAATTGCTCTAAAAACACTCAGAGAGAAGCTGAAAGAGAACAGAGATAAACAAATTAATGATATCAGGAAAATCAAAATAAGTTTGACAAAGAGAAAACATGAAAAAGAACCAAACATGGATTTGAAGAATACAATAACTAAAGAATTCTATTGAAGACTTCAATAGAGAGCTTCAACAACAAACTTGACCAAGCAGAAGAAAGAATCAGTGTGCTAGAAGACAGACCAATTAAAAGTATCAATCAGAGGAGCAAAAGGAAAACAGAATAAAAAGAGCCCACAGGACTTATGGGACACCAAGAGAAATAAGGTACATATCATTGGAGTCCCAGAAGAGAGGGAAAAGGGATAAAAAGCTTATTTAAAGAAGTAATGAAGGGGTGTCTGGGTGGCTCAGTCAGTGAAGTGTCCGACTTCAGCTCAGGTCATGATCTCACAGTCCGTGAGTTGGAGCCCCACGTCGGGTTCTGTGCTGACAGCTCAGAGCCTGGAGCTTGCTTCAGATTATGTGTCTCCATCTCTCTGACCCTCCCCTGCTCTCTTTCTTCCTCTCTCTGTCAAAAATAAATAAATGTTAAAAAAATTTTTAAAAAGAGGTAATGGCTGAGAATTTCCCAAATCTGAGGAGAGATTTAAATTTAAATATGCAAATTCATGAAGCTAATAGGTCACCACAAAGTATTAAACCAAGGAGGTCTTATCCAAGACACAGTATAATGAAATAGTCTAAAAGACAAGGAATTTTAAAAGAACTAAGAGAAAAAACATTCTTCCAGCAAGGAAACCCTATAACACTATTGGTGAATTTTTCAGTAGAGGTCTTGCAGGCCAGGAGAGAATAAGATGACATATTCAAAGTACTGAAAGAAAGAAACTGCCAACCAAGAATATTCTACCCAGTAGAACTGTCCTTCAGAAATGAAGGTGAAATAAAGACCTTCCCTAATAAAAAAAAAAAAGCTGAAGGAATTCATCACTGTTGAATCTTCTTTGCAAGAAATGATGAAAGAAGTTTTTCGAACTGAAACAAAAGGATGCTATTTAATAACGTGAAAATATACAACACTGGTAAATATAAACATAGGTTCCAAATACTCAAAGACAATGTGGCGCTATTCAACTCGAGCACGAGGGTTAAAAGACAAAAGTATTAAAAATAACTATAGCTATAACAATTTGTTACTGGACACACGATACAAAAAGATGTAAACTATGACATCAAAAACATAAAAGTGGGGAGTAAGTGGGTAGAGTTTTTGTATGCAATTGAAGTTAAACCCTTATCAGCATAAAATAGAGCATTATTCATATAAAATGTTTTATAAACGCCTCACAGGAACCACAAAACAATACCTAGAATAGAATCACAAAAGATAAAGAGAAGAAAATCAGAGCATACCATTAAGGAAAATCATTAATTCACAAAAGAAGGCAGCAAGAGATGAGGAAAGGGTCAAAGAAGTATAAAACAGCCAAAAAAGACTATGATGACATTAGTAAGTCCTTACCTATCAATAATTACCCTAAAGGTAAGTGGATTGAATTCTTCAAAGACATCAAGTGGTGGATGGATAAAGAACAACAACCAAATATATGGTGCCTAGAAGATATCCAATGGGGAAAGGATGGTCTCTTCAATAAATGGAGCAGGGAAGACTGGATAACCACATGTGGAAGAATGAAATTGGACCCCTACCTTACACTACTCACAAAAATTAACTCAAAAGGGACCACAGATTTAAATTAAACATAAGAACTGAGACCACAAAACTCATAGAAAAAAATCACATGAAAAAACTGTTTTAACATTGGACTTGGCAATGATTTTTAGATAGACACCAAAAACAAAGGTAACAAAAACAAAAATAAACAAGCAGGACTACATTGAACTAAAAAGCTTCTGCACAGCAAAGAAACAATCAACAAAATGAAAAGACAACTTACAGAATGGAGAAATCATTTACAAATCCTGTATCTGATAAAGAGTTAAAAATTCAAAATTTATAGAGGTGGCTGGGTGGCTCAGTTGCTTAGGCGTCCGACTTTGGCTCAGGTCATGATCTCATAGTTTGTGGGTTCGAGCCCCATGTCGGGCTCTGTGCTGTCAGCTCAAAGCCTGGAGCCTGCTTCAGATTCTGTGTTTCCCTTCCTCTCTGCCCCTCCCCTGCTTGTGCTCTGTCTCTCTGTCTCTCTCAAAAGTAAATAAACATTTAAAAATTAAGAAAAATACAAAATTTATAAAGAACTCATACAACTCATACAACAAATTTCAGTAGCAAAAACAATCCAATCAAAAAGCTGTCAGAGAGAAGGAACTAAAAAGGCATTTTCCCAAAGAAAACATACAAATGACCCAACAAGTACATAAAGAAGTGCACAACATCACTAATCATCAGGGGAATGCAAATCAAAGTCACAAAAGTTATCACCTCACACTTGTTAGAAAGACTATCATCAAAAAGACAAGAGCTAACAAGTGTTGGCAAGGATGTGGAGAAAAAGGAACCCTTGGTCAAAGTTTCTGGGGAAAAGCTTACAGAGGTATGTCAATGGGATAAGCCACGTCCCTTACTGCTGCACTTAGTCCTGAGACTGTAAGTATTATTTGTCACTTTTCTTTGCTACTACCTATTCTAGGTCCCCCACCTTGCCCTTGGCTACCATTTCTGGTAGTCTAGGTGGCTAGCCTGGTGAGATGACCCAGACCTTCAGCCTCAGGGTTCTGAGCTCCTGGTTACCATGCCTTTATTAGGCCATGGCTCTGTAACTACCCATTCACACTGAATACTGGCCATGAGAGTACCAAGGAATATCCCAGGGAGCCACCTGAGCACCAAATGTATTCCTTCCACCTGCATCATAAAGCACAGTTCTGTCTCCCCAGAGACAATTCCCCCAATGGTCTGGCGATTCATTTCTGTATCTTTTGGTCTACTGGCAGGAACAAGTTGGGAGCCATTGCTTTAAATTTAATGGGATTATTTTTTAAAAAATATTTTTTCATGTTTATTTATTTTGAGAGAGAGAGGCAGAGCACAAACAAGGGAGGGGCAGACAGAGTGGGAGAGAGAGAATCCCAAGCGGGCTCCATGGGGCTCGAACACATGAACCATGAGATCATGACCTGAGCCAAAATCAAGAGTCAGACACTTCACTGACTGAGCCACCCAGGCACCCCTTTAATGGGATTCTTAATATATCCTTTGGTGGAAGCATACCTCCCCAGGAAACCAGGACTTTTAGACCCACAGGGCCTAAGTTTGCAGGAACAAGAAGTACAAATTCTTCAAGTGGGAGTGATGGTAATTGAGGTCATTTCCTGATTCTACCAGCTGATTGCCAGACTCATATGTTCTACCTAATTTGATTACACAAGAACCCAACCCTCACAGGGTATCCCCTCCAAGCTGGCATTTCAGCTGTGCCTTTAAGAGGCTGATTCAACACTCTATTAGGCCAGCAGCCTCTGGATGATGCAGTATGTGGTAGGACTAGTGGCTCCTACAGTTTTGTGCCCATGGACACACATCCAAAGCATCATTATGCAGTATTTCATGCTGTTAAATCAGATACTCTGGGGGCCCTTGGTTAGTGAACTGAGGCCTGTGAGCAAGAAAGGGAAACCCATTCCTGGAATACACATCAAACCCAATCAGGAAAAATGCTTCCCTTTTCAGAGTGGACAGGATCCAATGTAATCAGCTTTTCACTGAGTGACTCATTGTTCTTGAGGGCTAACACTGTATTTGGATTCAGTGTGGGTTTCACTGTATTTGGATTTCAGGTCAGACATTCAGCAAGGCCAGCAGTGAGGTCCACCTGGGCAAAACGGAGCCATCCATGGGCCCATAAACAGTGTGTCTTCATCTCTGCCTTCATGGCTGCTCTGTTCATGGGCCTATTATACAAACATTGATATGGCCAGGAACACAGGCGGACTGACATCCATTGGAAGAGTCACTCTGTCCAGCTTGTGGTATGCCTCTTCTGCAGGGATAGATTCTCACGGGTGGGCGTGAAACATGTGGTACACAGATGCTCGCCTTTTGAGCCCACACTCATAGGTTTGCCTGTAGACTGCTTTAGTCCTGATTTTCCGATCTTTCTCCCTCTAGGCCCCTAACCAATCAGCCAAGCCATTCACGACTGTCCCTGAAGGTAGTCATGGACTACCTCTCTGTCCATACAAGGTGGATGACCAGATGCAATGCCTGAACTCTGCCCAGTTGGGGAATTTCTTCTCACCACTGTCTTTCAGGGCCACCCCTGAGTGTAGGTGTATATAATTCATGGTTGATTTTTGGCTTATACCAACATACTCCACCCATGAATCAGACCTAGTTATTTTCCCCCTTTCTCAGGTGATCAAAGGAACTCCCCCATGAGACCACGGAGAGAAGTTACTGGTGCATTGGTGGTGAGTAATGAGTGAAAACTGAGCTGTCTGTGCACGTACCGGCTCCAGCCACATCCAGAATATACCACTTCTTTTCACAGAATGGCTTGTTGCTGGGCCTGCCCAACATTATGACTTGGTAATTCTGACAGCTCTCAGCTCAAGGTGGGCAGCCCTGCTCCCAGAGTTCCTTGATTTCCTAAGATCGGATGGTTTGTCTCTATCAGGGCTCGGTACCATGTTACTTTTTGTTTTGTCTTTGTTTCAAAGGTCTATAATTCCATGCTGCAGATGGCAGGCTTTACTCTCTTTGATATGTCAAGGACATCCAGTGGTACTACCAAGTTCTACGGTCGTCATAATTTTGATTTCCTTTGTATTTCCCAAATGCCGAAGATACTGAATAAGTGAATGCATTGCCTTCACTTATGGGTAGTGCCCCAGTTAACCAGAGGTGAGAGTTTTAGTAGTTGCAATGCTACAGAATGTCAGGGCCTATCAACACTAGCACGGAGTCATTTCCATCTGGCCAGTGTATGATCCAGCTCCAGAATCTCACCCTTAGAGTGCGCTTCCTGGGACCGATTCTGGTACTAATGGTCTTAAACTGGTTTCTCCCAGAATCACAGCCTGAGTCAGGGACTCAGGTGCTAGTGATTTATTAAGAAAGACTCGAGTGAGGAAGTGGCAGAACCAGGATAGGGGAGGAGACGAGGCTAAGCAACGCTGCAATTTCTGGTGGAGTGCAGGTTCAGCCTGAATTGTAGAGACCTCCAGGGAGTAACTGGCTCCTCAAAGTTTGTTTTGGCCGTTCTTTTCACAACCGAGGAGCTATGTGTGGGCGTGGGAGGTAGATGTAAAACACCCAGGTACCTCCTGTGCTCGGTGAGAATGCACAGGCCCATTGCCTAGGAGAGAAAGCCCATGAAGGTCATAGGTGTTGGCCGTTACCTGCAAAGCCTGCAGAAGGCGGGGGGTCGGGGGGGTGAAGACACACTATGATAGAAGGGGTCTGACTGACGGGATCTGGGCAGGGCACCCTCTCCCTACTCCTAAGGGATCCAGAGAGAAATGTTCTGAGTTCAGAAGATCAGGACATCATGAGTGAGATGCAGTGGCTGGAGGAGGCTCCCTGGACAAGGTCGGCCTTCGAGTAGGTTTATGGAGAGGAAGCACACTTGTGACTCCAGTTATTGTGTTTACCAGAGCATCACAGCTGCATTTGGGGGGGGGGGGGGCTGTCCGCAGTGCCCTGGCACACAGAAGGGCCTGAGGTAACGAGTTAGATTAACACAGCAGCTGCTGTGGAGATTCTTTAGTAATTTCTCTAGAACCCTTGTTAGGCCGGAGAGAACAAGACAGCACACACACAGATGTCTCAAAATCTCCCCTTGCTCACTCCTCTCTTTGTGTATGCTTCAAGGCCTCTTCTAGGAAAGAATCCTTTTGAGGGGGTAATGCCAAACACCTCGGCCTGCTCCCTAGCCCTCACGAGCCCCTTTTCTTTCCCATCCCTCCCTGCATGTGTACTGGTCACCAAGCAAGACTCCGTGTCCTTTCTTGGCCTCTGTATCTACTGAACGTTTATTATTCCCCTGCCTCCTTGGACGGATCAGCGTTTTCTGCAAGTTCCAAATCCTTGCAATCTAATAAAATGTGAGATGTCAGAAAAGTGGAATATATTAGGAATATGAGAGCCCAGGGATCAATTTTGTTCAAGCGAACAGGGGGGACTTTCAGAAGAGTACGGGACCTGATCTGAATCTTAGCGTATGGTAAAATGTAGAGAGGGTAGAGGGGAATTGCCTTCAAGGGAGCTGAGGTATGTGAGTGAAGATACCTAGTATGGAGGCCAGAGGAAGGAGAATGCGACATCAGCACCTCCTGAGCTCGATCCTAAGATTGCTTTTTTGTTTTTCAGTTTTAGAAATTGCTACAATGGAAGATGAAAACTTAGCTGTCTTCCAACTCACCCCTCACCCGTACACTCTTCTCCTATACCCCACTCCTAGTATAACCCTACTAGTGTCATGTTTGGTTAAATCAATATTCAAAAATTGCATTTTTTATTATATAAGTGTTATTAGGTGAGCCATAGTCCGTGGTTACATTTTCTTTCTTTTAAATTCTTCCCACCGCAGAGTTAATGATTACTTTCGCGTGTGTGTTCTTGCTTAGTGTTCTTGTGTAATATCCCTGTTCGATCCCCAAATTCTCACAGAGCTATAAAACTTTTCTCATATATTTACTCATAAATATTAGATATTGCCTTCCTGTTTTGAGGGGGGCGCTGGGGGAACGATCCCTCCAGAATTGGCTTTCTCTAAGCCTACACGAAACAACATTGTCCTGGATCTTCATTTTGCCATTCTCTGAGGAACTCCCTTTGCCCCTCTCTCCTCTTTGAATTCTGTTCCTTCCCCTCCCCACACGACTGGTTCCTTCTTGGTTTACATTTCCTTGTTTCCCTGGCAAATACCAACAGCGACTTCCAGAAAGAGAGGCCCCAAAGAAAGAGAGAGGGAAGCAGGGAGCACAGGTGGGGATGACTCCAAGACAGCATCCCAAATGAGGGAATGTGAAGGAGCACTTGGGGGTAATGCGAGAATGCTGTGTGCTTTTGGGGGTTCTTCCTGAGAAGGCAGTATGTTTCACCCATACAGAACTGGAAAGGCGAGGGCCTTCAGGTAAAACTTTATATTCTTCAGCGCACATTATAGGCTTGGATTTCACACAGAGGACATACAATCCCTCCCCAACCGCCAAAAATACACTTAAAAATCTGTACTTGGACACACTGACAGAAGAGGGCACCAGTAAACTAAGAATCTTGTAAACCATCCCAAATCCACAAAAAGAATGGAAGAAAATGAAATAATTCTGTGCAAAATTTACTTACAGGTAAAAAAAGAATCAATACATCTCAAGTGATAAAATCCTCCAACATTCCAAGGGAGATAACAAACAAACAAAACAGGACAAACAAATCTGAACAACATAAAGCAACTGTGAAGCAGAAGAAAACTGAACGGTGACATTCTAGACTGAACTAAATAGCCTCGAACAAGCATTTGGAAATATGAAAAATTGCCTAGAATCAGAAATCAACAACATAAATGAGTTTGGAAAAAGAACAGGAAGAAATTAAAAGAGAGTTGCTCAAACGCAAGAAATAAAGAGACCAAAAGAAATTCAGACTTGAAGAGAAAATTTTAAGAGGTTAAGTGTGTTAGTTTCATAGGGCTGCCTTAACAAATCACCACAAACCGGATGGCTGGAATGGATTCTCTGGCAGTTCTAAAGGCTGGAAGTCCGCCAGCAAGGAGTCACCAGGGCTGGTTCCTCCTGAGGCTCTCCCCTTGCTTCTGGTGGTTCCCAGCAATCCTTGGCTCTTTGGTTCTGTACATGCATCACTGTAATCTTTGCCTCTGTCTTCACCTTCCCTTCTTTCCTATGTCTGCTCCCCTTCTCTTCTAAGGACACTTGCCATTGGAATTCGGACCCACCCAGGTAATCTGGGACGATCTCATGTCAATATCCGCACCATAATTACATCTGCCCAAACTCCTTTTCCAAAAATAGCCACATTCAAAATTTTTGAGTGGACCTAACTTTTGGCGGGTGGTCATTCGACCCACTATAGCACCCAAGGGAGAACAGGCTCAAATGTAAATTCAGGAAGTGGCACTAAAGGCAAAGAAATTAAATGAGATCGAAAAGAAAAAAATGGTCAGGATGAAATGGTTGACACAGAGGACAAATAACGCAACATGGGAAAACTTGGAGTCCTTAAAGAAGAAATATGAAACATGGGACAATTATTTAAAACTATAATTAGTAACTGTAAGAAATAAAACACCAATCTATAAACTGAAAGGATCTACTACATAGCTGAAAAGATTAATCTGAAACAATCAACTCAGCTAATAAAGCTAAAAAATCAGCTAATAAAGCTATCTCCTTCCTGTCCTCTACATGTCTGTTCTTTCACTGAGCCCACACTAGCTCAATTACTGCAGTTTCACAGTAAGTATCAAAACTAGGTAGTATGAGTCCTTCGCCATCATTGTTCTTTTTCAAGGTTGTGCGTTTCCATATAAATTTTATAACCCACTTGGCTACTTCTACTATAAAGCCTATGATGTTTCTGATCGGAATTGTGTTGAACCTATAGATCAATTTGGAGAGAAACGACATTTTAGCAACACTGAGTTTTCCGATCTATAAACACAGTGTATGTCTCCATTTGCTTAGGGCTTTGCCTTCTTTCATCTGTGTTTTGTAGTTTCCAGCATACAATCCTAGACATATTTTGTTAGATTTATGCTGAAGTATTTCATGGTTTTTAGTGTTTTGTAGATGGTACTATTTAAAAAAATTAAATTTCCAATCACTCACCTTTACAATATAGAAACTCAACAGTTTTTTTTACATTGACCATGCATACTGTGGCATGATAGCTTATGAGTTCCAGTTTCTGTTTTGTAGAATTTGGAGGATTGTCTATGGAGAACACATTTCATCTATGAATAGAAACAGTTTCATTGCTTCCTTTCCAATATGTATAAAATCTCCTTTTCTTGTCTTAGTGACCTCAGTTTGATGTCGAATAGCGTTTCGGGAGTAAACACCCCCTTACTTTGTTTCTGACTTACCAGCGAAGCAGTCAAGGTAGATTTTTCGTAGATATATTTATCACAGAAGAAATAGTTTTCTTCTATTCCTAGTTTGCTAAATATTTTTTTTTACCATAAATGCATGTAGCACTTTGTTATCGTATTGTTTATTTCTATTATTTCTATTTGACACCTTTTTTAGAGTTTCCATCCCTCTGCAAAAATTCCCCCCTGTTCACACATGTTGTCCACCTTCTCCACTAGAGCCTTTAGCATATTATAGTTATTTAAGTGATAGTTCTCTAAAAAGAGACGAGACAAGAAACACTGATTCACTTGAGAATCATAGGAAGAATATAGGGTCCGATCATAAGTAGGGAAGATAGTTCCAACATGAAAATCATGGATGAGTCTGGTTCTCCTGCTTACTTTGGCTATCAATGGATTACATTTTTATTTCTTCCTTTGTGTGTGTGTGTGTGTGTGTGCGCGCGCGCGTGTGTGCGTGTGTATTTTGTATTTTGGTTGAAAGGCAGACATTGTCTAGGACAGTAACAACTGAGGCATGTAGTATTTAATCTGGAATTGGGCAGTCCTCTGCTGGGCCATAAGCATGTGGGAGGTTGAGTGATTGTAGTCAGAACTGAGCTGGGTCTGAGTTTTGTTCTATATTTGCTGTCAGTTCACCACTGCCTTCCAATTCTAGTGTTACCTTGTACTTACGGTGGGACCAGTTTACCTTTTTCTCAATGATCCTGCTCCACTCTTATCTTTAGGCCTTTACTGTATGCCTTTGCTTGCATTTCAGAAAGGTTTCTTCTTCACTCTCTCACTCCTCCCATAGAGGTAGATTTCAGGTGCTTGTTACTAGCAGTGCTTGGTTACCTGGTTGGGCCAGGATGCCTTGGTCCCATCTCAATCTTAGGCAAGCCCTAC